>NC_092806.1:15713854-16313854 GCF_040954645.1 Diabrotica undecimpunctata
ATTTTCTTCTAACAAAGAGGTGATGGAAGCTATGAAGGCCCTGTTTACAGAGCAAAATTCATTTTGTTTGAAAGGTATAGGCGTCTATAAGAGTATCTAATTACGAGCAGAATATGTTAAATGATAATATACTCTTGCTTTCAAATTTTGTTTGCTTCTACTGTAGACTAAGAATTTTTCAATATATCCTCGTGCATTATTTAATTTTAGAAATGAAAAATAACAAATACCCTGGCGATGACGGAGTAGTGATGGAAGCAATCAAACTAGGCGGAAATAAAATTATCCAGGCTTTGGCCAAGCTTTTCACCCAATGCATCTACCAAGGAAAACTCCTTCTTAATGGAACAATGCAGTCATTATTTTATTACACAAGCAAGGAGACATAACAGATCTAAAAACTACCGTCCTATCAGTTTGCCTTCACATATATATTAAGTATTCACAAAAATTATCAAAAAAAGACTGGACACTAAATTAGACTTCTGTCAGCCAAGAGAACAAGCTGGATTTAGATCGGAATACAACACTAACGACCACTTACTAGTGATAAATAACCTGAGAGAAGTCTGCAGAATACAACAAACCATTCGCACTGATATTTGTCGACTAGGAGAAAGCATTCGATATCATAAGCCATCAGAAAATGTTAAAAGTATTGATACAATGCCGAATAGACCATCGTTACACTAATATAAATCAAATATATCTACTAAAATGCCACAGCTAACGTAAGACTATCTGAACAAGAAACAAATAAATTCTATATACAGCGAGGAGTTCGGCAAGGAGACACCATCTCTCCAAAGCTATTCACGACGCTTTTAGAACATACTTTAAGATGGCACATCTGAACGAGCATGGTATCAACATAAATGGAGAGAAGCTCAGTCATTTGAGATTTGCAGATGACATAGTCCTTATAGCCGATCGTATGGATGATGTAATAATGTTTGAAAACTTTAACCACGTTTCCTTGGAAGCCGGACTAAAGATTAATATGAACAAGACGCAAATAATGACCAATCTGGTGCTAAATCGAGATATTGCTGTTGATGGAAGGGATATTGTGCAGACTACATTGTATAAGTACTTAGGACATGAAATTCGGTTGAGCTCCCACTTCGCATAGGATTAGCCTGGGTAGCGTTTGATAAATTAAACTATGTATTTAAATCGGATCTACTCATAGGCCTCAAAAGAAAAATCTTTGACCAATGTGTGTTACCTGTACTCACTTATGGAGCGGCAACACTAACACTCACAACAAAGATAGTGAATAAGATTCGCGTGACTCAGACGGCTATGCGCCAGATGTTGGGTGTCTCTCTGAGAGACCGATTCCAAACGAAGAAATACGTCGTGGAACAAAAACAACAGACGTAATCGAAAAAATCGCGTCGCTAAAATGGAATTGGGCAGGACACGTCGCCAGATCATCAGATAACCGATGGACAAAACGTATTGTCGAGTGGAGACCAAGACAAGAAGTAATACAGAGTAGAGGACTCCCACCAACTAGATGGACTGATGATCTAAAGCATGTAAGCAATAACTGGATGCAAACCGCACAAGACAGAGACAGATTGAAACAGCTGGGAGAGACCTATGTCCAGCAAAGGACGCATAAGGGCTGATGATGATGATGATGATAATGATTATCTAATTTTATTGTTTTATTACTATTTTTTGTAGTATATTTTCAGTTTTTTGTATTCCGCAGTCTATTTTAACTTTAAACAACGGAAGTTTCATTTAATATAGAAAAAAAATATATATACACAGCAAAATGTCTTGGCGCCTTGAAAAGCTGCCTTACATGGCCATTTAATTATAAATATAAGTATTAATAAATATGAAATTCGCCATTAATCAGCAGATTGCTTTTTCCATTTATAGCGAACGAACGAGGTTGACAAAAACAGGAATTTGAAATGATCGACCTTTTTCATTTTGAGGAAAAAGGTGTTGTAAAACAGCTATAATTCTTTCGTATAACATTTACATTACGATGGTACAACAATATTGAATATACTCAATACATTTTCTTTTTTTCGATATGCGAGATTTTCTCCGTTATTTTATTATTTGTTCTGTTTCCTTGTTGATTTTCAGGTTTGGTGTTTCTTAAAACCAAACTTTCAATGTATTTGTTGCTTCAGCATTGTATTCCTTTTTCATTATTTTAAATTTTTGTGTCAAACCATTTCTTAATTTATAAATGATTTTTTTATTATTTTATATTGTTATTACATACTACATTGTTATTACATACAATCTGATCAAATAGATCAATGTGCAGTTCTTCTCTAATTTACATTATTAAAAGATAGTCTTTTGAACTCGTTGCATTCATTAATGTTCCTATAAAGTCTAGCCTACTTACAGTAATTTTTGGTACACTTAAGAAGCGCTAACAAGAACATTGATTGCATCAATGTTCTTGTTAGCGCATCTCCATTACAGGCCTTCTTCTTCTTCTTCTTCGTCTAGCCATTCACGTCCACATCTGAACATAAGCCTCTTCAAGTCTTCCTTTCCATTGTTTTTTATTGTACGCTACTTGTAGCCAATTTTTCCCGGCAGTCCTTTTCAGATCATCTGTCCATCTCATAGGAGGTCTGCCTCTGGGTCTTTTGTGTTGGTATGGTCTCCAGGTTAAAATTGATCTGTGCCATTTGTTTAGATCGCTCCTAGATACATGTCCAGCGTATTCCCATTTCAACTTTAATGATTTTTGCACCACATCAGTGACTTTGGTTTTCTGTCTTATCCATGTGTTTGTTTTCTTGTCCTTAAGTGATATACCTAGCATTGCTCTTTCCATCGCGTGTTGAGTGACTCTAAGTATATTCATATTCTTTTTTGTGATTGTCCATGTTTGTGCCGCATAAGTTAATATCGGAATAATGCATTACAGGCCTATATTCCTATTATGTAACGATCCAAAAAACCTATAAAGTTTTATTTCACGTATTTCAAATTCCATCCTGTATAAGGTTTTAATCTACGTATTACAAATATGCGAAGAAAAACACTTAAGTATTTTTTCGGACGAAAATAAATAAAATTTAAGTGTGTATTTTCAAATTACCTTTCTCCTTAAATCTCATAAGTTGCTATAAGCATTTCTCGTTGTTTTTGTTTTTAAAACGGCGTCTTAAATCTTTTTGCGATTGGTCAGATCTGATCATACGATCACCCGGCATTTGGTTTAATTTAAATGGGCAAAGAACAAGGTTTTAGTGTAAATAAGGCACTAACAGTTTTCTCTTTCACGTCTTTACAGAAGGAAAAATAGACATATTTAGTCCCAAATATTTAACTGTTTTATATTCTTCGTCGTTATTCCTTCTTATGGACGTTTGATGCGTTGGGATACGTTGGTATACTTTGGATACGCTGAGTGAATGTAACTTGATTTGCACTTCGAATGTGCCGCTGGTAAATACTCGGTCGAGTCAAAAACTCGGTGTGAAAGACTTTATTTTGAATTAACACAATAAGATATAAGATGTCCCTCAGGGAGCATATCAAGTGGCCACTAAAAAATGTCAACTCCTCTTCTTTATTAATTAACAGGGTGATTTGTGTAATTGACCATTTATTTCATTTTACTGTAGTGTTTATACGGCTCATTTGATTTTTTTAATTTTTGCATGATACAGTACACTACTATCAAGCATTCGACTGGTATTAGCTAAACTAAAAAATTCCAGGACTGGCTTTGGAAAAATTAATTTAGGGATTCGTATTAAATATTACACCCTGTATATATATTTTTTAAAATGCAATAAGTGATTTTCAAACTACATAAATAGCCAATGAAAACGACATATGCGACAATGTTGTCGCACTTTTATTAAATTTTTAGTGAACGATCAAATCTTACCAAAAATAGAACAACCATAATGAAGTATCAAATTATAAGGTAATTAATTTAAACAAATGTTATAAATTTCAAATATTTTAATTGAAATTATAAACTGAGTCACTGCACAACAAAAAACAGTAACTACTAACAATAACGAAGAACAATTTAAAAAAAAACTAACAATATGTACGTAGTTATGATAAACCCATAAATTAGAACTGGAAAAGATACAATAATGGTAACAAAATAAAAATAATTCAAAATAGATTTTCGAAATGGAACCCTGCAGCCTGTACACATTTTTGTTGCCGAATTGTTAATTGACGTATTGAATTACGGATACTCTGGGGATCGTTTCTAATAGTATTACAACAATGTATAATTCTATCAATTAATTGTTGTCGGTTATTAATATTCACTGCGTAAACTAGTTGCTTCAATCGTCCCCAAATATGGTAATCAACGGGATTGAAATCAGGGGATCTTGAAGGCCACGAAGTAGGACCTGCACGTCCTATCCACCTGTTGCCATAAACATTGTTGTCTCACTGCCAGTAAAAAGTGTAGGGGTGCCCCATCATGCTGAAAATACATCCCTCGGATAGCAACGTTCGCGTTGGCAAGCAAATTCGGCAAAATATTTTGTAGAAAGTTCAAATAGACCTGCCCTGTTAAAGGACCATCAAAAAAGTGAGGACCTACTAATTGGTTATTTATGACACCAATCCACACGTTAACCGAAAACCTTAACTGAGAACGACGTTCTCGAATAGCATGGGGATTTTCTTCTGCACACACATGTGAATTTCGTGAATTATTTATCCCGTCTCTGGTAAATTGGGCTTCATCTGTAAATAGTGTCCTGTATAGCGTTGGTCGATCTAATCTCCAGCATGTAGTCGCTGAACCATTTGAATGTGATATGGGTATAGATTATTTTTTTGTAAGACTCTACTTACTTTTGATTGAGTAACATTAAGTTCTCGACTTACTTGTCTAGTGCTTATTGTAGGGTTCATAGTAACGGCGTCCATAATGTCATCTTCCTGCGCTTCATCTACATGTCGCACTATTTTCCACTAGGAAAAGTGCCATTTTCTCGCAAATAATTAAAAACTGACAAAAATGTTGGATGACTGGGAGTTCGACGATTAGGAAATCTCCTGCGATATTCTCTACTAGCAGCCCTACCATTCCCATTACAGAATCCATAAACAAATATTATGTCTGCATATTCTGTGGTCGAAAACTGATGTGGCATTTTGAACGAAAGTAACAAAAGCTCTACCAAAACTAACACAATGTACTTAAAGTAGATATGACAGAAGAAATATGTATTCTTGTACACATAAATAACAATTGATAATGACAATAATGACAATGGGTATAAAATATCAAGAAACGTCAAACGGTCAACGCCAACCTTCATTTTAAACTGTTTTAGATTTATTTTTATTTAGTACAGTTGATGCAATGTATTATTATTTGACATAAAATTTTTAATCATTTACAATCAACAAAAACTAACACATACAAGAGGTTTGACTTTTTAATCAATTTAATTTATTATTTATCGAAAATAATGCCCCAATACGATCTATGAGTAAAAATTTAAAATTGAAAAACAATTGATTCTATCGTAGAGATAATACAAAGTGACAGTAAAGATGTTAATTTTCTACGTATTAGATTATGTTGTAGGAACTCATTTTAATTAAAATGTTTGAAATTTATAACATTTGTTTAAATTAATACCTTTTAATTTGATACTTCATTATGGTTGTTCTATTTTTGGTAAGATTTGATCGTTCACTAAAAATTTAATAAAAGTGCGATAACATTGTCGCATATGTCGTTTTCATTGGCTATTTATGTAGTTTGAAAATCACTTATTCCATTTTAAAAAAATATATATACAGGGTGTAATATTTAATACGAATCCCTAAATTAATTTTTCCAAAGCCAGTCCTGGAATTTTTTAGTTTAGCTAATACCAGTCGAATGCTTGATAGTAGTGTACTGTATCATGCAAAAATTTTAAAAATCAAATGAGCCGTATAAACACTACAGTAAAATGAAATAAATGGTCAATTACACAAATCACCCTGTTAATTAATAAAGAAGAGGAGTTGACATTTTTTAGTGGCCACATGATATGCTCCCTGAGGGACTCTACATATGGTAGAAGTATGTAAAGTTCCTCATGACTCACCCTGTATAATGTTATGTTTCGTGTCGCACTTGCTGGATCACCGATCTAGTTCGTATTTTGTGTGTTGTCGTCTGGAGATTTTTTTAGTGACTCTTCTTATACTCTTCACATATATGACACACATCTGCATTTGCTTAGACTGCTGCGTTGCCGCATCGAAAAAAATGCATGAATTAAACTTAAAATAGATAATGGCGTGTACACTGAGGTATACACTGAATATAATAAACCACTAGCTTTAATATTTGTCGACTATGAAAAGGCATTCGACACCGTAAATCAACAAAAAATGTTGGAAGTCTTGACAGAATGCCGAATTGACTATCGGTATATAAATATAATTAAACACATATACCAAAACGCAACAGCCAGTGTTAGAGTGGGTGATCGTCAAACCCAGAAATTCCCGATACAACGTGGAGTACGCCAGGGGGACACCATATCGCCGAAACTGTTCACTACGCTTTTGGAATATATATGTAAAAGGGCAAAACTGACCGACAAGGGCATAAACATAAATGGAGAAAGGCTTAGCCATCTAAGGTTTGCAGATGATATTGTACTAATGGCTGATAGGATAGATGAGGCCAAAGAACTTTTAAATCAGCTCTACCTTTCCTCGCTAGAAGGGGGATTGAAAATAAATACATCTAAAACCCAGATGATGACAAATCTTGTAGTCAGCGAAGATATATGCGTAGGAATAAGATCCATAGACCAGGTAATGGCCTATAAATACCTAGGTCATGAGATTCGCATAGGAAAAGATAACCAAACCGTTGAGCTTCTCCGTCGTATAAGACTGACTTGGGCAGCCTTCGGCAAGCTGAACCATATTTTCAAATCGTCTGATATACCAATATGCCTTAAAAGAAAAACGTTTAATCAGTGTGTTTTGCCAGTGTTAACTTACGATGCGGAAACGTTGACCATGACAAGGAGAACAGTTCAAAAGATCCGTGTGTGTCAAAGGGCGATGGAGCGTGCTATGTTAGGCGTTTCACTACGAGACAAGATCCCAAATCGCCAGCTACGACAAAGAACAGGAGTGGCTGATGCAGTAGAGAAAGTAGCAACACTGAAATGGAACTGGGTAGGTCACGTGGCTCGAATGACAGATAATAGATGGACAAAACGGATACTGGAATGGAGACCAAGAGATGATGCCTACCGAAGCAGAGGTCGTCCACCAACACGTTGGACTGACGATCTAAAACGTTGTCATAGGAATTGGATGCAAGAGGCACAAGATCGAAATAGATGGAAAATTATGAGGGAGATCTATGTCCAGCAGTGGATAATTTGGACTGGAAATCATAACTATATATAATATTTGAAAGGAATTTTGTTTAAAAGCTCGCGGAGAATATTATTTCTGGCCGTCAGTTTACCTTTTAGCTTTAAACAATGTTCTTTGAATGATAATGTACGATCCAAAATAACTCTCAGGTATTTAGAAGAATTACAGTGTTTAAGAATTTCAATACAATAAATAGAATATTCAGTTTTCTGGAAGCATCGCTGTTACAAAGGTGGAAGGAGTACACCTGAGTTTTTGCGGGGTTTGGCTTGAGATGTTTTAATTTGAAGTACATTGTAATTATGTTTAAGGCTTCAGTTAGTATTGTCTCAACCTCGGCAAAAGTTTTTGTTTCTGCAACAATATCGTCTGTATCGTCTTGGTCTTTAGAATTATTTCATTCTATTTCTAGATGACGTGTCCTTCTTTTGGCTGAAATGTGTTCTCCAGGTCTTCATCAATTTATTCGTAACTTCTCACCCATCTAGCATCTGCTTTTTTTATTGGAGTGTTAATTATGATAGGACTTTTTCTAGGCTAGGCGTTTTCCATAGCGAATAGTCAGTAGTTTTGCTATTTATTATCTGACTTAGGTAGAATCCAATTTGTAATCTTGCTGCTTCTTGAATGTGCTTTGTGAACAGCATCAAGTTGGTCTTTCATTCTTAATGAAACAGAAAGGTTGATCATCGCTCTCAATTATTCTATGAAGCTTATCCAGTCAGTCTCTTTCTATTCACTTATCTATGAGTTCATGTCCCATGCTTCTTCGATTGTCAAGATTATTCCTTAAGAGAGTCATAGTTCGATGTCTGATTTTATGAGGCGAATACGCTCTGCTCGAATACTTTCAACTTGCTCACGAATTCGCCGTTCCACGTCCTTGCCGGTTACACCATTGCCTAACTTACCTAAACGGGATAGTTGGTGGTGGGTATTGGAAGACAATGTCATCTTCTCCCGCCTCTCGCAGACCGTGTTAACAGGATACACCTACGCAGCAGGCGTGATTCGAAGCCTGGGAAACCCAAAAAAAACCCAGACCCCATACCCATCAAGGAATCCGTGTCAACACAAATCGTTGGAATCGTTGTATTGAGTTAAAAGGAACATATCGAACAAAATAAAAGAATTTTCAGGAAAAACATATTTTTCATTTCATTTTATTTCAAAGGTAACTTATCAGATTACCTAATATTCCTAACTACAAAAACGTCAATCAGATCAGGTATTTTATTTACATCTGTCGGCCGGTATGTTGGTTTTCCAGTAGACATTACATTACATCGCGGTTTAAACGTTTACAAATAATAAAGAAAAATTATTTTTAATATTTAAATGCATACACATAGTCACAACCATATTTTCGTATGAGTTATTTAATACCTAACTATTTATTGGTCAAAATATCGCTTCGCAATGACCCCTTAAACCGAAACAAATTGATTAAAAGTTAAAATAACGATTAACGGCGACGTTATATACCTAATTAGGCATGTCATGGCTCGTAATTACTGATATTTACTTTTATTGGCCACGCTATCTCGATACTTCTTCGGCTTGCCATAAAACGTGTTTTTCTGTTTTCGGAATAGCGCTATCTGAATTTTGTAATCGCTATTAACCTATACCCCGCTGCTGTGTTAGACAAAACTAATATATTTCGTGATAACAAATAACTTTTCAGGCTTAGAGGCATATATTAGTAAAATACTGCTATTGTATACCGAAGAGAACATAGTAAAATTATGATATTATATCGAGAAAAATCTGAATGTAAAAATCAGATATTAGAGCATATAAAAATCAATGGCTGTAATGGAGATTTATTAGAAAAAACAAAACATGTAAAAACTTGTGGACCTGACAGTATATACACTAAACATATTTTTCGCAGACTAATAAAAATGACAACCGTAATATTCTATTTTAGTGGGCTAAAAATTGCGCCACCTGTCAAATGTCGTCTGTCACTTGTTTAACAGTCCTATCGTCTTTTTGCGTTTATGAAATCGTTTTTTACGTGTCGCAGACGAGATTAGTTGATCATTTGGGGTCTACTATTCTACGGATTAGCTGATAATACTAGCTTCATTTAAGTCTGTCGTTACTTTATCAATCTTGTTAGAACTGCTAGATAATCGAGTAGATTGTATGGACCAGTACTGAGAGATTTTATAGACGAGGATATTAGAGGTCATACGAAGAAGAACACAGTGAATTTAGTGCTGGAACAACATGCAACGACAACATATTCTGTCTAAAAAAAATCGTTGAGAGAATAACGGTAACTAACAGAGAAATGCATATTTGTAGTAAAAAGTATTGGAAAAGGGAGAAGGAAAAACAAAAATACCATAGAAAGAGTTGAATAGAGATGTAAAACGAGAAGTACATAATCACAAAAAATAAGGCCTAGGAAAAAATTGCGAAAAGTATGAGATGAAATGAAGCTAGATGCCAGAAGACAACACTGAGAAAATAAAATAGAGGATGACCTCGAAGAACTTAGCGTGACGATATCGATGAAGATGATTTACTGGTATTTGTAAAAATATTTATTAAGTCTTAAAAAATTCTCACCTATAACTGGAAAGGTTGGTTCCGTTCAAAGGCTTCGTCGTTGGTGGTTTTCCTCTAGTCACTAAGTTACCATTAGATAAATTTGGATGGTTGACACTGGCGTCGAGGTGGTGTATACCTTGATTGTTGATATTCGCACCGCTAGCACCTTGTTTGCTGTAACAAAGAGAAAAATTATAAGACATTTTAGTCATTACACCGAAAATAACAAAATAAAATATAATTCACAACAGACATCTGTTGTCTAACACTATCAGACTGTCTAATAACACTTGAGTCAGATATACATAAATCTTTTCTGCACAAACAAAAACTTATTGCCGTATTTTTTGACATAAGAAAAGCTTTTGACACAACATGGAGACATCTTATATTAAAAACGCTTCAAGAGTGAAATGGTCAACAGCAAATGTGGTCCTTTATTAAAAATTTTTAACAACACGAACTTTTCGAGTTAGAACAAATGAATTTATATCTTTCTGAGGATTACTTCAAAACGGACCCCACAAGGATCAACTACTCTAAGTCTAACACTTTTTCTAATTGCAATAAATATTATTGTAAGTCAAATAAAACTACCTGTATTTACTGGCCTATATGCAGATGACATCTGTGGCTATTTGCAAAAAGTTGATATGTCAAAAATCACGGTTTTCAGCTTTGCAAATTATGATATGTGTTTAAAGTTATATTTTTATATGCCAAAATGTGATATGTCTAAGGAAAATATTAAAGATATACAAGTTAACGACTAAACATGATATATTAAATTATTTTATTTTTATTTTTGCCAAAAGTTGATGTGATATGTGAACATCTGTTTCAAGTGAACATCAAGTTTTGGTTACCAGCTAATAGATCCTCCTCCTAATTGCCTTCTCTGTTGAGGTTGAGGCAAATTTCTCTCTATTCTGAGCTTGATGAATAGATAATGAAGATATAAAGCTAATAGATAACATAACCTAATTTTATGGTTGTGCATTTTACTAAAATTAGGTGCTTCTTTGGTTCTTTTAAGAAAACTATTAGTAAAAAGTATGTCATGTGGAAAGCTGTTAGTTGATATGGTTATTAGCCAACATGAAAATTCGGCGGTTTTAGTAAATATCGAAGAAACAGTATTACACACTGAATGTAAGGATTTTAAAAATCAGTGGAAAGTGATATGAGGATTGAAAAAGTGTTTATTTGATGCCGAAATTAAAGAAATAAGTTTAACTTCTGGAGCAACTGGTATTTTTGAAGAATTAATGTCATATTTGGGTAGTGATAATTCACATGTAGATGAAAATGATATTCCTTAGAACACTTCATGATACAAGTGACAATGAGAGGCCAGGTAAATATCAAGCAATTCAATCTAAAAAATGTAAAATAACAGCTACTACCAGTAATAATATGTATGACATAGTAAGTAATGATAATTTTACAAATAAAAGTGATGATGTCAAAGACCAAATAAGTAACTCTAATGTTCAACCTAAAAAACCAAATTATCGTTTTCTCCACACTCCATTGTCATTCACTGCTCCATACATTCGCCTTACTACTTTTCTTTCGAAACATCCTAACATGTTTTCATTATCTTTTGTTAGAGTTCAGGTCTCTGAACCGTATGTAAGGACTGGACCTATTATTGTTTTGTAGAGTTTTATTTTTGTATTTCTCGATATAATTGTGCATTTAAGGAGGAGATTGAGCCCAAAATATATAGCATCTATGTTAAGGAACGCTCCCAGGTATACAAATTCGTTCACTGCTTCGATGACGTCGTTTTCTATAACAAGTGGTAGTAGTATTTGTGGTTGAATGCTTATTTTCATACACTTCGCTTTTTTGGTGTTTATTATTAAACCCATTTTTGTAGCTGATTCTTTTAATGCTACATACGCCTCTCGTACAGCGTTTTTCGTTCTCCCAACAATATTGATATCATCAGCATGGGCCAGGATTTGCACTGATTTATTATATATTAGACCTGTGGTTGTGATTTGTAACATACGTATTACTTTTTCCAGAGCCAGATTGAACAGTATACTTCTTACATGCTGTCGCAATAAATGTCATAAGAAACTCTCCCTAGATGAACAAAAAGAAATTTGTTATGACTTTCTTAAAAAAGTGCAAGACAAAGACCAAGTAATTTCTGAAAGAATGAAGATAGAGTCAAAGAAGACAGAAAGAAAAGATAAAGAAGAACGCGGAAATAAACAACTATCACCCACGGGTTTTATAAAACCTAATGGATCTACAAAACGCCAACCACATAACGCTCGACCAGATGAGAAAGCTGAAGGAACATCGAATCTTACCCAAAATATGAGAGCCACTACTCTCGAAGACACACAAGTCGACTCTATCTAGCTCCCAACCTAAATATTAAACTCATGTATGATCTTTATGCATTAAACAGAACAATCATATCATATTCATTTTATGATAAGATTTTTAAAGAATTTGGATATAAATTTAAAAATCCTAGTATTGATACATATAAGACATCTAGATTATCTAGACAACAAGAAAAAATCTTCTAATATTGAAGACGTACGTGCAGCCGTAAATGAAGAGAAAAATAAACACCTTCAGCTAGCAGAAATTACTTACAATGAAAAAAAGCAGACATACAGTTCTCCAGAAATATTAGCGGTAAAATGGTTGTTTTAGTTTTGACTTGCAATAAAACCTATCAACACCCAATTTAAGCACAAATGTAGTCTACTATAAAATATTGCTCTGGACATATAACCTCACCATCAGAAATTGCACTGAAAATACTACTTCATGTTTCATGTGGCATGAGGTGTTGTCAGATCGTGGATCAGATCAAGTAGCTTCCTGTCTTTTAAAATACCTTGGCAGCTTAGAGGCAGCTGCAACGTTCTTGTTCATCTAGAATCAACCTACTAAAAATGCTGTCAAATACTCTTGGGGACTAATATAACAACCTCACTTATCATTAATAAGATCATTAATACCAAGTAAATTAGACTACGGCTGTTTATGCTCCGATACTGATAATAGAACATCTTAAAAAACTTGAGTACATTCAAAATACACGTTTGAGATTCGTTTTTAGGTGTCACAAGAGCCAGTCCAGTAAGTAGCTTACAAGTTCTGGCTAATGATTACTAAATTACGTTGCCAGATCTTCAGCAAACAAAAGTAACCTAAACTAACTTAACAATGTTTTGCAGAACAAATGTATCTTCCGATCTTTGCAAAAACATTGAAAGAAAAATGCTACCATTTCCTGAACGAATAGACTTAAAACCCCAGTTATAAAATTTTAGACAGATACCGCGTGTTTTTAAACACAGAAGACGTCTTTTCCACCTGCCGTATTTGTTGTATATTTCATAGTTGTACCTTCTTTTTCAGATATCATACGTCTCAAGAACCTCCTTTTAATGGTGAATAATAGGTTTTCGTCCGTTTTGGAGATGGTCCACTTTTCGAGGACCCTTAAGCTAGCGGGGACACATGGGTGGAATCCAATTTAACCTACGTAATATTTCTTCACCCATATTTCACTAATTTATTACCACCCTAATAATTTTTCACCACCAAACCAACCTTAAGGGGAGCGATTCTGCTGGCTTAAGGTTCAAGCTAGCAGAATTAAAAAAAAAATTTGTTGATGGCATATTTTTTCACCAATTTTTCACTAATTTATTACCAGCCTAATATTTTTTCACCATCAAACCACCCTTAAGGGGAGCGATTCTGCTGGCTTACGGTTCAAGCTAGCAGAATTAAAAAAAATATTTATGATACACCACAGTGTTCTGTTAGGTTTTTACGAATTTATTACAACTTTAGTAATTTTTCACCCCTTACTACCGCTTTAACAAAAATTAATAAATTTGTTTTTTCAAAAATACTTCAATACATTTACACGGTGTGTGTGTGTGCGAGTCCGAAAACGTTTTGAATTTAATCCTTTTGGATTTTTAAGATTTAATTAAATATACCAATTACAACAGTGTTTTACTTCAATGTTCGAGTTTTTTAACTATATGATATACAGCCAACTCACGGGAATTATCCCTTTTTAAGTTGTAAAATTTTGTTAAAAAATAGGCAATGTACAAAACAACAATATTGCAATGTTTAGCATATAAAAAAGTTGGTGAAGTTGGTGTTTGTGTAAATTCTAGCATTTAAAGATATAAACTACTTTTCTTATTTGAATTTCTAGTATTTATGGGAATTATCTTCCACACTGACACATACGGATTTCAAGATTGGAGGGTTATTGGAAAACAGATCCACTATTCTGCTGAGAAACCAGATCTCTCCGTGGACGATTCTTTCAAACATTTCCATAAACAAAATAAATAGGTTAATATTTTTTTGTAATAACTTTTAATTTTTAACTATATTCAACTGACAATGAATGAAAAATCGACAAAGAATTAAAATACAAATCTTTAAATTTTTAAAATGCTGCTAATATAAATTTATTTTACTAAATACGCAAATAATCTATATCAGCTGTTCTGACCAACCGGTAATTTCGGTGTCATTTGAATATACCTACTTAAAATATTTATATCCTAAAATGTTTTCCAATATAAATACTTTATGTTATACACCTAATCTTAAAATTATGTTTTGACCAATTGTTAATACTCTTCTTATTTAAATAATATTAAAATATTAAATACCTAAATTATTTTTCAAATTTTCATGTACCTAATGAATACAAATCTTTTAATCTTTTAACAATAGGTGCGCACGGTCCCGACCCCCCTTTACAATTAGTTAAATATTGTAATAGACGTAATAACAATTTGAATATTTCTTACCTGGTAATTTATTCTGTGAAATATAAAAATTCCATTGTATTTACTAAAACTCAACTTGATTTCAGTTATTTTATATTTATAAAAGGGACTAACGATTCGATTTCGCTTAGCCATGTAATACGAGTTGAATCAGAGTCAATTTTTTAAAACAGGTAAAATTTATAGTTTTTGGAATAAAGTGTTTTCATATTTTTAATATTTAAACATTAAAAAAATAAATATTAGTTAGTATAGAATAACATTTGAAAATGTTTTTCAATTAGGGTAGTTGAGAAAAACATGACTAGGCTGGTAAAAATATAGTAAAATTCTAGCAGAGCACTCTTGTGTTTTCAAAAAGATTTTTTATTCACCTAGCGTCAATGTGTATCTTGTTGAATGTTTCCCATTAACTGAGGCTTAGGGGGTCAAAAATTATAAGGGTGGATCAAATTCAGTAAAAACCTGGCAAGCAATTTATATTTTCAGCTACAAGTAGAATCAGTAAAATTATAAAAATAGATTTTTTATCACCATAAATATTAACGTAGTAGAATTATTGACTCCTCATAGAGGGTAGTTGAAAGGTGAAAAATTACTAGGATGGTAATGTATTACTACAAATCTAGCATAACTGAGATACTGTAGTATCTCATATTTCCGAAAAGATTTGCTTTGCATTCAACCAGCGTAAATGTGTAGATGGTGGAATTGGTGAAGTTGGTTAACATTTAGTAAAAACTAACCAGAAAGTTTCTTATTTTATTTATAAATATTATTTAGTAAAATTATAAAACAAAACTTTTTCACCTTTAATTTAAACGTAGCAGAACTATTGACTTTCACTAAGGGTTAGTCGAGGGATAACAAATTACTAAGTTGGTAATAAATTCGTAAAAACTTAACAAAACCTAGCAAATAGGTTTATGGGAGCAAAATTATCAGGATGGTCAAAGTTTAGTAAAAACTTAACAAAACACTTTTTTATTTCAGTTATAAGTAGTGGACAGTAAATTTGAAAAAAAATTTTTCCTTAAATTTTAATCTAACACAATTATTGACTTTTCACAAGGGGTAGTTAAGGGGTGAAAAATTACTAGGGTGGTAATAAATTCGTAAACACCTAGCAAAACACTGTGGTATATTATAAATATGTTTTTCTAATTCTACTCCCTTGAACCGCAAGCCAGCAGAATGGCTCCCCTTAAGGGTGGTTTGATGGTGAAACAATATTAGGGTGGTAATAAATTAGTGAAAAATTGGTGAAAAAATATTACGTAGGTTAAATTGGATTCCGCTCATGTGTCCCCGCTAGCTTAAGGGTTCTCACTTTTCGGAATGTATTTCAGGACTGATAAAATAAGGGATTTGTAATAAAAAGTAAAAAAAGATATAAGACGTTGGATAAACAAAATTAAAGAATGGAGTTCAGACGAAGAAGAAAGAAAGGATGACTTAGAGACTAGTTTAGAGGTGAAATGGGCGAGATAATGGATAGAAGAAATCTTCAAGCTGGAGATTGAAAGTATAGAATGATTGAAAGAAGAGAAATATAATGAAAATTATGGGAATCCCTAGCAGTATTATCTTATTAATAAATAAATACCTGGTACGTTTATGCAAGTCGCAACAGCTCTTGTCCATATATCGAACCACTTTAGTCAACCCGTGTTCTTGTAATTTCGCCTGCACTGGCGGTTTTAGGAATCTGTTGTAATACATTATAAACACTGTTCTTCAATACACAAGACACATTACCACTATATACACCACATTCCACTTAGTTCACTTGAAATCCAGCGTTTGATAAGAAAAAAACAAAAATGTTAAAAGCCTTTTTGATGAAACTGTGATTCGTCAAGCGGTATATTTAAAACGTCGAGCTGTTTAGTCACGCCTGTTGAGTATGATGATAGTTGCAGGATGACGGTATTCAATAAAAGTAGTGTGATACAGTTTTCCAATTAATTAACGAAAATTGGTCAATTACCGTAAAATAAGTGATCATTTAAAAATCATTATCGGTTGTTGAGTATATACCATGAGAGAAACTTTCTTTAACACTTTCATCTTTGGTATTAAACGTACATTGGCGCCTTGTACTTAGAATTTAAGGAAAATATACATTGAAATAGCGGTTATCCTACTCCGATATCTTTATATTAATCTAATTGACTGCTTCATTATATTCCTAGATAGTTTATATATACAGTATGATTTATTTGTGTGATAAAGTTCCGTAGATCTGTTATAGTAAAAGATACAAAAAAAGTTATGTATAACAATTGTACGTATTGCTTGTCAAATTTAACGTGATACTTGGCCGATTTGAAATTAGGCTCCACCCATGATGCGCATTCGACCACAACACAATTCGTCCTTATTATTGCTTGGCTTTTTGAAGTGCAAGGTACTTGTATAGTCTGCGACAAAGTTTTTTTTATTTTACTTATGTTTAAAGTTACTGTGTGTTGAAGAAATATTGTATTATAATGATTTGACTTTTTAAATAATTATTGTTAAGTGATTTAAATTATAAACATGGATTTTCATTCAAAATTAGAAGGCAAAGTCTTGTCTCTGGACAAACGAGGGAGGTAATAGCAAATGTAATTATTTTTATGCCGAGAGAAGCGATGCAAAATCCGCATGTTAAAGATTTTAAAAAAGTTCAAGAGCGTGCTTCCTTAGCAACGGGAGTAAGTATAGCCACTATAAAACGGATCTCTCGTGAAATGAAAAATACAGAAGAAGGTGCTTCTACATCATTTTCGACGCCTAACAAAAGAATGAGATCTGCCCCAAAATCCAACTTGGGCGATTTTGACAAAGGTTTACTTCGGCGTATAATAATAAATTATTATGTCACGGAAAAACGAGTTCCTACATTGCGACATATAACAAAAAAAATTAATGAAGACAATATTTATACAGGGTCGCATGAAACTTTGAGAAAAGTGATGAGAGATATGGGATTTCGATGGAAGAAAGCGATGAATAACAGGAAAATCCTAATGGAAAACCAGATATACAAGTGCTCCGGAGGAAGTTTCTCAGAAATATTAAACAATATAGGGAAGAAAATCAGCCCATAATTTACATGGATGAAACTTATATTCATTCCTCTCATACCCATGACAGATACTGGGGAGACAATACCACCGAAGGTTTGCACAAACCAGTGTCCAAAGGGCAAAGGCTGATTATTGTTCACGCCGGCGGCCAAATGGGGTTCATAAAAAACGCATGTTTGACTTTTAAATCTGGTACGAAGTCTGGAGATTATCATAGCGAAATGAACTATAATAATTATAAAAAATGGATTCATGAAAAACTTATTCCTAATATACCAGCCCGTAGTGTATTGGTTATAGACAATGCATCATACCACAATGTCCAAGTGCAAAAATGTCCCATTATGAGGTGTAGAAAAGACGAAATGAAGGAATGGTTAACACACATATCTCTGTAGGAGCTGGGTTGTACGCTTGTGTGTGTGTGTGTGTGTTTTTATTTAAAATAAAAATTATTCTTAGGCTATTTTCTTGTGGCATAATATTGTAATTTACTATTTTTATTGGGAATAAGCCACAGTTTTAGTTTAAAATAAGTTTATTTTGAAGTTTTGAGTTCCACTTTGGAAATCGTTAACTCAAAATACGAAATACCAATAAATTAAACAAATTTCGTTTTTCTTACTTGGTAAAAATATATAAATATTTCTACAAAATCTCCTTACAAAAATAAAATATTCGCGAAAGTTAATAAAGTTATACAGTTTAGTACCTAAATACCGGGTGTTGACAGCCATCCCAACGGGGCTGGTATTATTCTATTGTAAAGAAATAAACAGATTAAAATATTTATGACTTACTAAAATTTAGACCTACTGTTCTTTTATTCTTATACAGTTTACTGTAACGCAAATGTAAAGCTTTCACCTCTGCCAATATTCCTTTTATAAAATTACAGAACGAGACATTTATAGAAGTGTTCGAAAAAACTGCCGCTTCAACATGGC
Source organism: Diabrotica undecimpunctata (assembly GCF_040954645.1). Taxonomy (NCBI): domain Eukaryota; kingdom Metazoa; phylum Arthropoda; class Insecta; order Coleoptera; family Chrysomelidae; genus Diabrotica; species Diabrotica undecimpunctata. Next base: position 15,732,635 of record NC_092806.1, read on the forward strand.
TGAATGGTCAATATTAATGAGTCAAATAAAATATAATTATTAGAAGAATTTTTTTACCAAGTAACAAAAACAAAATATTTTGTATTTTGAGAAAAATTTCCGAAGGAAAAATTGAAACGTCAAAATGACATATCATAGAAGTTCAATTAATAAATAAGGTCACTCTCTGTAAACTTGTAGTATAGAGTGTACCAACGAGGCGAAGAGACCGAGCGCATTATGTAACTCTTTTCCTCCGAATGCGTTCTCGATTAATTTTCTACGCAAGTGGACAAATTTGTCAAGTATCACCTTAAATTTGACAAGCAATAGCTTTAAACTTCACATTTTAAAATTAGTTACACTCTTACAGAGTATTTCCAAGCAGCGCGGCGTGCCTGAACAAAGTTATATCTTTAAACGAAACATCCTTCTAATTTTGAAATCTGCTTCACTTCTCTATCACAACAATATAAAGTTGTATAAGTTATACTGGGTATTTAAAAAGTTATAACCAATATTACCTTCATGAAAATCGTATTAAGTTCAACTCCCTGTATAATTACAAAGGAGTATGGGAACAATAATCTATTGCAACCATAGTTTCGAATAATTGTCAAAAATTATAAAAATGATTAATTTTGATAACATTCATTAAATAGAATACAGGATAAGTCAAAACGCAAGTACATTATTTTCTTGGCAATTTTAGATTACCTTGTATTTTATATCCCTATCGAAAAGTATTATTACCATACTTCACGTTTCATGAAGTATTCCCTATGCTTAAAGTTATTAGTTTTTTAGATATTTTTATTTTTATATCCATCAATTGAATGATTAACAGTTTTTTATTTTATTTTTCAGCTGGATCGGTTTTTACTCCTATTTCGACATTGAAATCGCCACATATTATCGTTAACTGAGACGTATACGAACTCATCACTTAATCCCCATAAAATTATTAGACCCTCCGAGATATAACATACTGATCACCGGCATCCTTTGGATATAGGTAAACTCATCACCAGCATGTTTGCCCTAAGGTGCTGGTTTCTAATGGGGAAGATTGCCCGTTACCTGTTATATTTTTTGTTTACTTGGTAATCTATTAAATTCAGAAATTATTTTAAGCGAATTGCTTTAAAATTTGACTGTAATATTTATATCGGCTATCTCCCTGTGGATGGTCTATTAGACCTATCTGCCAATCTAAACGGATTTCAAATCTGAAAATTCAGCTACATAGGTTTTTAATACGGAACTTTTTTTGTTATATCTGAAATATTCCCCAAGTTCGTTATTTTATTTGCATTCGGACATGAATTATTATTGTGCAGGTAGGCCAGTGATCAGTTTGCAAATCTCTTCGGGTCTATTTTAAATACCTGCTTTTATTGCGGTGATGAGTTTGTACTATCTACGAGGGAATTTATGCTAATTGGTGATGAGTTTACGTGTACCCGTGAAAAGTTTTTAAGTGCACGAGGGAATTTATGCTAATTGGTGATGAGTTTACGTGTACCCGTGAAAAGTTTTTAAGTGCACACAGTTATAAAATCGTCTAAATGTATTGAAATCTTTAACATTGGAAGCAATAAATCTACAGTGATGGAAGTTCAAGGATAAGGATTTGGCAAGAGTCTTTAAGAGTAGAGTGCTGGAAGAGCTTAAGGAGAAAGATACGGTAAATTACTGGTAGGAAATCAACAGTAAAGTTGTGATGAGAGTGGGAGAGGAAGTGCTGGGAAAAACATGTGGTAAAAGGCCTCCTAGAGACATAGAAACTTGGTGGTGAAACGATGAACTGCAACTAAAGGTTAGAGAAAAGAAAGAGGCTACAAAGGGGTAGGCAGGTATAAAAGAGAGGAAGATAAAGGTAGCAAAGAGCGCTGTAGCTACTGTGCTAAGGAAAGATCGTCTGCACAGCTTGATGGAGAGTTGGAAACACCCGCGGGGATGAAAAGGTTATACATTGCTAAAGCATGGGACAAATCATCAAATAACGCAAAGATGGTATGAGTAGTTTAGAAAGTTGTTAAATGAAGAACACCAGAAGAGAGACAGAGTATGCGGGATTTCAAATGATAATGTAATACCGGAGATAGCAAGAGATGAGGTTGTAGAGTCGTTAAATAGGATGAAGAATGGTAAGGCAATAGGACTTGATGGAATACCTGTGGAGGTTTGGAAGGATCTAGGAGAGGAAGGGATTGATATTTGTGGCAAATGATGAGTAGGATATATTAGGAAGAAAGGATGCCCAATGCATGGAGAGAAAGTGTGATGGTATCAGTGTATAAAGATAAAGGCGTACTACACAGACGCTAAACAAGAGCTATGGATATGTATAAGAGAGAAATGGGTTCCTGAGACGTACGTAAGGCTCGTGACGGATATGTATGAGGAAGCGTACAACGAAGTAAGGACTTGTGTCGGCTTGACTGAAGGTTTCCCAGTGACGATTGGCTTGCAGCAAGGCTCTTCACTGAGTCCCTACCTTAATAGTGTTATGGATGTACTGACAAAGAAAGTAAGGGAGAGGCTCCTTGGTCAATGCTCTTTGCTGATAATATCGTGTTAATAAAGCAGAGCAAAGATTGTTGGAGGGTTGGAAAAGGGCTATTGAACAGGGAGTACTTAAGATTAGCAGGTCGAAAACGGAGGACAAGTAGTTAGGAGGGATAGGAATGGTTGGAGACATATAATTGCTTGCAGAAAAACTAGGAAAAGTAGGAGAATTTAAATACCTTGGCTCCTACATAACGGAACATGGGACACTAGTTTAAGAAATTGCTCACAGGATACAGGCTGGTTGGTTTAACTGGAAGCGAATGAGCGGGGTACCTACTTTATGATCGAAAAATCGGGAAAAACTAAAAGGAAAGATAAAAGAGTGTGGTGAGACCTGCGTTGGTGTACGGCGGTGAAGTGTGGCCTGTAAATAAAATTCAGAAAAAGAATATGAAGGTAGCTTAAATGAAAACGTTGCGGTGGATGTTGGGTAAGACTAGAAGAGACAGGATCAGGAACGACTTGATTAGGGAAAGAGCCGGGGTGACAACAGTCTCAAAAAAGATTCAAGAAGAAAGACTGCAGTGGTTTGGTCATATCAGACGTAGAAACGAAAACTATGTGGTACGAAGAATAGAGCTTTACAAGTTGATTTAAGGAGAGTTATAGGAAAACCGGTGAGTAGATGGAAGATTTGAGAGAGAATAGTATAGGTGAAAAAGACCCGATGGACAAAAATGAGTGGCGACGAAGAGTACGAAACAGTGAACCCTGAAAAGGGAAAAGTTGGGGAAAAAGAAGAGTAAGAAGAAAATATATTCAATGCAGATAGAAGAACGGACTTAGATATAAAAATCCGATAGTAGAAGCCCGACAGAAAAATCTCAAATATCATTTAGAGATGAAGTACACAGTCAATGGAAGGAATATACCTATAAAATGGAGAACGGCAAGATAAAAAGGGCTAAAGAAATTCTAGATAGTAGTAAACGTCAAAAGAACTAAGCAAATAAATATAAGCAAATACCCCAAACCTAAATTCATTGCTTACGCACATGAGCGTTAATCATCTCGCTATTTGAATGTTAAAAAACTTCCACAATAGACGAGTGGATATACAACACAAAAAATCATTTTAATGTCAGATATAAATCAATCCAAGTGATGAAGTCATACTATTAAACGTGTTTCTTTTTGTAATTCACTTCAGTGACAACAAAATCTATTTTTTTATTGTTTGTAATTTTGTGAATCAGTCACACGTTAAAATCCATGACGATTTTGAGTAATGATGCTTAAATATAGTCATTAATCACGTAATATTATGTGTTAAAATCATGTTCGTTTATAGTTACAACAAAGGGAATCAAGTTCTAATGAAGTATAATTTTTTATCGATATAAGAATAATACAAGAAAATGACTCATCGATTACGAAGTAATTTTTTATATTAAAAATTAAATTAAACAATTCTCTTCTCCTATTCTGTATGTACATCTTAGTAGATGTGTAGTGATTACGAATGATTATGTTCTTCCAGCGTTCTTCTTTATTTTTTTACGCTGGCTATCCTTCTTACTCTCGTTTCTCGCATCCTAATTTCGAGCGTTTTCTGTCGAAGCAATTTCAGTTTTTAAGTCTCTGTTTTTTAAATATATACTTGCACCATCAGAAAGTAGACATTTCAACAAACAAAAAGCACACCGACTTTTTGAAAAAAGCAAATATTTTGACGAGATTTTTCGAATGAAAAACATAAAAAGGTGAGGTTTAAAAAAATTTAGTGAAACAATTTTTTTTGTGGACGATAAAAATAAAAAGCCGAAAACTCAGTTATCTGAATTTTTCGCATATATTTTGAGGTTATGGGAAAAGTGAAAATACAAAAGTTGTAGATATTTTTAACTTTTTTCCATTGGACTTGATCAACCGTTTTTTACCCTTAAAAACTCACAAGCTTTTTCGATCTCAGATCGCCCGTAAATTATTGTTCCTTTAATTTTTGTTATATTTTCTTCCTTTTACAATTATTGTTCTATCCTGTTACTTTGTTTTGGTCTCAAAAATTTTCGGCCCTAGCCTAAAATTTATGGAATATTATGTTTTTAATAGTAATAAACTAATAAACAGAATTATTCTAAAGAAAAAGTCTGAAAACTTAGTAATAATAACTAAAATACATATATTAAACGGTGATTTTAATCTGATATCTATAAAATTTAGTTTATACAAAATCAAGATACTAAAAATGAAATAATATAATTGTTTTTTAACTGTATCACACTTTTAATAAAAATATTAGTAAGTAAAGCAATAAAAATACTGTTTTACTTTATTACTAACCATAAAAATAGTATAAAGTAAAGATTTATCGTAAAAAAGATAAATTTCCCGCCCCTAAAGACCTCCTTATGGTCACAACTGCTATATGGCCTAGAATCTTGGACTCTGAAAGCCCAATCCGTAAAAAAATATAGACGTATTCTAAAAAGGCCTTGCACTGCAAATGTCTCAAACAAAGAAGTGTTAAGACGAATTGGACATGGCAGGAAGCTTATGAACGCAATTAAAATAAGAAAAACATCGTATCTGGGCCACATACTTCGAAACGATAAATACTCTCTTCTGTACGTCATCATGCGAGGAAGAGTAGAGGGAAGAAAAGGCTTGGGAAGAAAGAATAAATCTTGACTGAGGAATATCAGAGATTGGACTAACCTCAGTGTTGACCAGATATTTCATGTTGCAAGAGATAGCGAAGCGTTTAAAGAAGTGATCGCCAACCTTCGTTAGAAGAAGGCAAAATAAGAAGAAAAACCTATACTGTTGTACCGAGATGAGTCGTGGACTCTCACATACGCTACCTGCAAGAGAATTGATGCTTTCGAAATGTGGCTTTATCGTCGAATCCTAACGATAACTTATACCGTTACTAATCAGGACGTTTTATTAAGAATACAACTGTTAAACACAATAAAAACAGCCAAAATCAAATACCTCGACACATCATGAGGAACAGCGAAAGATATGGATTGCTGCAACTAATTTTACAGGGAAAAGTAGAAGGAAAATGAGACTCAGGAAGACGAAGGATTTCCTGGCTGAAGAATCTACGTACGTGGTTCAACACAACAATTACAAATCTTTTCAGAGTAGCAGTTTGCAAAGTACAGATTGCCATGATGGTCGCCAACATCCGGATAGGCACTACAAAAAGAAGAAAAAGGGTCCCCAGAAAACATAGATCGAAGCCATTCTATATGCATTGGACACGAAAAAAAATTGTGCTTTTCAAGGGTAAACTGTAGATGTATTGTCGGAATATATGGTTATTCCTGACAACGTCCAAATAGCTTCCAGTAAGCTTGGATTTGCCTGAATTCTTCAGCGAAGAGAAATCTTCTTACTTCTTGTTGCTTATTATAGAGACCGCTACTAGCGTACTTAGACAAGGTTTGTTATTATAAAGACCATATGGATGAAGAGCATTTCAGTTCGAGATGATAGAGGATGATAGAAGAATAGTCCAAAAGATAGAAAATCACCTCGGAAGAATCACAGAATACACTGAAAAATGAAAGATCAAAATCAATACCCAAAAGACGTAATTCATCATGTTCACTCAGGAGACAAGTCCACCAGTAGTAGAAATAATAATGGGATGAAACAGGATCCAATTAGAAGATTCAGTCAAGTACCTAGGAGTTCATCTCGACAGAAAACTCAACTTCACGAAGAACACCCAATAAATGAACGTAAAAGCAAAATTAAAAAACTAATACTTCCGTATATTTTTAGGTCCAGTCCACTAACGAGGGGGGAAATAAGGAAAATCCAGTTATACCAGGCCTACGTTAGACCGGTAATGATATAAACCAACTGGAAGAAACTGGAAGCTACAGAAACATCATGCTACAGGATCATTGATGGATCAACATGAGAAGAAAGAATAACAAATTCAATCATCAAAGAAAGGCTCCAGTATACACCACTGGGGGAAATGGCTGAGAAAAGGACAAGATCCTTCTTCTACCAAGCCACAAGAAGACTCCTTAAGACCAGAGACATCCTCGCCAAGAATCGGATCCAGAGGATGTTTAGATCAAAACACAGACTGATCGACCATATGATCAGGGTCTAGCCGGGTTGTTGCCGAAGACAGCCAATCAGGAAAGTAGGTACGATGCCGAAAACAAGTACCTACAGAAAAAGAAGCCAAGGAGTCCAGGACAGGAAAATTCAAGATACAAGAGGAAGCAGTCCAACCAGTAGGTGGTGCGGAAACGGGACGTCAAGAAAGAAGGCTACGATATCTTAATGACTACGTGAGGCTACGTGAAATGTTAATTATATTAAGAGTCTATTAATAAGCTCTTTTTCAATTTTTTATTTTTTTAGTTCGAGATACCACAAGTGTTTCTGATGAGAGTTGAAACCTCGAAACACGTGTAGAACAAAAACAGAGTATTGGAAATGGTCATTTAAAAATGAAGTTACTGCAAATAAAATGATATCTTCGTATGGCCAAATGATTGTAAAAAGTAACAGTTTTAAGTATTTAGGATAGGTACTTGTGATGTGTTGTGTAACAGAACGATTCCAATGAAACTGAAAGGAAAATTGTATAAAATTGCCGTAAGACCAGCTATGATATACGTAAATTAATGTTAGACAGTTAAAAAAAATGAGCAACATGTATCTGGCTGAAATGAAATTACTTAGGCGGATGAGTAGAGTGAAAAAAATGCATTAAATTAAGAATGTTTACAGGGAAGTCTAGCGTGGCTCTAATTGAGCCAAAATGGGAGTGCAAAGATCATTCGGGGATGTTCAACGTCAAAATATTAGTCACCGGTATAAATAATTGCCGATTTGCAAGTTTCTGAAAGGAATAGAAGAGGACAAAGCATACCTGCAGGAGATTCTTAGACAAAGACAAGACATATCGGCAAAGGGGATTTATATTGGTATAACATATAAGACTATTAAAAAAATATTCGATTACAATTCAAGAAGCCAGAGGGATGTAGAAAGACCTCGAAAAAGGTGGTCATAATACCCTTGTGAAGACAGAACAGACAAACCCTAATCTCTGTAGAGAAGAAGAAGAATAACAACAAAAAAGCCTATGCCATTTCAAACTTTTATAGAAAAATGTGGGAGCAACTAAGATTTAAGACAGAAATGTCTTTGAAGACTTAAAAAATTGTGTACTTAATTTTCTTCTAAATATAACAAAAACTAGTTTTTGATTTAAACTGAAAAGTTTCAAATTTTTGATGTTACAGACACAGCGGAGTTATATGTACAACAATATTAAGAAGACAGTGCAGATTAATTATGGACATTATTAGGAAACCAAAAAAGCAATGAATAGGAAAAAATATAAAAGAAACTAACTTTATATGCATAAAGGAAATTTGGAGGGAACTCGACATAAATATACATAACTGAAGTAATTAGAACAATCAGTTTTACATACTTAGTGAAAATGGAGAGCCTGACTAGCTGTAACATAATCCGTAGAGCAGCTGATGAATTATATATTCGGTTGCCCTATGCTCCATTGAGAGAAAATGATTAATAGTATTACTATTATTACAAAAAATAATTACTATTTTAATGGGAATAAGCCACAATTGAAGGTTAAAGTAAGTTTATTGACGTTTCAATTTCCACTTCGGAAATCGTTCTCAAAATACAAACATTAATAAATTAAACCAATTTTGTTTTTTGTTACTTGATGAAAAATTCTTCTAATAATTTAATTTTATCTGACTCATTCAATCATTCATATTGACAATTCGGACATATATTATACATTTTAAAGTAGACGACTTTAAAATGATATTGCCAATATTGCTGAGTTGCGTTCCTTGGACGACTTAATTGTATTATTATATGCAGAATAACTGAATTATATAAACAAAATTTCCACAAAGCATTCGACTCAGTAGAACTCGACAGTGTTATAGTAGCACTAAACGAGAGCCACATTGATAGCCGATATTCGAGGCTAATATGTAATATATATAAAAATGCGACAAGCTCGATACAACTACACGCTAACAGCAACCAAATAAAAATCCAAAGAGGTATCCGACAAGGTGATACGTTGTGACCTAAATTTTTCATATCGGCTCTAGAAAAAGCGATCAAAACCCTCGAATGGGGTGACAAAGGAATAAATGTGGACGGAGAAATGCTACGCCACCTAAGCTACGCAGACGATATAGTCCTGATTGCAGACGATTTGGGACAAATAAAGAAAATGTTTCAAGAACTTAGTACAGCCTGTCATAAAATAGGTTTAAAAATGAATACAACAAAAACAAAATATATGACGAACTTAGTACCAAGTAAACACCTTGAAATACAAAATGAAGAAATAGAACTGGTAGACAAATATATATATCTGGGTCACGAAATTAAGATAAGTAAGGACAATCAAACAACCGAAGTATCCAGAAGAATAATACAAGGATGGGCAGCATACGGAGCTCTTAGGAACGTTTTTAAGAGTGACATTCCAACTAATATGAAGAAAAAAGTTTTCGAATAATGCGTGCTACCGGTGATGACCTATGGTGCAGAAACATTATCGCTCACAAAGAAAAACGCACAAAAACTAAGAGTAGCGCAGAGAAGAATGGAGCGATCAAAGATAGGGGCCACTCTGCGAGACAGGATTAGAAGCGAAGATCTACGAGCTAAGACCAAAGTCATAGACGTCATTGAAAGAAGCTGTAACTTAAAATGGAAATGGGTTGGACACGTTGCCAGAATGAAGGACGGAAGATGGACTCGCAAACTCGTTGAATGGAGACCAAGAGCCGATAAACGTAGCAGAAGAAGACCACCGACACGATGGCAAGACGACTTACGAAAGACAACAAAAAACTGGATACAGCAAGCACAAGATAGAACACTTTGGAGACAAACAGGGGAGGCCTATGTCCAGCAGTGGATTGAGAGAGGCTGATGATGATAAACAAAATTTTGGTCTAGCAATGGGCTCTAGTTTATCTCCATTGTTAGCCGATATATTTATGGAAGATTTTTAAATAAATATTATTTCTAAACAAAATTTAAAACCCACAGTATGGTGGAGATATGTAAATGATATATTTTTAATATGGCCTCATGGATCAGAGTTGTTGGACACATTCCTGAATGATATAAACGATAAAGAAGAGACAATAACATTTACCATGGAAAAGGAATATAATAACACACTACCTTTCCTGGATGTTTTAATCTCTAAGAACGATACTGGATATGAGACTCAGGTCACAATATTAATATTAAAAAGGGAATCATCACATCCTTATACGATAGAGCCAAAATTGTTTGTTCTAACGAAAATTCGTTCTTGGAGGAGAAACATTTGTTAACATCTGTTTTATTAAAAAAGATTATCCTTTATCGTTTATAAATAAGGAATTTTCAACAATCGACCGAATAGAACAGAACAACTTAGAACGAAATCCTATAGCATACACAAGGAATAATACGATGAAAATAACAATACCATACATAAAAGGATTATCAGAAAAACTTTAAAAGGATAGGGAATAAATTCAACATTTCAACAACATTCAAAACAACAAACACATTGTGATATATTTTGTCTAAAACTAAACCTAACAATGAACAAGAGAGGACAAAGAATTGTATTTATAAAATACCTTGTGAATGCGATTTTGCAGTTTTATTTAGGGGAAACAGCAAAGCCATTAAAATGTTAGAATAAGTGAACATCAATCTTATATTAAAAATAGAGAATTTAATACATCTACAATAAGTAAACACGCATGGGATAATGAACATAGGGTTCAATGGAATGATTTAAATATAGTCATAAAAGAAACGGATGGTAAAAAGAGGCAAATCAAAAAAGCGGCTCTAATTATGCTAAATGAGACAAATTGTGTCGCAAATTCCTCGGCGGAATGCAGTAGGTTCTGGTTACCCATATTAAAAGAGTGAGTTAATAAAAGTAAAATACCAGTATTAGTAAGTAAGTAACATGTCGAGGATACATCTTTTATGTTTTTTAAATAACTATAAAATCAGAATTTGGTGTTTACTGAGAGTAAACTAAATGTAAGACCAAATACTTACCATGTCGGGATAGTATTATGAGGTTTTTTCCTCATGATTTACTATGGAATCACTAACAGGAGAATTTTACTGTCATCATGGCATGTAGTTGTCTCTTTAAAGACGAATTACATGCTATGATTTTTTTCTGACGGATATTCTCAAGTTCAAGTTGATTTGATGTAATCAAATGAACTATCTTACAATAAAGTCGACTCAGGAACGCAACTCAAAAATATTGGCTACTTTAAAATGTATAATATATGTCTGAATTGTCAATATAAATGAGTCAGATAAAATAAAATTATTAGAAGAATTTTTCACTAAGTAACGAAAAACAAAATTTGTTTAATTTAATGTTCGTATTTTGAGAAAAATTTCCGAAGTGGAAATTAAAACGTCAATAAACTTACTTTAACCTTCAATAATTGTGGCTTATTCCCATTAAAATAGTAATTACTTTAAAATGCCACAAGATATTAGCTTCAGAACAATAATATTACAAAAAATGTAATATTTATTGATGAATGCTGACAATTACCGAAATAAGTATTATAAATATCTGTACCAATTTAGAATAACAGTAGATTTTAGTAATTTATTTACTTGGAATAATAAAACAACTACCAGTCGACCTCAACTATTTTTCACTTAACATCTCACATAAGCCCAACTAAATCACCACATTAGAAACACTGATCACACTACACAGACTTGTCGCATCCAATAAATTACAATAATAATAACCGCATCAATTAAAACGCATCTGAATAAAAAAAAACAAACGCACGACGAGCAGGAAAACAGTTTTCCACGCCACACGCCCACGCTCAGGTACTAACAAAGAAAAACTGAAAACGCAACTGATATATCAATCTTAAAGGAATTAACCAGCAAAATGACGTTCACACGATTAGCATATTATAGTAAGAGTTGGTTATCAGCGAACCGAGATTAGGTTTTAGTATGTGATTAGAGTTAATAACAATGCCGCCGGTCATAAGGCTCCGTGGTGGTACCGCATGCAACCTCAAGTCGCGACATTTTACAGCATACCATTTGAATGGGTTTAATAATAATTCTAATTAATTAATAATGTAATCGATCTTATCTTTTACGAATATTAATAGCTTCATTAAAACAAACTGATTTGTTTCAATAAGTACAGCTATTTATTTTTTATCTATAAATTTTCCTTCCTTCCTCCATGTTTCTTGAATGACATTAATTTTCTTGCAGGCATTTGATTATTTTTGTTAACCCTCGTAAGCCGGTGCGGGGTGCAGTTGCACCACAGTCTTTCTTTTTCTCACTATTTTTTTTTTTAATTTTTTTTAATTTTTGTCTATTTTTTTAATCGCATTAAATTCTGGTTAAATTAAATACTGGTGTATACCAGTACAAAGGGGAGTCAGACAGGGTGACTCATTAAGCACACTTCTATTTAATATAATAATGGACAAACTAATACAAGCAGTACCTAAAGGTCATGGTTACAGAATGGAGAACAAAGAAATCCAAATATTACCAAATCAATCAAATCAAATCAAATTCTTTATTTTCTTTCTGACAAACATAGTTTGTATAGAATTAGTCATAAATATACATTGCTAAAAACTAAACACTAAACTAGACTAAACAAGAGATGGAATGAATTTAAAAGCTAAATGAAATACAGCTGTCTAAGATCTAAAAAATTCTTCCACTGTATAAAACACTTTTTCACATAAAAATTGCCTAAGATTCATCTTAAATACATTTATTGAACTGGTGGACTTTACAATTGTGGGCAAATGATTAAACACCTGTAGCCCGTATACCCTGGGCGATTTAAATTTAATGTTACCTTTTGAAAATGGTATTTAAAGTTTATTACAATATCTAGTATTTAAATTATGCATATCACCACTCGTTTTAAACTTATGTCAGTTATTGAAAATAAAAACACATAATTCAAAAATGTATAGACACGCCAATGTTAAAATTTTATATTTTTTAAAATATTCTCTATAACTAGTTAATCGGGAGACACCAGCGACAACGCAATATTTTCTTTTGTACGACGAAAATACCATTTGCATAACCAAACGTACCCCAAAAACATATCCCGTATCTTAGCCTGGACTCCACGAGTGCATAATAAATCATAATTAGCTGATTTTCGGTCAAAACATATTTTATATTTCTAATTAGATAGTTAATGGAACTCAACTTCGAAACAACCGCTCCACAATGCAACTCCAATCCAAACTTTTGTCAATTGTTATTCCCAAAAACTTGCCTGACGACACCGTAGCTATTTGCATGTTGTTAAAAATAAGCTGAAATTTTTCCAGGTATTTTTGTTTATTGTGAAAATGTATAACTTGTGTTTTTTCTGTATTAAGATGCAACGAGTTATCGCAAAACCAAGAATATAAACATGAAAGAAAATCATTACACTGATGTTGTAGGATTACGTTGGATTTGTTAGATAGAATAATTGACGTATCATCCGCATATATAGTGAAATTTACCGCTCTGTCCACTTGTACGATGTCGTTAATGTTGACTACAAAGAGAACTGCTCCTATTACAGATTCTTGGGGAACACCCATATTTGTGGTAACAAGACTAGATCTACAACTGGTCACACAATCCTCGATCCTCATCTTCAGGCTTACATATTGTTGTCTATTGTTTAGAAATGACATAATCCACTGTAAAGAATTTTCTGTAATACCTATCTGTTTTAGTTTTTTAAATAATATTTCATGGTTGACACAGTCAAATGCCCTACTATGCTGATGCCTGCATCAATCAAACTGGTTAAATGAACATAAAATGCATGGAACATAAATGCCGTATTAGTAAATTTATTTTCTTGAAATCCATGTTGATTTATAGTTATGATATTATTGTTTTTTAGATAACAATTTAATCTCTTTAAATATCCATACTCAAATACCTTTAAAAATATACTGGGAATTGTTACAGGCCTATAATGGCTGACCAGTTTTGGATCTCCTTTTTTTTTAAATGGGAACTACTTTGCCTGTCTTTAAGTAATTAGGAAAATCCCATTGCAAAAAGACAAATTGGTGAGATAAGTTAAAGGATTGATTATAAAAGGTAAAACCTTTTTCACCAAAAATGCAAGTATCTCGTCAAAACCACTAGAGGATTTGTTTTTTTTTTTCAAGTTTACTATGCAGGAGTTCGATCAGTTCCTGCCCAGTAAATGGGTACAACTGAAAGAAATTTTCATGATCTGTAATAATTGACTGACTGTCTTTGTCTACTGTCATTTAAAAATGTGTTAAAAGTGCATGCTACCTCTTGGGGATCTGTTATTATATTATTGTCATCATACATTAAACAAGTATTAGCATTGTTATTAGCACTTTTTGAAAAATCATTGACAATCTTCCACGTGATTTTATTGTTAATATTATGTTATGCAGACGACGCCGCATTAATTGCCGAGACAGAAGACGAGTTCCAAAGATTACACGGCGGAGACAAGACCTGACACATCTTAAACGAGACGACTACTAGAAACAACTGAGATGAAAATACTCCGACGAATATCAGGGAAAAGTGTGTTGGATAGGGAGAGAAGCAAAAACATAAGAAGATCATGCAATAATATAGAAGACATAAATCAATGGGTGATAAAACTGAAACAGGAGTGGAACGAACACATTAGTAGAATGGCAGAAGATAGGATAGTACGAATAGCACAAGATAAGTCACCAAATAGACGAAGAAGTATTGGCAAACCAAGAAAAAGATAGTACGATAATTTAAACAATTTAGGAGGCTAATATTGAAGAAGACACAGGCTTTAAAGCCTACATACAAGAAGAAAGAAGAAGAAGAAGCATTAAATTCAATTCTAAACGCATTCCACCTATTACAGCATTTAAAACTCATTGAGTTGTGACTGTGGGGTGCAAATGCACCGCACGATCTGTGAACGGAATATTTTGATAATAAAGTTCGTGAAGAAAAAGATGCCTATAAAGCTGAAATACTTCATTATAATAAAACAAAAGGAGCTGTTGACGTAGTGGACAAAATGGCACAACAATATACAACACAGCACCAAATACGCAGATGGCCCATGGTAATGTTTTATTACCTATTAGATATTTCAGCCATAAACGCTTCCAAAATTTGGAAAATAAAAAATTCAAATATCGATGGGAAACATTTGGATGCAAGACGAAGTTTTTTATTAGACTAGAAGGGAAATTGATGAAAGAAAATCTATAGATATCAAAACACAAATAATTGCACTCTCAGTTACGCCAAATGATGAAAATTGCATATCCTGAATTGGACGTTTCTGATGTTCCACCTGAAGCTAACATAGCTTCGGGAGAAGGTTGGTCTTACTTATGCCAAAGAAAAAAAGACTAATAGTCTCGGCATTCCTGTATTTTCGGTATAAACTTCGTTTGTGTTCTCACTCTGTGAAAAATTTCATATGTTTGTTTTGCAACGATAATTAATTTTTTTTTAATGAAGAAATAAGTACTCTTTTGGTAAAATTATGTTTCGTAGTATAACAAGTCCTAATTATCTTTCAAATTAATTTCACCGACGTTTACATAAAAAAAAATGGATAATATACGGATGGGGTTCAAATGCACCTCGCACAGTCGTTTACGTAATAATGTAGGCACCGTCTTACGAGGGTTAATATTTAGAAATTAGCGTGTCGAACCTAGTAGGACTATGGCTTGACTGACCATTCTACTATATCCCTTTTTGTCCATTGCGTTCATCCTCCAATTTGTGACATCCATTTAGACCATCTTCTATATCCATTTTCCACCTTGTTCTGGGTCGAATCCTTCTCTGACGTTCTCCCATTGTACTTGACAGTAGTATTTTCTGTAGTCTACCCTCTGGCATCCTCTATATGTGTCCTAGCCATCTTAATTGTTCGGTTCTTATTATTCCTAATATGCTGATATAACTCTGATTTAAATTTATACTCAATTATTAAAAAATAAATGAACATTCAAATACACTTTAGTTTTATTCCAATGTCATTTCTCTCTTATCTTAGAACATATCTACATAAATAGTAGCTCTGTTTGTCATGATCAGTTATCAGTTCATGAACTGGGCCGGATATATGGCAAGAAGTCAAGAAAGCTGGAGTTGAAAGGTGATTGGATAGAGTTAACGATGTGGAGAAAGAAAAAACGTAGGAAGATCGCAACAAAGATCGTACAACGATTTAAAAAGAACAGTGGGACTAAATAAAAACACCGGCTAGCCCAGAATAGAGAAAACTAGAGAACAATGAGAGACAGATATCTAAAAGAGCGAAAACGGTTGAAGAAGAAGAAGATAACATTTAAAAGTCCGCGATATTATAGCTCTTTTTGGAGCCATAAAACAAATAAACGACTTAACTAGGCTATTTATAAATTGTAGTCAGAACCAGAGTTTGTTTTTTTTATATTCTTTTAAGACTGAAATATTTTCAATGAGCCTTAACAAACAAATAAAACCACAATGATAACTTCAGTTTCTAAGTAAGTCGATTAGGAAATAAAGATATGATCAACTAGAATTTTTTTAAGAATAATTACAATTTCCTAAAAAATTAAACGATCTTCTAATTCGGATCTAAGCTGCGGTTTGCATGAAGACAAAGAGGTAATAAATCTACATCAAGGACTTAGTACACATTAATCACAGTCTAGTATATGAAACAAAATAGGAGTGGCGCTACAGAGTGGTTTTAATCACCGTTGTTATCATCAACAACAAAAGTTATTGAAATTTTAAAATAATTTGACTGTGTATTATGTTATTGGACAAAAAGTAATAAGAATTAAAATAACGGAACTTGCTTTGACGAAGTTCTCTTTTATTATTACTTTCTGTATAAAAAATATTTTGGAACCAGGAAAAGCACATTTACTTCAATAACTGGTCAGTAAAAGTTACTGGGCAAAAAGTAATGAGAACAAAGCCAATTTTTTTTTGGCGAGCACTTACAAAAATTCTTCCAACCATATCCAGCTGAAAATAACTTGTGACATTGAAAGTAAAGTAAAAGCATTTTTGCAAACCCAATATCAACTGGAAGTACTTATTCAAAATGTTACCGTTAACCAAGTCACAAGATCCATACATACGTTGATTCCAAAAAAATCTGCAGGAAATGACTTAATTAGTACGAAAATTCTGTAAGATATTTCGTATAAGGGACTGAGGAGTTTGACACAAATATACAATGCTGTGTTTAAGGACGGGGTACTTTCCGCTTTGACAGGAAAACCTGCTCATCAAACAACATCCTACAGACCTATAAGCCTACTCCCTGCTATGGCAAAGTTACTAGAAAAATTACTTGTATAGAAAATAGAATAAATACTCAAAGCAAATCAATTAATTCCTAACCATCAATTACGATTTAGAGAAAAATATGCATCCATCGAACAAGTCCACCAAATTTAAAAAAAAAATAGAAATCCTTTGAAGATCAAGAATACTGCTCTGCTGCCCTTATAGACATCGCCCAAGCTTTCGACACAGTTCGGCACGATGGACTATTAGCTTACCAAACAACATTTTCCTTATCCTCAAATCCTATCTTCAAAATAGACACTTACAAGTAATAAATGAAGCCAAAACCACAATTCTACACCCAATAAGATCTGGCGTGCCTTAGGCGCGCTGAGGCACGTAGTACTTGGTCCGAAACCCTATACTATCTACACAGTTAATCTTCCCAGTAGCAAAAATATAATCATTACTTCTAAAATCTTGCAGACTCACTTGGATGTTATTTCCTCTTGGCTGAAAACCTGGCGAATTAAAGCAAATGATATTAAATCTATCCATGTAACATCCTACGAATGCGTGTCCAACTTTGGCATTAAATGGTCAGTTCTTGCGACACAAAGAAGATGCAAAATATCTAGGACTACGTCTGGACCGACGATGAACTTGGAGAAAACATATATTTGCTAAGAGAAAGCAACTGGACTTAAGACGCAGCAAATTGTACTGGCTGTTAGGCCAATTTAGGCTGTAAATCACAATTACCAGTTACCAACAAAATGCTAATTAACAAAGTTGTCCTAAAACCGCTATGGAGCTACGGAATTCAATTGTGGGGGACGGTATCTTACTCAAATATCGAAATCCTACAAAGACTAGAGCCCGAAGTACTTAGGAGTATCGTAAACGCTCCATAGTACGTAACTAACAGTGTTTTTTAAGTAAAAGGCAACTGTGACTGGACTGTTTTCCTAAATGTTTTGCACAATTTATAGACTTCAAATTAAATGGGATGTAAAAAAAAACTGAAGTAAGACGAACTACGCGTGTTCGCTAAATATCCTATAAAAAAGTTGTAAACTTCATGACCCATTTTTGGATGAATGGGGTACGTCAACAGAAATGTCGAATTTGGGACGATACCAATCCACATGAGATCCAAGAGCGTCCAACGCATCCCAAAAAAGTCACTGTTTAGCGTAGAATTTGGGCTGATCATCGGTCCATATTTATTTGAGAACAACGTTCGCCAGGCCATCACAGCCAACGGTGAGCGCCATAGGACGGGCTATATGCCACATTGGACATTCTACGCGAGCGATTTTAAGGCATTGTTATCTCACGGAGAGGTGACGTGAACTCCACCGATTTCGTGCGATTTGACCACAAAATACAGCTGCCCTTAAAGCCAATATAACCCATAAACTAGTACTCTCACTCTTTAAAAAATTTGACGCGTTTTACTTATAGAGGAATGTATAGGAGATCCTTTTTCAAACAAAACAACATGCTAATTATTAAAATACTTCACTTAAAAAAAGAGGTATTTACATCGTATCAGCTTCCGAAGTTTATTAATAAATTTGTGACAATTTAGGAAACACTAAGTAATTATATTCATTAAATTAATTTGCAGCCGAATCAACCAACTAATATTTACCAATTGAATATTCGGATTTTTCTCGGCACAGCGTCCCAGTAATAATCCATATGGCACCGAAACGACACATTTGAAGAACTAGACGACAACTACTGATCAAAGTGAACGTCGAGGAATAATTTTTGTTTAATAATTTCCCCGATAACTAATAACTTATCTGTATGTGCAAAAACAGGTATCGAGATTGCATGGACTACAACTACATAATTACGAATTATATAAATATATAACCGGTGCTTTCAAACAGTTAAGATTTATATCGACTTCACGTTTAACTTTTAGATTCTAAGAAAAGTATAATTGTTTGGACTGAAATAACCGAAGAAGTGGGTAATGAATATAACGATTTGTGTAAGAAGTAAGACAAAAAAAAAACAAAAGCTAAGTGTTTAAAGAATTACGAAACAATTTAAAGTATTCATTATATCGTACACAAAAGTGACAGCAACGTTGTTGTATTATTTATTTATTTTGTTTTTGATGCCTCAATATACTATTTATCATTTTTCAACCCTTTTTGACTTATTTAATCCTTTATAAAGTATCCCCCACGACAGATGCTAGGTATCTCACTCAAAGACCATAAAACCAATGAAGACATTCGTAATAGAACAAAAGTAAAAGATGCGTCGAACAGGCAGCTAAACTGAAATGGAAATGGGCTAGACATAACGAACGTCTTAAGGATGGAAGATGGAATAAAGAAACTGGGAAATGGCGACCATATGAAGCCAAAAGACCACGAGGAAGACCGCAAATGCGCTGGAGCGAAGATATTAAAAGAACTGCACGACCAATGTGGAAACATTTCACAAACAACAGAGATGAATGGCGAGAATTAGGAGAGGCCTATATTCGGCAATCCGAATAGAGAGAAGGGCTTGTCCAATAGAGAGCAATCCGAATAGAGAGAGAAGTATCCCCATGTAATATAGGATTGGAAAAAAATATTTAATGACCTTTTATGACATTTATTGTAGTGAATTGGCATATTTTATTGTATTTAACTAAAATATTTCTTTTCCACTTTGTTTAGCCCTTATCACTCATTCTTTATCACAAAAAATAAATAAAAAAAATCGTTCAATGGTATATTTATACAAAAATTTGAAAAATGTGGAAGGAAAATTATAATAAAAATGTTTTGTCACGTATTTAATTGAAAGTAAAATATTTTATTTTACATGTAAATGAAAAAACGAAATCGGTCAATATACCTACCTACACAATATAATTTGATTAAAAATCATCGTCATCATCAATATCAGTGTTTTCGTTTTCTTCCTCTTCGAGATCTAATTAATTCTATTCTATTAATGGAGTACAGTTTTGACCAGCAAATTCACCGCAAGTGGTGTGGCAATACAGCGCAACTTTACGGCAACCACATGATGCGCCACATCCTTTTTGTAATTGCAAAATATCATTTTCAGAAGTTCTTCGGGTGAGGGATTGTTTTGCAAAGATCCCTCTACGATAGTCCATCCCTAATCAGTTGGACTATATATGGTAGTATTTTTTTCAACGATAGTTTGAAAAACAAAGATAACACGTGCTCTTTGTTTAGATCATGGAAACATACTGGGTTCGGCTTCTCCAAGCGCGAGATAAAACAACCTGTAGGATGTTGCTTCTCAACATATAAATTCGTATACACGCAATATATATATTCACCAATAAACCAAAATCGACTTGATAGGAATTTAAAAAAAAAAGGTGTTCCGTTTTTGGACTATATCTCAGTTAATGTTTAAGAAAGCAGGTTGGTTAATTGCTCATTTTGTAAGGAATTTTATGACCTATAAGCATTTAAAAGGTAATTTTATAGCCTTTTATTTTAAAAGGGTGTCGTTTAAAGAGTTCTAAAATAGCACCATTCACATGCGAATGCGAATTTTGAAAAGTCATATACAGTTTTTTTTTTGATAAAATGAAAAATATTTGAGGTAGCATCGTAACTTAAGCATGTGTTGAGCAATGAAAGCACAAATATGTATAGGGTAGATTTTGTTTGCCGAGTTTATACCCTAGCTACTGTTAGAATTTCAAAGAAATCGATGTGTCTTCAACGAAATTGGAGAAGAAAACCTTTAATGCCTCTAGAGTTTCTGCAGGTCGAGTCGCTTCCATTCTGTGGCTATTTTTGAATGAAGAGATGACGCTCTTTTCCATGAGTCTGGAATTTCGTATCTCTGTCAGCCCATAGGGGCTGTTCAAGTATTATGTAAGCACTATAGGGGTCTTTGTTTTGCTTATTGTTGATGACTTGGGGTGGGGAGTCTGTCATATTCCAGTCAATTTAGCTCTACGCTTAAATGCTTCACTCAAAGATTTCCTGCATATACCCTACAATTATTTTAGTCTCATGGACGGTAAAATTGAACATGCAAAACGTGTGGTCGTTATTATCAATTCACTAAATCTGACATCGAAAAGATCCATAAAAAAGTTAACACGAACAATGAAATGACAGTTATTCCTATAAAAGTCGCTGCTCGTCGTGCTAATGAACTGATGTGCATTATTCAAAATTTAGAGCACCACGATATTGAATGGCTCGATGAGAACGACATAGACATTCCAAAAGTGAGAATGAAAGACGGATGAAAGTGAGAAGACATACAACATTGTGCAGCAAACATTAATACGTATACCAAAAATTTAAAAGAAGTTTGTTTTATTCGTAATATTACTTAAACTTAAATTTATGCATGTACCTAACTCTATATTGAATACCGCGTCAATAAAGTTTGTTTAATTGAATATTATTGAATTATATAAATTCCTATATCCTAAATATATTTTCATATTTCTAGAAATATAACTGCTGCTCATGAATCAATAAAAAAACAGAATACATTAAAAGAAAAACTAACCATTGAGCAGCCTCATATTAAAAAGTTGGAGAAGTCGGAAGTTCAGCATATTTTTTTTCTTTATAATTTTTCTTTGTTAATTTTTTTTATGGCTTGAACCGTAGTTTGTGTGGCTAGTTACATTTGATATACAAGATTATTACTGCGAATTTGTGTTGTGCAGTGTGTTTGTAAATCAAGTCAATGTCATTGCCTTTACAAATAAATCACTTATTATATGCAAACGACGACTATACCTCGAGCAAGTACCGATTCGATGAACATGCTAATTTTTCCTTTTTTAATAAAAAAAATTCTCGTCCAGACCGGATTCACATACGCATACGCAACCCTTCAGTTTTCAATCTATAAGTTAACGGGATTTTCGTTCAGCTAAAGACACATTTTCATGTACGATAAATTGAAATAGCTTAATAAGGAACAACATTTTTGAAAATTCCTTGTACAAACAAATCAGCACACTATACAGCCTTTAAAATAGCTAGTATAATTTTTTTTCAATTTTATTTAATGTTTAAATGTTAACTGCGAAACATATACAAGTAATCATTAAGTAGTTATGCAAATCTTGTTAGATTAAATAAAACATTGTTAAAAGTACTAAAAAATGTATTTGCTTTTTAATTATAGTAATTTGTCGACGCAACAAATTAAAGCTTTGTTTATATCCAATCATTAAATATTAAAACTACTCAGAAGCGAGTTTAATCAACCAACATAAAATAATTTATAAATAAAAGACAAAAAATTTAAAGTTTTAAATACACACAATTTTTTTATCGCAATTTCGAGGCAAAATATATTCGCAAGTGAGCGAAGAAGTTTAAAGAACGAAACATGAGGACAGTAAAAGAAAAACACTGCAATATCTCGGATATATAATGCGTGATTCTAACCTAACAACGTAGTCTGGTGTGTTCAAAAACAAAAGTAAAATTCTTTTAACAAACTGGACTTGGATTTCATTGTCATAATACATAATACTGAAACCATGCTGGATGAAAGCAGACAAATGAGAAGCGATAAGAATGCAGACAGTCACATTTTAAGAGAACTGAATAAAACTTTTTCGAAGGCAATCAAGAGAGATTTAAGAAAATTTAAAACAGATGATATTAAACGTACTACACAGGAAAATAACAGCCTAAAAGTTCTACGTAGAAAGCTAACGAATGGAAAATGCGAAATTCATAAATTAAGAAACAAGCAAAATGAAATAATATCACTTAGAGACGAGTTAATACAGATCGTCGAAGAGTTTTACGAGAAATTATATGGAAGTAGACGAGAAGATCAAACAGGAATACAAACAGCCATTTGAAAGAAGATCATGAATCAATGTTCCGAACTAATGCCAGAGATAAAGGTAGATGAGATTCGACAAGCGTTAAGAAAAATGAAAAATAACGAAGCTCCAGGAGAGGATGGAATTGTAATAGAGGCTATCGTAAATGGAGGAGATATGTTCTTAAATAAATTAAGGAAACTGTTTAATATATGTCTGCAGCAAAGATAGGTGCCCAAAGAATGGAATAATACTATAACCATCTTTTTGCATAAAGAAGGAGATAGAACGGACCTAGAAAATTATAGACCTATTAGCCTGTTGAACCACATATACAAGCTCTTCACTAGGTTAGTGACATCAAGATTGGAGAATTAGATTTCTACCAACCGAGAGAGCAGGCAGGATTTCGATCAAATTATGGTACCAATGATCACCTCCATACAGTAAAGACACTCATTGAAAAATCTATAGGATACAACAAACCTCTTGTCCTCATTTTCATAGATTTTCATAAAGCGTTCGAGACGATCGAAATATACAGCTTTATACAGCACTGAATGACAGCAGGATTGACCATAGGAGGTATAGTGAACTTATGACTGTTAAGATATACGATAAAACCGACCAATAACAATAAAACGTGGGATAAGGCAAGGAGATACATTGTCACCGAAATTATTCATAACGGCATTAGAGTAGGACTTTAAGATGGTCAATTGGGACCACAGAGGAGTAACAATAGACGGCGAAAAACTTAACCATCTCCGTTTCGCAGATGACATTGTCCTTACCACAGATAATTTAGAAGCCACAGATATGTTAAATGAATTGGACTTTGCATGTACGAAGGTGGACCTCAGAATGAACTTGACCAAAATTAAGTTTAGGACAAATATGGTCATGAAATAAGAATCGGCAGAGATAACCAAACATGCGAAATTTACAGACGAATTACTTTAGCGTGGGCAGCCTTTGGAAAACTGCGAGTCACACTTATTGCCAACATACCAATTGGCCTCAAAAGAAAAGTATTTGACCAATGCGTATTTCCGGCCATGACCTATGGGGAGAAAACTATGACTCTAACCAAGACTACGGCTTCGATGGCACAGAGAAGAATGGAATAGTCTATGCTGGGAGTGACATTGCGGGACCGAATTAGAAACGAAGATCTACTAAGAAGGACGAGCATTTCTGATGTTGTGGAACCCATAACGGAACTGTGCAGGCCATGTAGCGACAATGCATGACTCACGATGGACAAGCAAAATTACAAATTGGAGTAGACAACCGTAGTAGAGGAAGACCACCTACATGTTGGGCTGACGACATCAGGCGTATCACCACAAATTGGCAACAAAGAGCACAAAATCGTAAAGAATGGAGGAGTTTAAGGGAGACCTATGTCCAGCAGTAGACGTGATAAATGAGGGCTGGATGATGATGATGATGTCATAATACCAGAGATCTCAAACTGATATACAATTAGCAGCAATACTTAAACTAGGAATTCAAAAAGATGAACTTAGGAGGTCTAAGAACGGATTTCACTTCTTATAAGAAGTGGTAAGGCAGAAGCGATGGCAAGTTTTGCTTTTGACGTTATTGAGACTCATATCTCGAAATAGACTAGAAGAGTTGAAGACAACACCGAGATAGGTGAAATTATTAATGACATCGATTGGATGATTTTTATACAAACATTTTGAACATAAATACTTCTGTCCCTGCTTGGAAAAACGCATAGTTTTAGTTTTCTGTGTATTTACTTCTAGTTTATTTAAGTTAGTATAACTATGCAAAATATTGTATTTTGGTCCTTTACTGTTTGTGATCTATATCAATGATCTTCATGGTCTAGTGGCTAATACTACTTCCAGCATAACAAATTATGCAGATGATACAAACATTTTAGTCAGGTAAAGACATGTCTGTTCTAAGCGTTAATGCTAGTTTAGAGTTCCAGAAAGCTAAAGACTGGTTTTCTATGAATAGGTTGGTTTTAAATCAAAATAAAACAGATCTTCTTTTGTTTAAGACAAATTATGCACATTCAGATATGCCAAACAGTATTGTTGTAAATAATGACACTTTAAATATTAGCAGCAGTACCAAATTTTTAGGATTATATATTGACAGTTTTTTATGTTGGGATAAACATGTTGACCAGTTATGTATGTCTTTGAGTAAAGTGATTTACAGCTTTAGAGTTCTAAAAAAATACATGAATAGTAACTCATTAAAAACAGTGTATCATGCTAATTTTGAAGCAAAATTTAGATATGGTCTAATAAATTTTGGCCACAGTAGGGACATAAATAATGTATTTCTGGTTCAGAAAAAAATAATCAGAGTTATGTTTGACTTAAAAAGTAGGGAATCATGTAGAGGGCATTTTAGGAGTAATAATATTTTAACAGTTTACGCTGTATTTATTCAAGAATGCTTACTGTTTCTATATAAGAATAAAATACTCTTTAGGAACTTTGAGCCCAATAGTATAGTAAATACCAGGTTATATAATTACACAATTCCAATACACAGGTTAAGTATAACAGAAAAAAACGGTCTTTATTGCTGCATCAAATTGATTAATAAACTGCCTGAACCTATTAAAAGAGAGGAAAGATTAAGTTTGTATAAACATCAAATATTTAAATTACTGGTAGCTCTTAAGCCATATTCTGTGGAGGACTATTTGTATATGTAACGGTTAGGAATAAGTAAATAATATTTTCGTTTGTGACACTGTTTTTTTTTAAATAATTTTATGTTCACGGAATGTATATTATTTTCTAAAAGTAAAGATATTGTTATGTTATGTTATTGAGTTTATTTCTGACATCTATTTCTGAGTCTGCGAGGATAACAATGTCATATGCATACAACATAAATAGTTCAGTATTTCTTAATGCGACAGCCTTTATCTTTGAAGTAATACTCTATATAGGACAGAAACATTCAGAATAAAAGTGGGCTTAATACTTCTCAGTGGAAATATCCTGATTCGACGAAAAATGGCGATGTCTAAGAGCCATTAGTCCGGACACGTGTATCGACATTCGCGTAAAAATTCTTCAATAAACCGATAACACGTGAACTGACTCCAAAACTATACAATTTATGCCAGAGTAAAGAGTGGTTAACTTTATCAAATGCGCACTTAAAGTCAATGAATATGCAAAAACATTACGTTTTAGATTCGGCGCTGTATTTGTATAGCGGAGGAGAGACATCGTCAGTGCATATTCTATTCGGCCGAAATCCTGACTGACATTCTGGAAGTATAGAAAATTGCTCGCACCATGTCATAAGACTGTTATATAAAATGTGCAAAAACACTTTATTAACACTTTATTAACGCAATGCCTCGAGTTATTAGGGTCTTCCTTTGGTTCTTTTCTTATTTATCATTGTTGTGATTGTATTACCCAAGGATGAAGGAACTTGCTTTTCGTCAAGTATTTTATTAAAAAGCGAAGTTAGGTATAAGATCCAGTTGTTAAGAAGATGTTTTAAGAATTCTTAAGGGACCTCGTCGGAACCAGGAGATTTGTTGCATTTGATACTGCTGAGAACTGTGTACTTCCTCGCAAGTAATTGAGATTTCGAAATAGGGGTGATTCGCGTCAAAGAAACATATATTTTCTCTGATAATGCCAAGTATCCTTTTGATCGTGGTTCAAAACGTCCCTAGAAAGGTTTGTTATAATTTGTCTATCATGCAATTTTTTCTTTCTCTTCAGTAAATGGTATTCCTTTTTTTTTTGGAAGAGACATATGAATTGAAATACTCCGAGGAAAAAGAATTTTGTTTGCAGATTTGTATTCTGTATTTCACATTTTTTTTTTAATTTGATACATTCATGGTCACACCAAGGCTGTTGTATTCGGTTATTATTATTACTACTATTTTTACTTTCAACCACCTATTCTTACCTCTGGTTTTACCTAAGATACTCATTTTATTCAGGCTGAGGGCTCAGTAGACCTGAGGCCTGTAGATATTTAAAAATACCTAGATGTTAATCACCTTCTGCATGATAGTCAAGACACTCTACCATCCGAGCTATCCGGCCCTTATATCCATCAGATAAACATAATTTATTTTAACCTCCCTATTAATCTTCAAATTTTCAAATTGATGCGATTCTCGTCACAAAAGTTCTGCAACTCAAACCTAATTTAAAACAATAATAAATAACAAACCACCTTGAATACCACCGATATGAAATCGGCAGTTAGTTTCGACAAATAAGTTCATTCTGTATAATGAGATTATATCAACGTTTGCTATTACGTAGGAATCGGTTTTCCTTTCATCTTTATATAAGGAAACTGTGTAATGCGCAGAAAAATTATAATGAATTACAATGCGTGGGAATGTTCTTTGTTTTTCTTTTGAATGATATCGTACTAAATCAGTAAATAATGAATATTTAATTAGATTTTATATTTATATAGATTCTATGATTCGAAAATGAATACATAGGCGTTTTCAATATTATAACACACTTTCGTTATCCTATTTCTTCCCATATTTTTATATTTTTCAGATGTTAGAATTCAGCTTTATTATTTGTTTTATTTTTTCATTTCTTTATTTGTTTTTATCATTTCTCATTTCAAACTCCGCCTGGGCATTGTGAGTGCGACTAGGTGGATTGAGTAGCCCACAGCCGCTCCCAACCCCAAACAAGGCTGAAAGAACCGACAGAAAGCCTCAGCACCCGACGGATCCCACGATGATGAAAATGACGAAACATGCAAAGACAAAGAACACAAGAAGGAGAAATAAGCCTACAATCATCAACAAGAAAGATCGAAAGAAAATATCGACTAACAATAAATAAAAAATTTGTTTCAATTTAATTTATCTCTATATATAATTCAGTCGTTCTGGAATTTTATCCGCGCCGCTCGAATACCTTGGAATTATTTCGAAAGCGGTCCTCTGTCGGTCCGGAATCTCGCGCCGTCCATGATCATCTACTTTAATGAGTATCTTCTATATAGTCGTTATTATAATAATAATTGAACGCTGTACTAATATTCGATCTTAGGCAAAGCCATAAACATTTAGAGTATGCCTTCTCCTTCGAAGATCTGAAGTGTTCCTCTTTCGAATATTTGTAAGAAATGAATTAAATCTTTATACAGGCTGGGAAAATAAAAATGCTACAATTGCATTATTCCATTTTGTAAGGCCTATACTTTGGTTTAGACATAGATTAAATATTCCAGCAGTTCATCGCTTCGTACTTTAACAGATTCTATTTCTATTTGGTCGCCTCCCGGAGCCTCGCTGTTTTTCATTTCCTCTATCGTTATGTTAGGCATTTATTCGGTCAGAAGTTGGTTTATTACTTTGAGTTCTCTAATATGTGATTTGTCCCCTTCTGTTAACTGACATTTATACACTTCTTTACAGAAACTTTCTTTTATCTATAGTGCTATTATCTTCTTCTTTTATCTATAATGCGTCACCTTTCTGCTCCCCTTTCTTGGTTTTCCTTTCTTTAACGAACTTTTTCGTTTTTCACTCAGTATCTTTTTTTCTGTGTTTGTGTTTGACATAGTATTAGTATTGTTTTTGTTATTAGCCCTTCTGTGACTGCATTAATTACGGTTTCAACGTCCGTCGAAAGACGAGTGGTTGGGGGCCCGATTTATAGCTTCCACATAATCATTTGTGTTTTCTGGTTTACTCCAGTTCATTATTTTTGCTTATATTTTTTATATTAAGAGTAAAAAGAACGATTTAGAGGAAACTCGTGATTGTCATATTATTATCCATCTCAGCATCATATTCCAATTTTCGATTCTGCTGTATGATCTATTATTAAGCCAGCAAAGTAGCATACAATAACACACTATAAAAATTTCTCGGGAATACTCGTTAAATATTCCTTTCTAAGCAGATACTAATGGAACATCCCGTATAATAATAATCAAATATACAAAAACTTTAATCTAAGTAATCTTAATACTACATATATACATTTTCACAGAAAAATTGTTTTGTAGAAATCACAGGACTAGTACACGCATAACCTTGAAATTGCGGCTAATTATGTATGTCAATGTTAACGAATTCTTTCAAGAGGTAATGGCAAGGTGAAAACCGCTCATTTGTATGATATAAAGAAAAACTCTCGAAACTTCGAGAAAAACTATATAAATACACTTGGACTTGGACTTGTGGACTTGACCATTAGCCGATAAAATACAATTTGTGTTTTTTTTATGATTAAATCAACAAATATAGGTTTTTGTATATCTTTCAGCTGTTAAAGTATTATGGATATTGAACGTCCATTTCCGAATCCGTTTTGCTGTACTTGATTATAGTCTTTAGTCTGTTGTTTAGGAACTTTTGTGTAGGTTTTATATGAGGTATTTAGTAGAGTAATGCCTTTAGAGATTCAAGTCACTTATATTGTCCTTTTTGAAGCTAGATATAACTTACGCTGTTTTCCATGGGTGTATCTCTGCCAGCACAGATTGAAAAGGTTTAGGAGACTTAATTGGAGAAAATGTTTACATACTTTATTAATTGTACGTTTATCCCATCAATTACTGCAGCATTTCAATAATTTATATTAATGAAAAGTAAATATAAAAACTCTTCATCTTCCTCTTTATAAGCAATTCTGTTTGTTCACTGGAGGAATAAAACCTCTATGGAAAGTTGTCACTCCATCTTTTGCGCGGTAGTCCAATACTTCTTTTGCCGATTGGTGACTTATCTCTTGCTATTTTGACGACATAGGTCAACTCCATTCTGCTTATGTGGTTATTCCATTCTGTTTTTCTATTTTGTGCCCACCCATTTATGCACTGTACGTTACATTTTCTTCTAATGTCTTCTCTTTCGATCTCTCAGCGTATTTCCTGTAATGCTTCTCAGCACTCTCATCTCTGCCGTTTCCAGTAGCCTTTGCGTTGTGGCTGTGTCGGGCCTTATTTCTGAGGCAAATGTCTGAGTAAATTATTGGTCTTACACTGGCTTTATAAATTCTTGACTTTATCTCAGTGTTAATGTGCCAATTTCGCCATATAGTGTTATTAAGGCATCCTGTCAGTCTATTTGCTTTTTGTACTTGATCTCTTACTTCTTTGTCCAGGTCTCCATAGCTAGACAGTGTAATTC
The DNA here is from genome assembly GCF_040954645.1 of Diabrotica undecimpunctata. Lineage (NCBI taxonomy): Eukaryota > Metazoa > Arthropoda > Insecta > Coleoptera > Chrysomelidae > Diabrotica > Diabrotica undecimpunctata. The sequence goes on from NC_092806.1 coordinate 15,762,499, forward strand.
CCAGGTATTTTATTCCCATTACTTGTTCAATACTGATGCCATCAATTTCTATTTTACATCTGGTTGGTTCTTTGCTTACTACTATTGTTATGTTACTCTTATGTTAAATCTGTGGACCAGTCTTTCAGACTATCTTCATATTCAACAGAGTATTTTTATTTCTTTGTTTCCCATTCTATCCTCTTCCATTGTTAACACTTTTGATGATTTCATCCATGATCAAATTAAAAAGCACGGATCTCAATGAATCCCTTCGTCTTATTCCGCTGCCTATTTCTATAGGTTCTGTAAGTTGTCCATCTAGTCTGACTTCCATTTTGTTGTTTTGGTAGATGTTTTCGATAGTTTTTATAATATTTAGGGTTTTATAATAGTTAGACAAATGAAAATAATATTAAAGAAGCCTCTATAAAAATTGTAGAATAAAAGATCAATCAATAACTATATCTGGGACTAATATGACCATAAGGATAACTTTGGAAGAGCTAAAATATAGGAATCAGTGGCACATGACAATTTGGAAAATCCAGATGAAGAAAATTATGAGTACATATATAAAAAATTGTCTCCTAAATATTAGAAGCTTTCCCTCATCTGTGAAACACATAACTACATTTCGCGACAACTGTGGAGGCCAAAGTAAGATTCATCTGACAGTCAAATTTTGGCACTACATTGTCAGAAATACTAATATTCAAACAGATCATCGCTTTTTTATAAGTGGCCATTCTTATAATGAGTGTGACCAAGACTTTGGTTTGATAGAGTTAAAAAACAAAAGAACCAAAAAGGACCTGTATGTACCTTAACATTGGACGGAGCAGGTAACTTCTACAAGTAGAAAGTTCTTTACAGTACAGGGAAAATGACGATTTTTTAGACTTTCAAACACTTGCGTCATACTTCAAGAAGAGCGTAAGTGGTGTCCAGAGTATGCAATGGTTAACATTTTCAACAGAACAAACCTTTAACCCTGTTTTATAAGAAAACAGCTGGAGGTAGCATAGAAGAATTTAGAGAGCTATCTATAAAACCCACTCGAGCTGCCAAAAACTCTGCCCTTCTGCCAGATCTCTTGCCAGTACCGATTGACAAAAGGCCTCTCATTAAGGAAGCTAAATATTCAAGTCTTCAATAGTTATCCAACTACGTACCTCTAAGTACAATTTTTCATAAATATGTGACATGATGGTCAATAAACTGGAGAACTAGCAAACTTAGAAGAACCAGAAGTCGAAAATTATGATTTGGATCACCATTTCACCATTACAAATAATTCACTCCATCCAAATCTGTTTACAATGCATCCATAAATAGGCGTATATATTCATTCAATATTCATAAAAGAAAGTACCTACTGATCAATAAGAAAAAAACTCGTGGTAAAGAATATTTTTGCATTTTTTGCCTCTCATTAAAATGATGGTAATTGGATACTCTAATTTCAAAGACAAAATTAAGATCAAGCCACCATATCCGTTTTAGTAAAATTTAAAGTCAAACGATTTATATTGATCTATGCTATTTACTGGACAAATATTTTCATTTATGATTCACTTTAATTGTTTCATTGTGAGTTCGCCGAGTTTCAGAATTTCTAACTGAAACCTACTAGGTATGAAACCGCTGTACACATGTGTTTTGTGTGTTGCCTATAGTCTAAAACCAAATTCGTGATTGTGTTTATTTACGACATATTTACAAGCCAATAATTGCGAAACAGGTAAAGTTAAACTGCCAAAAGAATTTATTTATCGCCAATTGACAACAAAAGCCATAGTTATGATTAGATTATTCGCATTTTGAGAACTATTTCTAGACTTCATAAGTCGAAAAGTCTATAATATACTTAAATTTTAAATAAAATTGTTCTGATTTAGAATCCTTCAAGTCTAACTAAATCATTGTTTACTATGTGTTTAAATGATTGCGTATGTTGCTTATCTGTGGGTTTTTTGTTTGTATTTTTTATGCGTATAAAAATAAGTTATGAAATAAGTTTTATTACCACTATTAGAAATATAACTATTAGAATTTGACATATTAGACGCTATTGATTTAATATTTAATGCTTCTCGAGAGTATTTCTGGAAAAAAGTGTTTAAAATAATTATTTGTTCAATAATGTATAATTTTTAATCTAGGAAAAGTGTTAACCCTTATGTGTGATGGGTAAATATCTTGTTACTAAGTAAAGCCGGCTTCATTGCCTTTACAAAGAATTGGCTATTATATCTGAACGACCACGAAGATTTAAGTTAAAAAAAAAATGAGCAACACTAAGAACTGATAAAATTTGACAACGGGATGAAGATTTTTGCTAAAACTCAAAAATACCATGATCATCACAAAAAAAGATAAACCAAAAATTTTCAAATTGTTAGCAATCCTAATTGCTTATGTGTACGAAATAACGGATGGGATAATATAGAGGGAACATTAGAAAACCTAAAAAGAAGAAAATGAAAGAACAAAACAGGAAAACAAGAATTGAAGAAAAAAGTAGATAAAGAAGAAAAATCCCATTATAGATATATACCATCACACGAATATAAAATATAAAAACTGATAATTATATTGTAAATAATACCTAGTAATAAAGTAGTTTTAAAAGAAATATTAATAACTATAAATCAGATAAATGTCAAACTTTGATTCACTTACCTATCTCCACTAAATTTCTGATTATCACTGTTTATCTGCTTAATTAGTTCTTCCCGTTCCTTTTCCCGTTGCATGAGCTCCTCTTGTAGTTTCTGCTTTGTTCTATGAAATTCCCTAACTAATTCTCCAGAATAACTGTGATCAATTGGTTGAATTGCACCTGCTTCCGTATTTGCAATAGCGCAGGAACTAAATATCACGGGTTGTGTTGCTGTTCTACTGTCATAATAGTCTGGTCGAGGTGTCCTGCAATAAAATTTGTGCAAATTAATGTATATTCCGTTCTGAGCTGGGAAGTACTCTATTACAGCCGAACATGAAGATAACTTAAGAGGTAAGGTACAGACGAGAGGTGGAATGAGTTATTCCAAGATATGTATACTATCTTAGAGCACATCTTGATAGAAAAGCGATCAGCAACAAGTATTTTGGGCGTAAAAAGTCGAGATAGTGCATACTGCCAGTCGAATTTTTAAAAGTTTTTAACGAGAACAACCTGAATGTAGTATTGGAACTGTTTAATAAGATATACGATACTGGTCAAATTCCATCGGACTGGTTGAAATCTACATTTGTGCCTCTTCCCAAGAAATCGAATTCTAAGACGTGTAGTGAATATCGCCTTATAAGTTTAATGAGTCACACCCTTAAAGTATTCTTGCGTATTATCCATTCCAGAATACGAGCAAAATTAGAACACAGCATAAGTAAAACACAGTTCGGTTTTAGATGCGGTTTTGGAACTCGAGAGCCGCTCTTTGCAATACAAGTCTTGATTCAAAAATGTCTGGATCAACGGAAAGATGTTTACGCCTGTTTTATCGACTATGAGAAAGCATTCGATATTATCAAACATGACAAACTCATAGAACTATTACATCTTAAAGGACTTGACACTAAGGACATCCAGATTATAAAAAATCTATATTGGAATCAAACAGCCCACATGAAGAATGGACATACGGTGAGTGAAAACGTAACCATTTCGAGAGGGGTTAGACAGGGCTGTATTCTTTCGCCACTGCTTTTCAACCTGTACACGGAAGAAATATTTCTAGAGGCACTGGAAGAGTACAACGAGGGCATCAAGATTAATGGCGTACCAATAAGTAATTTTCGATATGCAGATGATAGTGTTATACTGGCCGATAACATCGAAGATTTACAGATGATGCTAAATAGAGTAAATACAACTGGCAACCAATTTGGACTGAAGATCAATAGAAAGAAAACTAAATTTATGGTGATCAGTAAAAAGAACATTCAACATATCGACCTGAATATTGAAGCCGAACGTATTGAAAGAGTACACCGATTTAAATATCTGGGATATATAGTAAATGATAAGTGGGAGCCAGACGTAGAGATTAAGATCCGAATTGAAATAGCAAGATCCAAATTCATCAAAATGAGAAAGCTCTTAAGCAACCGCCACCTAAGCGTTAACCTCCGATGGCGCGCCACGAAATGCTACGTACTCTCTACGCTACTGAAGGGTGGACGTTAACAGCAGCAACTATAAAGAAATTAGCGGCTCTAGAAATGTGGCTGTATCGACGCATACTGAAAATACCTTGGACAGACAGAGTGACCAACACAGAGGTATTAAGACGAATGGGTAAAGAGGTGGAATTATTAACAACTGTTAAAAGGAGGAAAGCGTCATACCTAGGCCATGTGTTCCGTAATGATAAGTACAGTCTGCTACAGCTTATCGTGGAAGGCAAGATTGAAGGTAGAAGAGGTCTGGACAGAAAGAAGAAATCCTGGCTGAAAAACTTGAGAGAATGGTTTTAAATACCAGAAGCTGCGGACATAATACATGCGGCACAAAACAGAGAAAACTATCGTTTGATGGTCGCCAACCTTCGGTAGAAGACGGCACATAAAGAAGAAGAAGTGCATACAGCGGCTCAGACAACCTACTAGTTTAGGTATACTTCAGATGTAGGATCAGCCGACTGGCAAAGAAGAACCAACCAAGAAAGGAAATTCTACATCTGGAAAAACTGAATAGGCCCAAAGAAATTTGAAGAAGAAGTAAAGAGGAAGCTGACTGAATATGAAGAAAATGAAGAGAGAACATTAGAAGACTAGTGGACTTATAATAAGTAGAACCAAATTAACTGCTGCAAAATCGATGCAAGGAATTAAAGAAAGGAAATATGATCAATGGTTTGATAATGAGTGTAAGGCGGTAATTAAAGAACGAAATGAAGCACACAGAATATATTAGACTAGGCGAACTAAAGAAAGAAATATGGTATTTGACAACAAAAGACGAATAGCTGATAAACTTTGTAGACAAAAAATGACAAAACACAAACAAACAATTAATGAACATGGAAATAAGCTTTCGAAAATACAAAACACGAAATGAATATAAATTTATCAAAGAAATGAAACAAGGATATAACCAAAATCTAATCTGTGCAGGAATAAAGACGGCGAAATAATCACTAAACACTAAAGAAATTAAATAAACTTGGAAAACATATTTTGAAAAACTACTAACTGAAAACTCTCACAATGATGATGTAAGACAAACAGAACATGAACTATTGGAAGAAGTAGATAATGAAGAGTATGAGAAAACCAAACCGCCGACGATAGAAGAGGCAATTAAACTGCAGAAGTATAACAAAATCCCTGGATGTGATAGAATACCCACAGAATTGCCGAGAAGAAGGGAAATAATGAAAATATACACGATAATGAAACGAAGCGATAAACTATTATGTCAAAATTATAGGGGAATCTATTTGCTTTGTTGTAGATAAAAAATATTTACCAATATACTTAACAATAGACTATAACGCAGAGAAGATCATCGGAGAATATCAGGCAGTATGTAGATATGGAAGATCAACCATCAACCAACTCTTCACGGTTAAGCAGATTTTAAGCAAAGTTTGAGAACATATCATAGGTGTCTATAATATTTTGGTCGACTTTAAACAAGCATATGACTCAATAACCAGGGCACATCTATAGAAAATATTAAGTATATTTAAAATACCGCCAAAACTAGTTAGGCTCATCCGAATAACGATGACGGACACAGTCGGTCAGATAAAGTTTCAGCATGAGATGACAGATCTATTTCAAATAACTTAAAATGAAAACAGGGTAATGGACTGACATAAACCCTCTGTTTAATTTAGCAGTAGAATACGTAGGTAGAAAAATATCAGAAGGTAGAAGCAACACACTTATAAATACAATAAATCAGTCCAACTGTCAGCTTATACCGATGACATAAATATTATGAGCAGAACCAAAGCAATAGGTTAGGATACGTATATGGAACTTAAATCACATGATAAACCAATAAATCTGTTAATAAAAACAAAAAAGACAAAAATCCTTGTACAAAGCCGATCGAGGAGAGCAACACGACCCTACCTGACAGTGACAGTGACCGTTAGAAACAGTAGATAGCTTGTAACGTTATAAACGCCACATATTTGTTAGTTTTTTTCAAATAATTATGTTATTTCATGAAATAAAAAAGACAGTCAAGATTTGATTTCACGTACAAAGCGTCTATGTATCTGTTTATACGTATTTCGCCTTAATAAGGCTCATCAGAACAGCTATTCATAGACGTTCTCAACGTGAAAAATAAATCTTTCCTGTCTTTAAGAAGCAACACTAAAATGGCTTCGAAACGGGCGCAATAGCGACATATGTTATTTCAATTTTTTTTCGATTCTATTTATTTATTATCTTTCTCCTTTATTTTACTATTTTTATTCTAAACATAGTTGTTGCCCAGCTCTTCGATAAACTTTCTATTTACTAAATATTCTGTCATAATCTTTATTCTTTATTTTCAATGTTCATTTATTTCAGTTATTTTTCCTGTATTCGACTCCAGTTTGTTCTATGCCGTAGACATAGAACAGTATAAAATATCTATGGTTCACTCTTGTCGACAAACGTTATTTGTCAGTTGGCAACTGACTTCTGTCATGTCAGTTTTATTTCAAAGTAGGGAGTGCTTTTTATAAATATCGTTCATCTATAAAAATGCATGTTTCTCTGGTAAATTCATTTATATTGTTAAATCATTCCTTGGATAAGTTGATAATTCTTTATATTTAATATTTTAACCAATATCCAGTGTCTAGTAGTCCAGAGTGTTTCTAGTAATTTTTATATTCGTTTTTTTTTTAATCTTAACCTACACACCACGTTTCTTTTGACCTTTTTAATCGTCTATATGCTTTTAGAATCTTTAATATAATTTAAGTAATTTATTTTAATTATCCGAGGCTGTATCTTCAGTTCTGTGAGCCAGTATGGATTCTTTACCCCAGGTAGGTGGCTAACCTCACCTTAGGGACCCTCCTCCTTTATCCGGGCTTGGGACCGTCAGTGTCATCCAATGAGCTACTCAATCCACCCATCAGACAACTCAGGCGGAGTAAATCTTAAACGACACAGAAACACCAGAGGAATGGCATAAGATCATCACAATCCCCATATTTAAAAAAGGACAAAAAACTTGCCCACAAAACTACAGAGGAATAACCCTCTTAAATACAACAATGAAACTTTTCACAAGTATTTTTAAGGACAAATTGGAAAGGCAAATCACTAATGTTGAAGAACAACAAGGTTATACGAGCGGGCGGTCTATAACAGATCCAGTATTCATAATAAATCAAATAAAAGAAAAAGCTACAGAGTTCGGCATCTCTCTCTCTCTCTTGTCGTTTCCTCATTGCTGAGGATCGTGATTTCCTACAATGCGGGCTGTCAATTCTCTCCATCTCTTGCGATTTTGGGCTGCTCTCATGGACTCGGAAAACGTCTCTCCAGTGGCTTTCTGTACTTGATCTGACCATCGGATAGGTGAGCGTCCTCTGCCTCTACGTCCTTCTACGTTTTCGCACACAATTAGTCTTTCTAAGTTGTCATTGTCTCTTCTCGCAATGTGGCCAAAAAACTTTAAAACATTTGCAAGACACTGAGAGGAGAGTCTGGTCTGAATGTTTAGCTCTTCGAGAATCGACTGATTGGATCTGTGCTCCGTCCACGAGTCGGCATGCTAGCATATATTTGCTTAAGGCGTTGACATTCTAAATATATTAAAATATATTAATAGAAAATAAAACGGCGACCAACATAACAAAGATAGTCCATAACCTCAATAACAACAATGTAACCAAAGTTAGAGCAGGAGACCAATTCACTGAAAATATTCTAACACCGGGAGGAATTAGAAAAGGCGACAGTTTAATCCCCTTCTTGTTTAACCTACTCATGGGCAAAATTATAAACAAAGTAACATCTCTCAATTTCGGATACAGAATGGGCAACAAAAGAATTGGTATGGTGTGTTACGTAGATGATGCAGCAATTATTGCCGAATCAGAAGATGATCTTCAGAGACAGCTCTTTCAGTTCTTTCAAATAAGCCGCCAACTAAATATGACCATTTCTACCAACAAAACTAAATGTATGACAATAGCAAAAGATCCGCTCAGATGTAAGTTAGTGGTTGAGAACAACCCCATAGAACAGGTGATGCAATTCAGATATCTGGGCATAGATATATCAAGCAGATACGACCCAGTAAAGGACCTAAGGAGTCAGATCAACAAAGCATCCGCATTGTCGGGATGTCTGCGGGAGATAGTCTGGTCAAATCCGTATATGCGCACAGATAGTAAAATTAGAATCTACAAGACTTGCACACGACCGATCATGACATATGGCATAGAAGTGCGCGAAGATACCAACAAAACGAAACAGATGCTAAGGATTACCGAGATGAAAACTCTCAGAACAATAGTGGGCAAAACAAGAAGAGACAGGGTGAGAAATACAAACGTTAGAGAGGAGTATAAAATTCCAGATATTTTAAGATGGGGAAGGCAGCATAAAAGGATGTGGTACAGTCATGTAAGACGAATGGATGAGAATAGAATCCCGGAAGACCACCTAAATTAACCAGAGGCAGCTTCAGAATTAAACAGATCGAAAGATCTCCAAGAAGTAGAAGAAGAAGAAGAAGATTTTAATTATAATTATATGCATATAATTATTGTTGCCATCCGCTACGCTGTTTAAAAAAAATTGTTTTTTCTATGGCAAGGAAATTTAAAACGTATTCAGTCGCTAACCCAAGCTTTATTATTTTAGTTTTTTGGTCTACATAAATTTTTCTTGTCCCCCCTTGTTGGATGGAAATCCGGAAGCCTCGTGGTGTACCACACATAGGAATGACAACTGCATCCCCGGCATCTCCACCAGCTTGAATCTACTCATTCAGCTACAATCCATCCAACCAACATCAGAAACCAACACCAAGTTATCCTGTCAACCATATGAAACCATAAGTATCATGAATGTTCGGGAAAGGAAAGTTTCTACTCACAATCCGTAATATGTTTTATTAAAATTGAAAAAAGAGAATGAGGGTTTCGCTGTTTACAAACTTTTACAGCATCTTCAGACCCCCAAGAAACTAAGGATATCAGTCATCAAACCAATAATAAAAAACATCATGGTAATTTAACAAATGAGTTTTCAAAAAAACCCATTTTATATTTTTTTATTTTAACACTCTCAGACCAAATAAGTGGTAACGATGTGCATTTTATTGTGAAAGAAACTTTTATTACTTTTCATATTTGTGTTGTATCTTTGTGTATGTTTTTGTCCCGAGAGTACCTGAAAGGCAGAGGTTATGCAAGAACAACTTACAAGAATCTACAACAAACGATAACATTATCACATTACATTGGATGTATATATTAGAATTGTACTGATATCCTTTTAGTTTAAAAACCTATTACGGATTGTGAGTAGAAGACTTATTTCCCTAACATTTATGAATATATGCTCACACCAGCAACCTTTTCACCATAAGTATCAATTTCAAATTTGTGTAAAGATAAGACGTTCTTATACCTGAGAAACAGCTAGACGAAACCTAACAATTGGCTCCCAAAGAAAGTTGTGAGTTTTATTGTTATACATTGGCTCCCAAATTTCAGAGGTAGTTATATTGTTACATTTGGGCGCCCAAGTAAAATATTATTTAAACACTAAAATTTACATTTCAGGTCCCGTAGGAGCAGGGCTATCTCTGTCTTTGGGTTCCGGCGTTGAGGTATTCGATTTTCTATCAACGATAGGATTTTTCGGGCAGCTTGGTAGAGTATTGTTGGCACTCGGTTTTGGCGTGCTGGTTTGTTCTTGTATCGATGGCATGTGCTGCTGGAAGTCTCCGTAACTGTTGCTCAGAAAAACGTCGCCCTCGTTTTCAAACAATCGGTCAACTGAGGCGTTCATGTTTCTGCTATTCTTCAAACCTGGAAATATAAAAAAACAATTATTACTGTAGCTGCATAAAAATAAATAAATATTTTATTATCGACACAATGACTCGGCGATGTGAAGGACAAATGTCGATATACACACAACGCAAAAGTCTAAGGATATTTTAATAATTTGACAATACCAATGACAGAAATTTCATGACCATATAAATTTGCTTGTACTATAATTGTTAATACAGACACTCACATTTTATCAAAAAAAAAAATTGTAAAACTGATAGCAATACGTGTTTTAGAATGTTTTTTATAAGGGACAAAAAAATCGACATTTTTATGTTTTTTTTTTTTATTTTTAATTTTAGTCACTTTATACCATTCTTGCTTAATAGGTGAGTTAAAGATATTGTCTTTTTACCATGCAACGACAACATTTAACGTTGGACGAGATGAATAGAGCCGTGGGCCTCCTTCAAGCTGGTATGCGACAAACTCAAGTTGCTGATCAGCTGGGTGTCTCCCAAAGCGTCGTAAGTCGTTTGTGGCGTCGGTTTAGAGACACTGGGACTCCAGCCGAGCAACATCCAGGACGTGGTCGCTCTACAACCGTCGCTCAAGACCAATATTTAATTTTAAATGCCAGAAGGCAGCCAACAATCACAGCACCCGAGCTGGTTAATGAATTACAACTTGCACATAATGTAACAATTAGCAGCAGTACTGTGAGGAATCGTCTCCATGAAGCCAATCTTCGTAGTCGGCGACCACTGGGATGTCCACCTCTATCTAGAGGCAATCGCGCTGCAAGATTAACCTGGTGTCAAGAGTTTCAGAATTGGACTGGGCCACAGTTTTGTTTAGTGACGAGTCTAGATATGGATTTCATCCAGATTCTCGTCGGACAAGAGTTTGGAGACGACCTGGAGATGGAGAACGATTACGACATCTTCAAGAAGTGTATGCATATAGAGGTGGTACATTAATGGTATGGGGCGGAATCATGATTGACGGAAGAACTGACCTCGTTTTCCCACGTGGCTTTCTCACAAGTCAGCAATATTTGGACACTATTCTTGAACCTGTTGTGCTCCCGTTTGCTGCAGCTGTTGGAGAAAATTTTTACTTTATGCATGATAATGCTCGACCACATGTTGCGCATATTGTAACAAACTGGTTGGATAACGAGGGTATTGATGTATTGCCGTGGCCAGCACAATCACCGGACTTGAATCCCATTGAGCATGTATGGGACATGCTTCAACGAAGAATTACTCCACATATGGGCAATATCTACAATGAGTTTCCATTAAAAGAGCTTCTGAGAGAACAATGGACACAACTACCTCAAGCAGACATTAACAATGTGATTCGGAGCATGAACAGTAGATGTATAGCTGTGATAAACCAACGTGGTGGCCATACTTTATTTTAAGTTTATATTTTTTCGTATTTTTGACATTTTATGGTGGTATGTGAAACATGGGTGATTTTTAATATATTTTTTTGCTCCAATTTTCTGTTTTTTTCTGCAATTTATGTTTTTTGACATATTAAACAACAATTTAAACTACAAATTTTGTATTACTTTTTTTAAGTTGATTACAGATAAAGAAAATACGTCTATTTATAAAAATATCCCTAGACTTTTGCGTTGTGTGTATTTAGTATAGTAGGTTGCATTTCCTGGCTGAAAAATCTTGAAGTATGGTTTAACTACAGCTGTTTACAGCTATTCGGAGTAGCAGCTAGCAACGTGATCATAGTTATGATGATATCCAACCACCGACAGGAGACGGTGAGAAGATAAGTTGGTAGCTGAAAAGCAAGCTCATCTTTATTAGAACCCGAACCGTTTTGTGGACTTCAAAAGCCATTTAAACATGGAACTAGGGACGGCCTAAGAACAGCATCAATTACAATCTCGCTGGCTCAATACGTCAGGACAAAAACAAACAAAAAAATTGTAAAATTATTGTCGAAGTGCCTTCTTCATAATAGTATACAGTAGTTAGTATGTATACAATGTGGAAATTAATGCAATAAAATGGAATACATATGTAAAATGTATATAAAAGCATGTAAAAAAACACAATGGCGGTTGAAGGAAAGGAACCATTTAAAAATGAGAAAAAAAACAAATATTAACAAACCATACCAAGGAAAAATAATCAATAGAAACCATTATTTAAAAGCATAATAACAAAATGAATTGTATCGTTTGTGCGTGAGTGCATGGGATTGTGAAAGACAATTAAGAAAAGTAAGACGGGAATTAGTTTAAAACCAGCGGAAAATGATTTAACCAGACTTTCAAATGTGAATTACCAATAAAAATAAGGAACTACAGTGGAACTTGATATTACGGCCTCGGTAGTTACGTGATCTCGGTTGTAACGTCAATTTTTAATAGGTCCGGCCAAAAACTATTCGATAACATTATTAAAAACCTGGTTTTATCGGCTAAAAATAAAGTAAGCCTCGTCTATAGCATCATAAAATTTTACAGTAGGTTATCGTTTTTTATTTTATGAAGAATAAAGTGCAATGCGTTTCGGGCTTTGAGGCATTGTTCCTTCCAAGAATGTGAGAAATCCCGATTATCCCTTCGGTGTACAATTATGTGACGTTGACAGTTCTAAGATTTCTCATTTATCAGTGCCATCCTCACAGTCAAATTTTCTGTTTCAGAACAGTCAGTTTACGAAATTTTCGCTACCGCGAAATTGTGTTCGGCTCGTTTTGTTTTTAGATTTTAATTTAGTAATTAACTTTTTATTTTATTAACAAGGAAGGCTTTGCCTATTAAAGATAAAGTGCGTGTTATAAGAGCATTTGACAGTGGTCGAAAAATCGCTGATGTATGTCGGCAATTTGGACTTGTTAATTCGACTGTCGGCTCAATCCTAAAAAACAAGGACAAAATTTTAAAAGCCTTTAATGAGGAGGGAGAAGTGATGTAGATTCAGCTCTACTCAAATGGTTCAAGCAGTGTCGCAGTTCTGATATTCCTGTGTCCGGGCCACTTTTAAAGTAGAAAGCTACAGAGTTCGGAAAACTGTTTGGTGAAGATTTCACATGTGAAGAGTTAACAGCTTTAAAGGCTGGCTAGATCGGTTTAAAGCCCGGCACTCAATTTCCTTCGCGAAAATTGTTGGAGAGGCAAAATGTGTGGACGAGAACGTGACCGGTGATTGGTTATAAAATACATGGCCACAACTAAGGCAACCATGCAAGGATGAAGATATCTTCAATGGTGATGAAACTGGTGTCTTTTACAAATTAACGCCAGACAAAACTTTAAATTTCAAAAATCAAAAATTTGTCAGTGAAAAGATTTCAAAACAAAGAGTCACGGCTTTTGTTTGTGCAAACATGACAGGTACATTGAATATATTCGTGTTCCCTCTAATGAAAACATTGGCAGGACCCTGGTCTACTTGGCCTTTCGGCATACGACCGTAAGCGGAACCACTAGCCCCTACGAGTCCGACACCTACACATGACAGGTACAGAGAAAATAAAGCTTTTGGTTATTGGGAAAAGTTTAGAAACAGCTTTTGAAAAGGATGATTTTTTGTATGGACAATGGGGAACCCGTGAACATTACCATCATTAATGCAGTTCAGTTTTTGTACAACGCGTGGAGTGCGGTTACGTCAGTGACAATTTGTAAGTGCTTTCGTCAAGCTAAATTGACTGTAGTTTCTCCCAATGTTCAGGATGTTGACGAGGATGACGAAATGCCTTTGTCAGAGTGGATACAAAAATTTAATGTAAACCAGAGAGAGTTTGGAACTGATCTTGACTCCTACATTTCAGTAGACGATCTGGTAGAAACATTTTAAGTTTTAATTGATGAAGAAATTGTGGAACAAGTGCAAAATGTGGAAATGGATGTTGATGAAGATAATGAAGAAGAAGAAGAAAACGGCGTTGATTGTCCTACAATCCAAGAAGCAATGAAAGCTGCTGAGACCATATCCAAGTTTTACCAGTTCAGGGAGGCATCCACAACTACCAAAGAAGCAGCTCAGATTATTAAGGACACTACAGAAAAAGCCACCTAAGCGTTAACCTCCGATGGCGCGCCACGAAATGCTACGTACTCTCTACGCTACTGAAGGGTGGACGTTAACAGCAGCAACTATAAAGAAATTAGCGGCTCTAGAAATGTGGCTGTATCGATGCCATCGAGCAAAAAGACAAAAGAGGGAATGTAAAGGTAGTGGGGGCAAAAATATTGTTAGACAGGAAGTGCCATCTTGAGAGGCCAAATTAAACAAGGAAAGAGAGTCTTTCCTTGTTTAAGAAATCAAATTTAGTTGGGTTATGTTATTATTTGTCCCAACTGTCACATGAAATCTTATTTATATTGAAGTTTTTTAACAATTGTTTCACATTTTAGACTGTTATCGTTAATATTTAATTAAAATTTTCTCGTCTAAGACACATTCTGAAAACTATTTTATAGCTACTGTTAATAAGTGTCGGAAAATTTAAATTTGGCGAATTCGCATTTCCGGATATGTCGGCCATCAGAGGCCACTTTTTTGGTCGCCTTTTCATAACGATTAGATTCCCTCTTTTGTCTTTTTGCTCGATGATCGATGCATACTGAAAATACCTTGGACAGACAGAGTGACCAACACAGAGGTATTAAGACGAATGGGTAAAGAGGTGAAATTGTTAACAACTGTTAAAAGGAGGAAAGCGTCATACCTGGGCCATGTGTTCCGTAATGATAATACAGTCTGCTACAGCTTATCGTGGAAGGCAAGATTGAAGGTAGAAGAGGTATGGGCAGAAAGAAGAAATCCTGGCTGAAAAACTTGAGAGAATGGTTTTAAATACCAGAAGCTGCGGACATAATACATGCGGCACAAAACAGAGAAACCTATCGTTTGATGGTCGCCAACCTTCGGTAGAAGACGGCACATAAAGAAGAAGTGCATTACTGCGGCTCAGACAACCTACTAGTTTAGGTGCACTTCAGATGTAGGATCAGCCGACTGGCAAAGAAGAACCAACCAAGAAAGGAAATTCTACATCTGGAAAAACTGAATAGGCCCAAAGAAATTTGAAGAAGAAATAAAGAGGAATCTGACTGAATATGAAGAAAATGAAGAGAGAACATTAGAAGACTAGTGGACTTATAATAAGTAGAACCAAATTAACTGCTGCAAAATCGATGCAAGGAATTAAAGAAAGGAAATATGATCAATGGTTTGATAATGAGTGTAAGGCGGTAATTAAAGAACGAAATGAAGCATACAGAATATATTAGACTAGAGGAACTAAAGAAAGAAATATGGTATTTGACAACAAAAGACGAATAGCTGATAAACTTTGTAGACAAAAAAAGACAAAACACAAACAAACAATTAATGAACATGGAAATAAGCTTTCGAAAATACAAAACACGAAATGCATATAAATTTATCAACGAAATGAAACAAGGATATAACCAAAATCTAATCTGTGCAGGAATAAAGACGGCGAAATAATCACTAAACACTAAAGAAATTAAATAAACTTGGAAAACATATTTTGAAAAACTACTAACCGAATACTCTCACAATGATGATGTAAGACAAACAGAACATGAACTATTGGAAGAAGTAGATAATGAAGAGTATGAGAAAACCAAACCGCCGACGATAGAAGAGGCAATTAAACTGCAGAAGTATAACAAAATCCCTGGATGTGATAGAATACCCACAGAATTGCAGAGAAGAAGGGAAATAATGAAAATATACACAATAATGAAACAAAGCGATAAACTATTATGTCAAAACTATAGGGGAATCTATTTGCTTTGTTGTAGATAAAAAATATTTACCAATATACTTAACAATAGACTATAACGCAGAGAAGATCATCGGAGAATATCAGGCAGTATGTAGATATGGAAGATCAACCATCAACCAACTCTTCACGGTTAAGCAGATTTTAAGCAAAGTTTGAGAACATGGCATAGGTGTCTATAATATTTTGGTCGACTTTAAACAAGCATATGACTCAATAACCAGGGCACATCTATAGAAGATATTAAGTATATTTAAAATACCGCCCAAACTAGTTAGGCTCATCCGAATAACGATGACGGACACAGTCGGTCAGATAAAGTTTCAGCATGAGATGACAGATCTATTTGAAATAACTTAAAATGAAAACAGGGTAATGGACTGACATAAACCCTCTGTTTAATTTAGCAGTAGAATACGTAGGTAGAAAAATAGCGGAAGGTAGAAGCAACACACTTATCAATGTTGACGAGGATGACGAAATGCCTTTGTCAGAGTGGATACAAAAATTTAATGTAAACCAGAGAGAGTTTGGAACTGATCTTGACTTCTACATTTCAGTAGACGGTCAGGTAGAAACATTTTAAGTTTTAAGTGATGAAGAAATTGTGAAACAAGTGCAAAATGTGGAAATGGATGTTGATGAAGATAATGAAGAAG
The DNA here is from genome assembly GCF_040954645.1 of Diabrotica undecimpunctata. Classification (NCBI taxonomy): domain Eukaryota; kingdom Metazoa; phylum Arthropoda; class Insecta; order Coleoptera; family Chrysomelidae; genus Diabrotica; species Diabrotica undecimpunctata. The sequence continues at coordinate 15,778,919 of NC_092806.1, forward strand.
AAGAAGAAAACGGCGTTGATTGTCCTACAATCCAAGAAGCAATGAAAGCTGCTGAGACCATATCCAAGTTTTACCAGTTCAGGGAGGCATCCACAACTACCAAAGAAGCAGCTCAGATTATTAAGGACACTACAGAAAAACTTTATTTTTCGGAAAGGGTTGTGCAGAAGAAAATAACTGACTTTTTTCAGCATTAGAGAACTTTTTCATAAAAAATGTAAGTTGCATATACATGATATGTTTTATTTCTTAATTTTTTATCCTAAATGCAGCTGTAATAATAAATAATGCTGTAATAAAATTTTGCCTTGTTAAAATTTAATTTTTTTCTACCTCTCTTATAACGTCACTCTGATATAGCGTCATTTTTTTACTGGACCCTTCAATGACGCTATAACCAAGTTCCACTGTATTATAGTCTTAAACGTTTCGATATATTTTTATAAAACTTACCAGTCAAATGAAAGCTAGCAAAACTACTCCTCGACATAGGCCTATTCAAGCCAATATCACCAGTGCTTAAGACCATCATCCTGGCAGACGTGGACATATTGTTGTTTTGTGCGAACTGTAGCCCATCTCCCATTGGCAACATCAACGACCGCGACATAATATCGGCCGCCGACCGAGGTCTCGTGAAGGGCATCGCAGAATGAGGAAAAGTTTTTGGCTTGATGGGCGTTATCAGCATATGTTCCGTCCAGGAAGTCTCCAAACTAGGTCTTTCCAACCGCTCGACGTCAACGTTAAGGGTACGTTGTTCGAATGGGACAGAAAATGTTTCTGAGGGAACGCTTTGCAACCACGAAAGTAAACTTAAATCTGAATCACTAAAACCTACACTTCCGTCTAATAATTTACTGAAATTCATGTCTTGTGATTGTGAGTCGGTGCTACCCGTCGCTTTGGCTTGGCAGTAATTAACACAAGATTCGTAGAGTATACCTAAAAAATTAAATTGCAATTAATAATACTGGGAAATTATATTTAATAAAAATTTCATTTTAATTTAATTTTTAGGCAATCAGTAACTTTAGTAAGGTATTAAAAAAATTGGCTTAAGATGTCATTGAATGTCCTAAAGACTCGAACTTTTTACGATGTGCACATAAAATCAAAATAGTATCGTATACAATGTAGCTTCTCTAATCATTACTATCGAAAAACCAATCTAAAGCTGTATATGCAAGACGCAACCTTTACCCTTTATAACATGCTAGAGAGGGACAATAGGGCGTGCGTAGCGTAAGCGGTAGGATGCTTGCCTCGCATGCCGGTGGTCCGGAGTTCGAATCCTACCGCCGGCAAGAACAACTAGACATTTTTAAAAATGTCTATAGGCCCCAGGTCGACTCAGCCTGAATAAAATGAGTACCTTGGGTAAAACCAGGGGTAATAATAGGCGGTTGAAGCGTAGCACTGGCCATGTTACCTTCCTTGTATACCGTAGGCCCTAGATATAGCAGACTACCCTGCTATACTCCCAAAGCCGCGAGCGGTATAAAATGGGAGACTATTATTATGTCTAATTACTGGAAGCGCGTGGCACTTACAAGAAGAAAAACCCTTTCTAACTTGGCTACATATATTAAGATCATTAATACAAACGATAAAACTTAGTACTGGTAATATATAACGTTTCTATGTTTATGTATAAACATGTGTTACGAGCAATGTCCGAAATTGGACAATCCTAGCATTGTATGAAAAATCTTATTCACTTCTAGCACTGTATCCCTTTACTGTAGAATCTCCAAAATAGACATAATCGTCGGACTTTGTATAATGGAATTGCTGTACAATGTTCGAATTTGAATAAGTAGCCATGCGAAGATTGGGAGAATATGACAGATATCGATTCATATCAATTTTTACGATTATTCCCCATTTGTTATTAAAGACAAACAAACATCAATGAGGTTATAAATCCATAATTAATTAGGGCTTCTGACTTCTGGATTGTAAGATAATTATTTTAAATTATCATACATATCTCTTAAAAATCTGAAATGTTGAAAATCTGAATCATTCACATCGTCGATTTGAAAAAGAACAACTCTATATATAAATAGAAAATATAAAAATATCAAATAATTAATAAGAACTGTTCGATTTTTGATATGGTGTGTCAATAATAATCGATTCAAATCGATGAGTGTTTCGATAATCATTTTTAATTTTGATCATTTCGCAGATTGTACAGTTTCGGGGTGCAATACTAGAAATGGACAATAATTTCCGTACAATGTTATAGTTGTCCATTTTCAGGTTTTGCTCGTAAATATATACATTATACATTATTTATACAGGGTGAGTTTTTAGAGCGACATCGGTCGATAATTTCATTGTGATACAAGATATCCAAAAGAGTTACTTAGAAAAAATGTATGCAATGATGTTCTCCATACTTGGAAAATATGTGGAATTCTACAGGGTGAATAATAACTACGTGCTATAGCAAATATAAAATTTTTTAAATGGGACATCCTACATGTTTTCATATTTATATTCCTCTCATAACTCTTGTTATTATAATATTGGGCTTTGCATTACTATACAGAGTATTTAACAAGTTATGACCATTTTTATTTCGAAATCCCTATGAAATCAACACCATGTATATAAAGAAGTAATGCATAAACAATTAATTATTTTATATAATAAGGTAAACAGTCTATTGTAGTTTTTAAACTAAGTTTAATTGAAATCATTAACTAAAATTTGTATACAGGGTGAACTACAAAACGAAATTACGATTTTCTCAATCTTTGTAAATGGGCCACCCTGTATTTTATTTATTAGAAATGTAACTAACAAGAAATATAAACCATAATAATATGTAATGAATGTAACAATTAATACGATATTAAGCAAATAAGTATAAAGTAAATGTTCAAAATGCCCACCTTCAGCGTCTATACAAGTTTGTAACCAATATTCAAATGACCGAACCACATTTCTCAACTTTGTAAGTCAATTTTATTAAAGGCTTCCCTTATTCTATTTTTCATATCATCTGGCGTTGTTGGAGGCTTCTGGTATACAAGGTCTTTTACAAGGCCCCACATGAAAAAATCAATTTTGGAGAATGCTGGTGGTCGCGGTGGCCAAACAGTTGGTTCATTTCTGGCTATCCACCTCTCAGGAAAGTTATTAGTTAGATGATTGTGAATAGGAGCAGTGTTATGAACTTTAGCACCGTCGTATAAAAACCACATTCGTTGTCGAATATTAAGCGGTACATTTTGCAGCAGTATTGGCAAATGATTATTTATAAAATCCAGATATAGGGCACCATTCACACGACAGTCAAAAAAATGTAGGCCAATCACATAATCGCCAACAATACCACCCCAAACATTTGTAGACCACCTAGTTTGACTATGAATGTTAACAAAATAGGGATTGCTTGATGCATAGTCATAAAAATTATGCCGATTCACCGTTCTATTTTTGTGAAATGTAGCCTCATCTCCAAAAAGCGCATAGTCGAAAAAAAAATCGGCCTCTTTGCACTTGCTGCTGAGACGTTGATAAAAAGCTAATCTGCGTTGAAAATCATCGACTGTCAATTCTTGATGTAACTGTTTGCGGTAAGGATGCAGTTTATGTTTACGAAGGATTTTTGCCGCCGAAGTTTGACTAATGTCATGTTGACGTGAAATTTCACAAGTGCTGATGTGGGGATGTTCAGTGGTAGCTATCAGTACATATTCCTTATCTTGACTTAGAACAGTTTTGGTTCTCTCGTTTTTTTTTTCATATACAACTAACCCAGTGCGAACAAAACTATCCATTAATTTTTCAAAAGCTCTTGCGTTTGGCTTCCTCCGTTCAGGATATGTTAAGAATAACTCCTCGAACTTTTTCCTAATACCCAGTTCATATATGTTAAGTCTTCTTCAGAAAAATTCATTTTTAACAATAAAGACAAGCCACAGATACAGATTAAAAGGGTAATAATATGAAAACTGTCATTTTCCCTCCCCCATATCATACCATAATTTCACCTGATAAGTTAGGCAGAAGATTAAGAGAACAAAATGTATCATCTTATGTAGCTGATGCATTTTATTGGACGTAGCTCATCGAAGGCAACGAAGAGAAGGAATTCTGTTATGTTCATGCAGATTGGGATATGGAAAATTAAATAAATGTTGTGTTCAGTCTATAAACAGAAACAGAGTCGTCAAAGAGTGTGGGGAAGGCTGGAGAACGATATGCCCAATATTGCTTCTCTCCTAGAGTACAGTTTGGTGGTGGGGGTATGGGGCTACATTTGTTTTGAAGCACATACCGATCTTTTTATTTTAGGAGTTGACCTTAATGCTGATAGGTGCTTTAGGAAATATCTGAAAGAACATGTGTGTAATATATTCATTTTATAGGTGAAAATTGTCTCCTACTGCAGAATAATGCTAGGCCGCACATAGCCAGGTCTACTAGAAGTCCAAAACTTAACCCCAAAGAGCATTTGTGAGACAATTTGGCAAGAGTAGTTATGATGAGTTTGAAACTGTGGTAGCATTATAAGAGGCGTTGGTAAACGAGTGGGAACAAGTATCGCAAAACGAGATTGCTGCTTTGATCCAGGCTCTAACAGAAAGGATGAAAGCTGTTATTTGGACTGGAGAAGAAAATACTCGATTTAAATATCCATATTTGAGAATTACTTTATTATTTCGATTTGAAAAATTAACGCCGAAATAAAAAAAAATGTGAATTTTTATTTGATGCTAAAATAATCAATATTTTGGAACTTGTTTTTTATTTAATGGTTTGATATTGCATATACAATAAAAGAAACTATTGGAATTAAAGTTTTTCTACTACTTTTTAATTTTACTTAAAATAAACTTAGCGTCCGGTTAACTTTGCGCGGCAGTGTATTATACAACCCGAGTTTAATTTATATTGCATTATAATCCTCACTATTTTGTATGTAAACAACACAGCCGACACCGGTAGTCGATTTCGTGCCATCAGTATAAATATTTACAAATATATTCAACATCCTAAATAAATAATTAAAAATAAAAAGCAGGAAATGTAAAGAAGTGTCACGTTCAATATTTTATAAAATACAGACAAGGGCACTCGATATTTCTTTTTTCCTGACATAATCGAAACAAGGTGATATTTCCCACGTCATAGTTTAAAATGTTTAACCACATGTTGCCGATGAATTTTTAAGCAAGTGGGATAAATAATAATCAACATAAATCCTTTAGAAAGCACAAATGATAAAACGTATTAACCAAACAGTTAGTAATTGCCTGCTTCGTTCTGTGTACATCTGTTTCCATTTTTACAGTGCGAAATTAATCTTTTTTTTTTTTCTATAAAAATACTTGACCTCCATTTCAACAATTATTTTTAATGATCTCGAAAAAGTTGACATTTTTACTTAGAAAATTACATTGCTTGAAATTACCGCCCGGTACACAGTAGCAAGTTTCTTAATAACGATTTTGACATCAATCCGTTAATTTTTTTACATACATTTTTCCTAAATACTACTAGTTTTTTTTACTAAATAGAAAATACTCGTATCTATCTGAAATTTACAAGACAATTTAATGCGCTATCTCTCTACCAATAGATATAAAAAAGGGAAGAAAATGTATGATATTGGAAAGAGTTATGGAAACGGAAGATTATTGAGAGATATCTTGTCTTGGGCAATGATAACCGGCAACGGTGACGTTGTCAAAAGGTTTTCAACATGAAATGTACAAAGTACAAAGCGTTAACCTGTAACCGCTGAAGTACAGCCTGGAAAATTATTAACAGAGTTCTAAGAACGAAACTCCCTAAAAATTTTGAATGGATTTTACGCATACGAAGATATTCACAGATGCGAAATGCGCCATACTAAAAGAGATAGAGCGAGAAATGTGAATATCTTAAGAGATTATGAACATTTCGAACATTTACAGCGAATGACCGGAGAGATGGTCAAAGAAAGTTATTGAATGGACGTCACCTAGTTTATATTTCAAGGTAGAGCACATCAAATAGTCCAATTTAACGAAGAATTGGAATCTGCTTATTACACATGCTCTTGAAGGTATCAAAATTGTAATTGGTGACCCAACTGACAAGATTGGTAAAGAAGACTGCTACCAAACACCTATTGGTAAATGAGCGCATATGATGTTACAAATGAAAACCCTCCAAAGAATTAGCAAAACATACTTCCCTTACAGAAAGCTACAAAAGGTGACGTGGACATCGCCCGATGAAACCACACAACCAAAACAACAATGCTCTTATTGATAGTAGACACTTTTTTAACCTCTTAGATGCCCGTACTTAGAGAGGCGCCAACACCAGGAATGGGATGCAGGTAAAAAAATCGTAAAACATGCAGCAAATCAGATCCTAGAAAGGAAGCGATGCCTCATCAAAGCTGATTAAGATTAACATGTTTAAAAGACTTTCTCAAGACTATAATTATACCACATATCCACCCATGGATAGATTGTTAGTAGAGGGTTTTTAACTCAAGACGGCCGAAGACTTCTGCACCATATACGAGGCAAGAACCGGGACACCGATCGTTTTTGCCGACGGGATGACATGAGTATGATGATTCTTGTAAGTTGTAATTGAATGCTGCGGACAATATCTTTCAAGCAATAATTGTCATCCCAGTTTATATTGTAGAGTTAAAAAAAAAACATTTATTTCGTTCAAGAGATTTATATGTTCAAAACTTCCACACAAATAATGAATATAAAAAGTAACTACTCAATACCGAACGAATGCTTACCTTTAATAATGAGTTGAATCAGTCTGTCGTTTTGGGCGCTAGAATTAGCATTTCCGTCAGTGGGTTTCTTATCGCCCAACAGATATTCGGCCACCAATGGATAGACCTCTCGGAAACATTGCACTCTAGCGTTACTTGGGTTCCAGTCTTTGTACTGTAAATGATCCGATAATCGGGGAAGTGTGAGTAGTAGACACATCGTCGAGTATTCTTCTTTCGATGCAGAGTATTTTTCTAATTCGTTTAGTATACTAACTACTTCTTCTACGGCGTTATCCATGCTGTTACCTGTAAGAGTACAATATTTTAAAACTTAAAGTTGGAATTTGAAAACGCTACGTAAGAGTCTAATTGGTTTTTTCCTGTAGAATTTAGATTCTTCGTTAAAACAATGAAACGTCATGTGGAACAGTTAAAATGGAAAGACTATATCGGTTAGAATAGTCAACATCGCAATTATTAACAAACATAATAGAATGTTCTCTGTTCTATACCTTCAGGTAATTGAAACTGAACCCACCTCTTTATTAGCGATGTCCGAAAATGTCACGTAGGATTCAACCATGCCCGCTAGCTATTTCCAGAACTTCTGTTTTCATTATATAAGCCGACGAAGCGACCTTTGAATTATAATTATCAGAGAATTTTTTGTATGCGATATCAGCGCGAATTGTAAGCGATAGTTATTAACGTAATTAGTGTCACGAGCTCTGATACTTTGATATGGTTTAGTAGAGTAGTGTTAACTGGTCATATTAAGGACCAAAATGTGGGCGTACAGGTAGGACATCCAATACTAGAATGAGGAATCGTCAACAGACAATGTAAAAGAAAAAGATTTTTAAATGATGAACAGAGAAGATAAGGAATTCAACTATTTAATAGAAGAACTCATAAACGAGGCTAAAGCCATAAAAATGGATCAAAAGAATTTTTAACAGGAAATATATGCCCTCAAAAAAGTAATTATAGAATCAGAAATAAAAGTCAATTTTCTCAAATAAAAGGTACTAGGTAGGTATAAGAAATAAACTAAAATAAAATATTACATAGAACATAGTCTAACAAAAAATAATTTCAAGGTGCACAAAAATCTTGAAGATATGACAAAAGAGGAAAAGAAACAAGAACCAGCTCTCAGAATGATAAACATACTACTACTGCCTTACCAATCCTAAACGTAAGAAGCCTCAGTGGAATAGATGATAGCGACACAGACCATACTTTATTTATTTACTTAGTTATTTACAATGCATAACAGACCTTTTAGTCCTAAGGTGCAGATTATTATTTAGTCAAAGCAGTCTACAAAAAACTCAGAATAAAGATATAGAAAATAACAAACTCTGAACCCTTAAACAAAATGTAACGAAATAGATAAGCTCTGGGAAACAATTTCAGAAATAATCACCAAAATGACCAACAAGATATTTGAAAATAGTAAAAGAAAGAAGATAAAACATGGTACGACGAACAATGTCGAAATCAGCTAGGAAAAAGAATAAGGAACTGGTGGTAGTAGAAAGAAATACGATGACTGTCGAAAAGATGATCGCTGTGAAACTTTCTGCATTCGATTGCGAGGCGAGGTTCACTCTTGGCACCAGGTAGCTCGAGGATCATCGCCATAAGATCGTGTTCAGCGACCTCTAAAACCTCCAAGAAATGACTTTCGACTGATTTCAAATGAAAATAACATAAAATTCCAGGAGACGACGTGCATCCTGGGCACCAGGTAGCTCAAGGACCATTGTCGTTATAATATTCGTATTCACTGACCTCGAAAACCCCTGAGTAGCAAAACTGAACTTAGTCCTGTCAAAATTTCCTGAGTTGCAAATTTTTCATTTTCTATGTACTCTGGAAATGCATTTTTCTTATGCACAAAATGCAATTTTCAGTTTACCACCATGAATTTTGTTCACAAAGTTTCCTGACACTTCCCCGAATCGAATGCAAAAAGTTGCGAAGCGGTTCATCTTGCTGCGCAAAATTGGTAGGTTTAGTGCTTCCTTTCCTTGCCCATCTAGAGAATTCTAGAGAGAAATCTCCTTGGAGAAAGAAAATTAAACACCAACTCTATTACAACACTAAGGAATAGGTTGGCCATTTGTAGACCAGTGGAATCGAACAAAGAAGAAATTTACATAACAGTAGACAGATGCCTGTCAACGAACGCCCATTTGAAGAAACCCAAGAGGCCTTAAACAAAATAAAAAAAAAACACAAATCACCTGGAACCGATGAATTACCAGAAGAATTCCTACGATATAGGGAAGAAGTATATCTCCAAATACACCAGATAAGATAGAAGGAAAACATCATAGTGCCCATCTACAAAAAAAGAACAAAACAAAACGTGGTGAGTTAACTACAGAAACCTCTCAAATATCTTTCTTAGTAGACTATGCTTAAAATATTCTGGAAGAATACCAAGTCGGTTTTAGATTAAACAGATCAACTCAGATATTCATACTCAGATAGCTTCTATAAAAAGGATGGGAAGCTAACAGATCGATACCTAACCTGTTTAAAGACTTCCGACAGACATATGACAGAGTAGAGAGAAACCAAGTATGGAATGCCATGGTGGAGCTGTCAATACCAAAAAAAATCATTCAGATAACCAAAGTACGTATGAAGGGTGAAGTTTCTAAAGTACGTATGAATAAAATATCCAGCAGCTTTGAAATAAATAACGTACTGAAGCCATGTAACACTTTATCGTCACTACCTTTTAACTTCGTATTGGAAAAACCACTGCTACGCTCAAGCTACGCGACTAATTTCCGTTCTACGAGTTTCTGACGTCTCGGGTAGTCTAGAAGCTTGTGGAACGATTCGAGCGTTCGAAGCGACAATATTAACCCGCGCTCAGAGATTTCTACTAAATTTTAGAAGCATAGGCACACCATATAAATAAGATAAATTAAATTGTAGAAGTTAGTCGATAAAATAAATTTGTAGCGTTAAGTAAAATAAATGTTATAGATTAATTGTGTTTTTAGTGTTATTGTGAGAAGGTTGTAAATAAATTTTTAAAAATAAACATTACACTACTATCGGATCAAGGTCCCACATACATATGTTAGCATACGCAGAAGACATAGATCTCATGGGAAACTCAATAAAAAGATATTTTCAATACGCTATAATCAACAATCTATAGTATGGACCGCTGAACAAGAACATCAAAAGTCCAAATCTATAATTCCATAATTCTATAATTCCATGAGATAGCATGGGAAATGACCACAACCCAAAAAACTGCACACGATTTGTGTCGACTAAATCCCAACGACTAAAGTGTGCATCGACTTAACAACAAAAAAAATGTAAAAATTTATGAGGAGGTTCCCACAGAAAAAAATGCCATCTGAGCGTCCCAGAATGCAATCGAGAGATCACATCCAAAAAAAAAATGAGTATTACATTTGACTACAGACTAATAGAAGACCGCGCCAGTTGAAAAAAATTCGTAGCCGGTCAAGACTCACCCAAGGTTGTATCATACATGATGATGAATGATGAGTAATAATATATATATAATAACGGATTTATTACGGCTGTCGCCGCTTCTCCGCCCCTAATTTCCATCTTTTTCTGTCATATGCAGTTGCCTCTTCTAAGTCTCTTGCCGCCATTGCTTCATCAATATCGTTGCGCCAACTTCTCCGTGGTCGTCCTCTCTTTCTTCTTTCAGGAGGGATCCATTCCAGTACTCTCCTAGGCCATCTGTACTCTGGCATTCTTTTAACATGTCCGAACCAGATTAATTGTTTTCTTTCTATGTCATCATTGATATTTCTCTCCATTTTCATTTCGTTTCTTATTTGTTCGTTTCTAACTCTCTCCAGTTTCGATCTACCGCAGCTTCGTCTCAGATAATCCATTTCTGTCGTCAAAAGTTTGTTTCTATTAGCTTTGGTGACGTCCCATACTTCCGAACCGTAAAGTGTAATACTTTGGACTATACTACCGTAAATGTGTTTTTTTGTTTCTCGTCGAATTGTTTTTTGCCAAAGAGAGTTTAAGGCACCGGTCGCTGCTCTGCCCTTGTTTATTCTTTCCCTGATTTCATCTGCGCTATTTCCCTTCTTGTTGAAAATGACCCCCAAATATTTGCAGGATTGCACGCCTTTGATTTTGTCGTCTTCCAAGACTAGGTCACATATTTCATCTGTTCCCACTGAGAGATATTCACATTTTGTCATATTCATGTTTAGACCTGCCACCTCATATTCTTCTTGCAGTTTTCTTACCATATAGGTAAGATCGTAACTGTCTTCGGCAATTACTACCTGGTCATCCGCAAAGAAAAGTGTATATAGCTTGTTTTCTTCCACCGTTATTCCCATGTTTCTACATTTTTTTACCCATTTCACTAAGGATCTGTCCAAATAGATTTTAAATAAGGTGGGTGACAGACAGCAGCCTTGTCTTAGTCCTTTTGTTGTTTGAAAAGGAGAGGTGATTTCTTGTCCCATTTTAATTCCTGCAAAGTTTTGTTTTTGAGTGGCGTTAATAAGAATTGGGTTTATTTTCAAGTTACCCATTTCTATCCATAGTTGGGAGATCGGTACACTGCCATATGCTTTTTCCAAATCTATTAAAGCTATATGAGTTTCTCTATTTCTCTGCACTCGTTTTTCCATTGCAATTTTTAATGTGAAGATATTATCCATAGTGGAGCGTCCGGCCCTAAATCCCGCTTGTTCTTCGGGTTGTTTGTCTTTGATATCATTTTCTATCAGGTTTCGTAGTACTTTTGAGTATAGTCGGCCTATAGTAGCAATCACTGCGATCCCTCTATAGTTTTTAGGATCCATCTTTGTGCCTTTCTTGTGTATTGGAGAGATATACGATTGTCTCCATTCTTCTGGAACTTCTTCTCCGTTTAAGCATCTTTCGAATAATTTTCGGATCATCTCAAACAGTTTTGATGATCCATACCTAATCAACTCTGGATGTATTCCGCCTGGGCCTGGAGATTTTTTTAATTTCATTCCCTTAACTGCTTCATTCACTTGTTCTATTGATATTTCGATTCTTCCTTCTACTTCCACTTGTTCATTTGTCTGTTTAAACCTTTCTCTTCTCTCTGTTAATAAGTTCTCAAAATGCTCTACCCATGTGTTCTCTGGTATTCTATTTATTATGACTTGGTTTTTTGTCGTTGTTCTCATCGTTTTTATAGTTCTCCAGGCTTCAGAGCTCTTTGTCCCTCCTATATGGTTGTCTAGGTATTGGCATTTTTGTTCCCATGTACTATTTTTCTTTTTAACCACTTCTCGTTTGACTTCTTTATTCAAGTTTTTATATTGTTGTTTTGTATGTTCGTCTCCCTGTTGTAATAACTGTAGATATACTTCCTTCTTTCTTTTTATCTTTTCTTCCACTTCTTGAGTAATAATACCTAATAATTCTCTCAGTTGTCCAATTTTGTACTTACATTACTTTAACTCATTTTGATTAATTACTCATTAATCTTCAATAATCATTAATCTTTTGCAGTACTTTGCGATAAAGAAAGAGACAAGCACCAAGTAATTTGAAAACCAGATATCGTTAATTTGTGCTTTTATGACCCAAACTGACACTATAAATCTTCGAATAAAATTTCGCTCGAAGCGAACACATCTTAAAAGTTTGTTACACTCAATTTTTCTATAATTATTTCTTTTCTATAATTATTTTTCTTCGAAAGTGAATGAAGATAATGTCCTTTCTCCAATTTTGCACTTTCTAACATGGTAAAAGTCATCACATGTTTAAAATTGCAACATCCTAAGTACTTCCTTCATTAAAATGCGTTTGCCTACCGGTTGGTATGTTAAATATGAGGAAACGTTTAATTAAAATATCGTAATAAATTTTTATAATTAGGTGTTTTAATTTACCTCTTACGAGCCTATAATTTATGAGTAGTTCTAGTGATATAGTGGCATATATTACGTTTTTCTAACGTCATACGAATATTGCTTGAAAACTGTGAGTCATAACACAGAGATAGAGCGACTTAAATCTCTATATACTTATTCCGTAGAATCTTCTTTTAATATGTATAATAATTTGTTTGTTTTGACAGTAGGCCGAAGTGACGCCCCGTGTGATTTTGTAAACAAAAAAACTAAATTAAACAAAATAAACCTAAAAGGGTAGGGGTACGAATTTTTCTAGAGATTTTGCGAAAATTTATTGCAAAACAATGAAAACTATTGCAAGTTTAGAACTGCTTAAAAGTACAATCCGAATGACGCCTTGTACCAATATGTTACCAAAAACAAAGAAGAATCCAAACAATGGAATATAAAAGTTCTCTGACACTAAATCAAGCAAAAACAATTTTATCAGTAGAAAAGACCTTTCCTACTACCTGTCCATAACTGTGTGATTGCAATAATCAAAATTCATGAATTAGGTCAAATGCAATAGTGACCCTGTACATCAGATTTAGCTCTCAGTGATTTGCATATGTTTCCAAACTTGAAAAATGTTTGCTAGTCACAAAATTTTTGTTTATTATAAACAGATAGCCGTAAATAGACCTTAGATAGAACTACAATTGAATGGATACCTAAAAATGATAACCGTCACCAAAAAAAAATAATCCATTGCTATATTTGTCTGGTTTATTTGGGATATACAATTTAAAACTGCACAGACCTCTAAATCCCACAAGGAATTTATCAATGCATGCTGATTTTTCTATGGTGTTACAAGTTTCGCAATTTTTAATAAAAATATCGAACATTTCTTACACTGAAGCGCCAGAGTTTACTGCTTTTCTTACAGCCCTGGTATCTTAATGACAAACCTTAAACACATTAAAAGAAAAAGCACATCTTTCTTTAAACATAATGCACCTCATTATCTCCCTTCATGTCATGATTTCTAAACGTTGCTGAATTTTAAGTTTTATATTTAGACATCTCTCTTCGAGTTCTAACGTTTGTCCATTTACAACCATTTCACAGATATCATTACTAAATAAGTTATCATTGGAGACCTGATTGCAAGATCGCCCAACTGGTTCGACAGAACCACAAGCCACAACGGGAGACTATTGCGTGGCTATCTCGAAGACAGACAAAACACCATAGTGGTAGGGCCCACAGAACCTACATACTTCCATGGTGGAGACAGACTCCCTACATTCCTGGACATAGCAATTCTACAAAACGTGGGTCAACAATACGAAATACACTCAATAAACGAGGGTGAATCAAATCACAACTCAATTGTATTGACCCTGGGAGCAGTAGAAATAAACTGTTTGGAAACCTACAAGAAAAACCGGACAAGTTGGCCAAACTACAAAAGAATAGTAAGCGAAACTATCGGTGCAATAACAACAATAAACACAAAACAAGAACTAAAGGAATGTGTTCTAAACCTAGAAAAAACGATACAAAATGTTATCGAGACCAACAACGCAGAAGAAGAAACACCAACAGTTAGGGGAAGATTCAGAGAAAGCAGCAACTAGCTGAAAGAACTAATAAATGAAAACAACAGGAAAGAAGAAGGGCCAACAGAATAAGAAACCAAGAAGACAAAAGAATTGCTAATGAGCTAAATAGGGAAGTCAAAAAACAATTAGAAGAACATCAAAACGAAAATTGGGACAAATATATCCAGCAACTATACCCAAATAAATCTGCATTCTGGAAGCTAAATACTAAGAAAAGATAAAAAACCAATCCCAATGAAGATCTCGACTTCACAGAAGAAGTCTAAAGAAGATACATGGCAATAAAAAGAAGAAGGGGCAACGTAGATATTACCCATACCTCCCCTGAAGAAATCAGACAGTTCATCAAGCGTACTAACGCCAAAAAATATCCAGGACCGGACCATATTACAAATAAAGCTCTGAAGAATCTGCCAGCAAAATCAATAGTATACTAAATAACATAATTGACCCCATCCTAAGATTAAGACATATTCCTGGCAGATTTAGCTAGACTAAAACAAGAATCAGAAGAAATCAGAACAATACCTGAAGCACAGTTCGGATTCAGACCCGAACACTCATGTGAACTTCAGGTACTGCGTCTAGCAGAATATATCACAAAAGCGTTCAATGAAAAGAAAAATACAGCAGCCACCTTTCTACATATCAGTAAAGCATTCGACAGAGTCTGGCACGAAGGCCTGCTGTATAAAATGAACCAGTATGGTTATAGAGAGACGATGGCATGTCTTCTCTCGTCATACCTAGACGACAGAAGGTTCAGAGTTCGGATAGGGCCAACCTTGTCCGAAGCTGGAGCTATGGAGGCTGGTGTACCACAGGGAGCGGTGTTGTCGCCGTATCTATACCCCATATACACAGCAGACACCCTAACCGAACCCAGATCGTTGCTAAGTCTATACGCAGACGATACAGCGATAGCAGTACCAATTCAGATCTAGCAACAAGACACGTACAAAGGGAACTTAACGAACTACAAGATTGGTGTATATAGTGAAAGATAGCTGTCAATCCTGACAAAACACAGGCCGTCATCTACCAAAAAAAGAAGAGGTGGACCAAATGGGGTTCTATCCCTATTCCATACGCAAATCGAATGTTCAAATCAAGACAAATATCTAGGTGTTACGTTGGACAAAAGCTGAGCTGACCCTCACAGAACACGTGAAACAAACGGTCCAGATAGCTAAAAAAATTAGAAGTCAACTCTCATCATTAATATGTCGGAAGAGTAGACTGAGATTTAAAACAAAGATTAGGATGGCAAACCGTATAATTTTACCAACACTAATATGCGCCTCGGTCGCATAGTGACACACTTGCAAATCTAACAGAAACAAAAAATAAATAGTTAAAAGACATATGATTAGAGAGACTCGCAATTAAGGTACGTATTTAGGGACTCAGAACAAAATAGAATCCTGAGAACAATGGACGAAAAAGCACAGGTGACCGGTTTGATCTTCGGACATGTTGGTACCACAGTTCCATTGGAATACACATGTCACTCGGAGCTGGGGTTCTACAAAAATTGTTGTGTATGTGTGGTTCACTAAATAAGAGCTTCCAAACTGTGTTTTCGCTGTCTCACATAAATCAGGTAACTGTATAATTATATTTTTGTGGTCGTCGCCCTCTATTAGAGATTGCAGGTTGTTTGGATCATTTGAATCTATTTTTCCCATAAAAATAAATAAAATATAAATAAGCTATAGCAAAATCTTCATCACATTTTGATTGTATATCACTGTTATCGCTGTCAGCCTTTCAAATCATTTTATAAGAACATAATCAACAGTCTTGTCTTCGTATTTTACTCGCTTTGAACAATGAGGTCCCTCATCCATTGTGTACAAATAAATCTAAAACTAACGTTGAATATTGAAAACGACGCTCTTCCGAATATTGCCATACTGGCCTCCAGTCTGTATTGACATGTGCTGAAATTGCATGAACGACACACGCTGAGAATTAATGGGGTGAGAGTATATTCTATATTAATAAACAACTGCTAATTATCTAATTATCTAAGATTGATAAAAATATCTCTCATATTATACCGCATAGACCAAGTAAACAATAAACTGTTAATAACATTTTTTTATATCATTCAGCTTAACGTAGATAAGACTGTAATACAATTTCGCTTGAAATATGATCACCTGGTCATTCTTGGAATGCCTAATTTCAAATAAATAGTCACAGCTATTAACTAAAGAAACATACACACCTTAAACCATTTAAATTTTCTCTTTTTATTTTTACTCGGTAATGTTTGGTGAAACTAGATTTTAATAGAGCAACTATTAATTTAGAAGGTGTTTATGAACTAGTACAAGTCTTTATAGTGAAATTTGGTTTAACAGTAAGTAGACTTGTTAAGATATTTACAAATAATTGATACATGAACGACGTCAAAATCAATAGAACACCAACGACGTCAAAAGCGATGGAAAGATTTTATTGAACACGATAAAATAAATACTGCACAAGATAACTAAATCCCAATACTATATAATTGATTGGTGCCACAGAATTAAGAAGTAAATTTCAAAAGACGTCGAAGAAAACAGATTTTGATAAAGTTTCTTCTTCTTCTTCTGATGTTAAGCCTTAAAAACTGTTGTTTCCGGTCTGATTTAGCAGTATTTGCGATGTTGACTGCTAGCTATCTCTCCATCTTTTATGGGGTCTGAATAGTGGTCTTTTACCTTCTGTTTTTCCATCTCTTACTATTCGTGCAAGTCTCTCTTTCCAATATGTTAATGTTTTGGTTCCATTCTCGTCTTCTTTGGCGTCCTCATCTGACGATATCATATACTTTACACATGTCTCTCATTTGTATATTATGGATTTTGTCTCTTAGAGTTTTATCTGCTATTGCGTTTTCATCTCTGTTGTTCTAAAGATTTTCTTTGTAATTGTTGTTTCTGCTCTTGTTTCTATAAACAGGTTGAGTTAAAAATTTTAATGTCTTCATTGGCCGATCGCTTTTTTTAAGTATTTCTATTACTTTCTTTAACTTCCAAATCAAAATCTAACACTCTAAAATGCGAATTTTGGTTAAAATGTCATTTCTCAAAATGTGAGTCCACGTTGGAGTTTCGCGGCCATCAGCAAGACTTTTATCACAAAATGCCTATGAGAGTCCAACGTGGCATCACGCCTTGACTTGTCTATTCCTGTTTGATTTGCCTGTTGTCGGCAAATCTAACAAGCGAAGGCGCCGTCGCCGTGGCTTGCGTTTTTCTTGTCATTACTTAGATTAGAGCGGTACAATGCAGTCGTACGAGAAAGAGCAACAAAAAATTGAAAAATATTGGCAAGAAATTCTGTCAGATCAAGAAGAAGAAGGATGAGTTTGCCGACACGTATCTTTCGGACGAGTACCAACTAACTGATTCTAGTGACAGTGAAAATGAATCGAGTACTCCGGAAGAATAAAAAAAGAAAACGTGTGGCCGGAAATACCAAACCGTTGGGCGCCAAATCTATCGGCGTCCACCAGTAAAGAAAATACGAATTTCGGGAAACATGTTGATGCTGCTATAGAATCTGTCATTGCCCAACAGGATATTTTAAAAGAAACAATAGTATCCAATGCAATGAATGAAGCTATTCTCTGGGGGCCGTTCAACAGCGAAAATTAACAGAAATTTACGATTGAGGACTATAATTCTGTAGGTTTTCATACACAATTATACGAAACCTTCTACAACAAATCGCCCTTTCAATTCTACGAATATTTTGTAAACGATGGTCTTTTATCCATGATGATAAATATCTAATTTATTTTGTTCAACTGATTTTAATTTTTTTTTATTTTTAGGTTGAAGAAACAAATCGTTAGGCCCTGCAGTGTCTGGAAAGAAATCAGAAAAAAGCGTACGTATTACCACGTGGCACAACACTGATGTCGCCGAAATAAAACAATTCCTGGGTATAGTTATATGTATGGGATTATGTCATTTTTCATCTTTTCATTTGTACTGGTCAAAGAAAGATTTTGATGTGAATAATATCAAAAAAGTAATGTCAAAGAATCGCTTCCAGTTATTGTGAAAAACGCCGCATTTCAACGATAATTCAGTAACAAAACGTTGACCGTTCGCAGAAAATCGTTCCCTTGGTTAGCAGACTGAAGGATAAATTCAAGGCTGCCATCGTTCCAAAGGAAAACGTGTGCATTGACGAAACTTTAGTGCCTTTTCAAGGGCGACTAAAATTCAAGCCGTATATTGCCAACAAGAGGCACAAATTCAAACTTTGTCTGAAAGGTGGTTATAACTACGATTTTAAGTATATTGTGGAAAAGAACATGCTGAAGGTAGCACCGTACCAACAAATGTAGTGATGAAACTTATGGATGGACTGCTTGACAAAGTTCTGTCACACTTGCACATGAACCCCTACACCGAAAAACTTATATAATTGGTACGCTACGTGCAAACCGCAAATGTAATCCCAAAAACGTCATTTCTAAACAATTAAAAGTAGGCGAACATGTAGCTGAACGAAGTAATAAGATGATTAGTACCAAATTCGCTGACGAAATGGTGGCAATGCAGAAGGCACGCGGTGATGTTGTAAAGCCAAAGAATGTCATCGAATATAATAAATATAAAAGCTTCATTGATATATCAGACCAAAAAAGCTATAATTCGCCATTACGTAAAGGAATAAAATGGTACAGAAAATTATGGATGGAGCTCTTGACTGGCACAGCACTTATAAATGCCCATGTCGCGTATCAAAGCGACTGCAGCCCCCGTTACTTAACACGGGGCCTGTGGTCGGACGGGGAAAATCTAGGTGATTCTACGGAGCCAAGTAACATCGAAATGGTAGCGTCCGTCACTGTTTGGTTAAACACACACACATTCACACTGGGCAAAATGCGAGAAGTCGACTCTCGAAAGCTGAGGGCCTCCATTTTCGAGCACGCTCGACCACAACATTACAGTGCTAAACACTGGTTTTGGGGTCGAGTACAAGCTCGAAAATGACACATTAACAATAGTCACTAGAGACCCGATTCTGTCGCATCTAGCTCAAAAAACACACACATTCACTCTGGAAAGAACATCATAATCCAGACAAGCCTTTCACCTCTGATTCGAATAGTGACTCCATCTCGACAACCTCCAAGACGCTCCACCAGAAGACGAACGCTAATGCCCCAGTGGTTTCTAGGACTGTTTGCTTTTGTTCTGCTATTCAATACATTCAAACTCAAGCCTGAAGAGGATCGAGCGATCCTAAACGGGTACAAATATGTTCACTCCTTTCGAAATAAAGAAATCCTTACCCTATCCCACAAAAATGAACATTGGATGATGATGATCAAAGCATTGCCAATGAAAGCATGACGATTACCAAATTTAAGGAAGAGGTAATTCGGGGCCTATTAGGAACTTTTATTGTCACACCAGACATTATGGAAAATAGTCACAAACTCAGCGATGTTGGTCGTGCAGGCAGAAGGCGATGTACAATGTGTTAACCCATAAATGGTAGAAGAGGAAGGAAGGCAAGTAGTACCAGGAAAAGCAACCAACATCTCATTGACATGTGATAGCTGTAAAAAATCCTATTGCCTAGGCTGTTTTTTTGTCATACATTCCGTGACAAAAAATTAAATTAGTACTTTACATACAATTTTGATATAATGATTATTACGTTCGTTTTGTTTTATGAAAATAAAGCTTATTTTACCTAAAATGTGTTCTTACTATAAATATATAACAAAAAAATATATAATTACGCAATTGTTACTTATGGGCCATGTGAGTCCCCGTTGACATCTCAGAAGCACAGGCCAAGTATGTTTTCTAGACCATCTGACCGGGCTCGAAATGTCCCCGTGTATTTTAAATAACTTCCAGAAGCCGCTGTTGAGCTACACAGCCCATTCTAACGACCTAGCGCGTGAGTCCACGTCGGCATCACGCGGCCCGTATATAACTTTTATGTGTGAGTCCGTGTTGGCCTCTCATGGCACATGGCCTCTCAACCTGTTAATATCGGTCGTACACAAGTCTTACATATCTAAATAAAGTTTGAAACGCAAAATGTATAAAGTAAAATGACATCTACCCTACCAAACATATCTCATCATAAATTCTCTTAAAGAGCATTATTTTATTTTCAAGTCAAAGTTGACCGTGAGGTCTTTAATTACCAAAACAAAAGCAGGATTGCCATAGGGTAGCGTCCTAATGAAATTTCTGAATCTCTTTTTTACTGCCTAGACTAGAACATTCGCTGATTATATTGCAATTATGTCGTCAGGATCTAATCCCACAGGAGCCATTTAATATCTCCAAAATCACCTCAATTGACTGCAAAATTGGCTACAGAAGAAGAAAAATCAAAATTAATCCAGTTGTCAGCACATGTAACATTTACAAGAAGATACACAATACAGATGATAGTCTGATACTAAAAGTAGGCGTAAAAATCAACATGTCCGTGGGTTTTTCAAAAACGTTGTCGTAATTCCTGATAATGCCTCTGTTTTGTTTTCATCCGGCCAACCTGTATATGGAGTGACACATTTGAATTTATATAAGACAATCGATAGATTCGTAACCGACCTACCTTGAATATTCGCCTCCGACTTGATACACAACAATTCGATATACTTGTGCTTTAAAATGGTGTAGTTGAACTTTTTCATGTTGAAGGACTTCAACGCCTCCAAGGGTTGTATGAACTCCAGCACGTCGTCCCATTGTCCGTCGAGGATGAGTTGTCGCAAAAATAGAACGTCGTCCGAGTAGTTACCGTTGATAACGCCCGTTTCTCTTTCGAGGCTCAATTGGGAGATGTGTAACTGGCGATTGTAGAGGAATTCGAGAGCCAATCGGACGACGTCCTCTTCGCGGAGGGTTAGTCGAGCCGATGGCATTATGTAGCGAATATGCAATCTGAAAAGAAAAAATTATATAAATTCTTATTTTCTTTCATGTTAATAAGCAAATTGTTTGTGTATAATTTTGTCAGTTCGGAAAACACCGACTAGTAGTTTTCTCTAAGTTACTAGCTTAAAAACTAATGTTAAAATTTGGGTACAAGTAACACATTAAAATTTCGTATTAATAAGTATGTTATAATAAGTATAAAATCGAAAAAGAAGAATTATATGCATTATATAATGAGCCATCGAAAAAAATGGAAATTGGGTATTGAATAATCCTTACTTCTTTAGGATGGGTCACTCCCAAACATAAACATAACCTAACTTTAAGACATACTTTTATAAATAGCAAAGAAAAAGGGAAAAATTTAATTTTTGTAATTTTTTTCAAAAATTGTTTAGCCCCCTTTTGAAGTGTCACCGTAACACCTCCCTTTCCCAGATCTCGACTTTTATTTCATCTTTCTTATTCATAGTCCAGATCTCACAGGCATACAATGCCACTGCCCGAATGTCTGTTTCATAATATTCGAATTTTTGCTGCCCTACATACATTTTTTCCTTTTAGAATATTGTTTAATGAGCCCATTGCTCTACTTCCTTTTAATAGTCTCTTTTCTATTTCTTTTTCTTCTTCCCCTTTATTCGTTATTGTTACACCCAAATACTCGAACTGGCTGACATTTTCAATTTTGTAATCCTCTCTTCTTGTTTTAAGTGTGACGAATTTATTGTGTTCTGTTATCTCACCATGCATTTCCATATACTTTGTTTTCGCTTCATTTATATACAACCCAAATTTTCTTGCTTCATCTTCAAATTTATTAAACATGTGTTCAAGTTCTTTTTTTGTTCTGGTTAAGAGGACTACATCATCTGTGTACGCTATTTATTGCTGTTTATGGTGGAAAATACCCGTAGTTTGGATCTTACTTTCTCTCATTATTGCCTCCAAGACAAAGTTAGAGATAGTGCAACAAACACTCCTGGTCATGGAGCTGCACGAAGGCGGTGTCAAAATTCACGTAAAGGCAGAAAGGTTCTATTGTAAACCAAATTTCGTCTACTGCGCCATGGTCAGGAGTGTTTGCAATATCTCTAAACATATCAGTAGAAAGTGGATCCTCTTGTCTTAATCCTCTTGTAACCGAAAACAGATTTGACATACTTCCTTCTATGACCAGTCTATTGTTTGTACTTGTTAGCGACATTTTCAATAATTGTATCAACTTTTTTGATATTCCTAAATTTTGTAGAGCTTTATACAACTTTTCCCGATCGATAGAGTCATACACCTGTTTAAAATCAATAAAAAGCATGTGGAGTCCTAGGTTTTGTTAGTAACTGTTATTTTGTATAAATTTTGAGGTAATATCATTATCATTATATAACGAGCCATCGACAAAAATGAAATAGGAACACAACAAATTCAAAACAAACATAAACATAACCTAAATAATAAAAAAAATAGGTTCATATACGCTTTACCCAACCTAAAACAGATACCGCCTGGTCTATAATTTATTTTTGATACTTTTGTAACAGATACAGGAGATCTATTTGTCAGAAATGTACTAAAACTCATAAAGAAGGTCATTCAAAGTTAATCCTTATTCGCATGTGCGTTGGCGTAAGTATTTTCACAACTTTTAAGCATATGAAAATAACGCAAAATGTCCTAGCATAAGAAATTAACTACTTATAATTGGGAATTCCAGTAATGTTATTGGTGTATGTGGTGAAGCTGTTATAGTCCAGTCTTCACAGATTTGACCTCTAAAAATCATTCGTTAAAGTTGAATTTTGCTGGGAATGCCAATTTTGAACCCCAAAAAAGGGGTTACCACTTTTAAGTCTCGGCTTCCCCCTAAAAACCCCCCTAGCTGGAAGAGGGTGGAACTGAAACAATCGATTTACTAAGAATCTTTACGCCGTAGAAAAAAGAAGTTTAACCGCAGGCGGTACTGTAGAGTAGCACGGAGATGTTTTCTGTGTTTTTAAAATTTTAATAATATATTTAAAATTAAATAAAGTAATTTTACTATTTTTTATATTTTAAACAAATTCACTAAATTATTATATTTATTCCTAACGCCACCTGTTAACGTACTAACAAAGAATACGTTGTGTACCTATAACAAACCTGTCAAATTCAGACCAAATATTAATAATAAAATATAAATAAATATCGTTTGATAGTAAATTTAATTATTATATAAACTAAATATGTTGTATGTTTATGAAACTATTTTAAAACGAGAATTATTATAAAAATTTAAACCATCGAGTTAGAATCTACGGAGAGGGCATCACGTGACTAAAACGACCTCAAACTTGTGTATGATTGTTTACGTTTGTTGTTTTTAAAATATTTTTTAGTTTTGATACTTTTATAGTAACTGTAATATTATATTGTGATAGTGCATAATAATAGTTTCTTGTTCTCAACGTAGTTGCAGTAGCAGTAGCTATTTTGATAAAAAAATCTTCAGGAATAACGTTTCTTAGGTTAGTAGACAACAAAGTAATGGCTAGTACTCCAGAGAATAAATTAATAGTATTGTAGCGAGATTAAATAAAACGAGCGGTTCGAATTTATATATGTAAATATATTTATTTATAAGTTTACAGTTCGATAGTATCTTTCCAATTAAAAACTACTCCTACAAAGTACGCTTATATATAAAAGTCACTATGTACTAGAACATTCGGGATAGCCCACCTCTAATTCGCCTATTTGACAGATTGATCTCTCTCTCGCGCTCAAAACATCGCCGGAAAGTTCTAGTCGTTTTCGAGATGCAACCGTTACACGGGCCACGCCGAATGCATGTTCGTAACAGTATTGATAAAAAATCTTATAAGCAACGTAGATCAGTTTCTCAATTAATTTTTCAGTCATTATTGAATATTTCGAGAAGTTTACAAAATGGCAATTAAAACATCCACTTCCAATAAAATAGAAATAATGAATACACGGAATATAAAGATACTAATAAACAATTTCTAAACTTTTTATAAACAGAAATTTACAACTGAATCAAATTCCTAGATATGTTTTGCGTACTATTCTTGCGAGTACTCAAATATCTTAAATCTAAATATCTTAAAAGTTCAATATTAAATACGGTAATATAATTTTTTTATTTCTGTGCAGTATTTCGATTGTGATATTCGGCAGATATTCATTGTTGTTTGTTTAATAATAACTTTTCTATCTTTGCTAATTGAACTAATTTTTGGTCAAGTATGTAACGAACTTTGCACAGTGTTCAGTTAATTTGAAGTTATCAAATACAGAGGTTCTAAAACGAGCATATTTCTTTTATTTCATACCGTATATTTAGTTTACCATTTAAAATATTATTTATATTATTATCTCTTTCAGGTAGAAATTGTTATTTGACTGTATTAATTATTCTTTATATATTATTTATATATGTCGTATTTTTAGTGTTCACAGCGGGATATAATTACTCTTCCCTGCACTTTTTGTTTCCGTCTAGGAACCGTCTGTATCTTTCTCCTATTGTTTTTGTCTTATTTTCTTTTCGTTTTCGTCACTTTATATCTTTCACGTTATCGCTCTTATCTAATTTTCTATCCATTCTCGTATTTACTAGGTTTCCCTTCCTTCAAAAATAAGGTGGGGCCCAAGAGTTTCTTCACTTACGTGCGAATCACTTTACTCGCGAATCTCTTATAGTCTAGCTCTGTCGAACCTCGACCAAGAAACCTCTACCAGACTGAATCGCGGACCGTAGTACCCTTATTTGTCTAACCGTGTTGCCAATAATCAGAGCATTTTCCACAACCTTAACAGTGACATTTATTATGCTACACTTTTAATCAATGTGCATCTTGTATTCCTACTTTTTAATCAATTTGTTTCCTACATTTTTTATACTCGCGCAGTCAGTAAATTATAGCTACCCAATGACAACAACTTTAATTTTGATTGACTAAATCATAGTTTATTAAAAATGTATTGCACTTTTTTATGACTTCTATTAAATTTTTACTTCTCATTTAATGTCTGCATTTTGTTAGTTATTTTTTATGCAGTTTTAAATTTAAACCTGTTTAGAGTAAGTATGTCATGACTCGAAACGAATTGATCGAGAGTAGCGAATCGATGTCAAGAACAGCTATTCTATGACGCTACCCGTGAGGACGCCATCTTGTGGCGCTAGTTCCGTGATGCTTGTCTGAGAATTTTACTGTAAAGAAAAAAAAAGTAATACAACGGTAGTTTAGAAGCTTCGCTTCAAAAATGTTTCAAATAAAAAATGTAGCTGAGATAAATTTGAACAAAAATGTTTATTTGATCTTTTTTTTGTGTAGAATGAACCGTTCTATCAGAAACAACGCTTAAAGCGACCGGCGATTTTGAAGGTCAGTTAGGAGCACGAAATCAATTTTAAATAAAATTTGTATCAACTCGACGGTAAAAGTTCGATATCTTTAGATCAGAGTATCCTATCGACAAAAATCAAAATGCGTTTTAAAGGTGAAGAGTGCAACTTTCGTACTAAATGTTTGTGTTTTGCCGCAAATGTAGTCAGTTTTTATAAAGGTATTAAATAAATAAACGTTGCAAAAATTCAGCTTGCGTCACACGAAACTTCTGTAATTTGTAGGTACTCTATGATGGGTTTTCCAATAATTTTTGCAACGAAAAATGCTATAGTTCATTTTCCAGATTTAAGATATATGTGAATATAGAAATATTTGTTTTTGGTTTTATTGTTAATTGGACACCCTGTATATGAATTAACTGTTGTAGAGAAAGAATATTTCGTTTCGAAAACAGTATTTATCTTCCATTTTCACTTGATTGAATGACTAATGCGGAACTTTAATGGTTTAATTTGGTAACTAAAACAGCCACTTAACACTTGGAATCGTTTCATGTTTTGTGAATTACAACTGAGAGTTTTGAGTTTTACAGCACAGGAAGGACTGGAACATTTAGAATGTGAATAAATTAAAGAGGTGTGCTCGTCCCCCATTTCTTCACAAAGTTTATGGAAAAGTCTTGATTTCACGGGTCGTGTTTTAATATAGTTCACCAATTTAATAATCCTATCCATCACAATACTTAATTCAGGTGTAACGTTCTTTGCTGCTAAGGTCTCTCTATGTATGACACAATGTGTCCATTTTACACTTGGAGCATTGGTTTTGATAAAAGCTTATAGTCCTTCATACTGTCCGTACAGATGCCTTCACGGTTATCCCAGATAATATTATTTTGAGTCAAAAATAAGTTTAAAATCTCGAATAAATCAGTAGCTTTTAACTTTTACATATTTTTCTGCAAAATAACAAATCCTTACATATATTTGTTTCTTGTATGTACCGTACATAACATATCAATTGAGCATTATCATTAATATCAGTCGCCTCGTCTAATGGAATGGTAAATAAACTTGAAAGTTTCCCCACAATTTGTTCATTAATATCTTCTACCATGTCGTGAACACGGCGACTAACGGTATTGTTTGAAAGAGGTACATTTTTTATTTCTTTAGCTGCCGATTCTCCAATCATTGTTACCATATCAACCGCTGCAGGTAAGATCAATTCCTCAGCGATCGTATGTGGCTTTTTACATTTGGCAACGCGGTAAGCTACCAAGTAGGAGACGAGCAATGCTTTGGTAGGAATTGATGGTCTTGAAACCAAAGCCGTGGTCTTATGTTTTAGCTCTCGCAATTTTCTTACAAAAAAGTCACTTGGCTTACCTTGTAAATGACTGTGAGTTGATTATAAGCGCCGTTTTAGTTTATTGGGAACCATACTTTTAGCCGCCAACACTTTGTTACAAACAACACATTGTAGAAGTTCTACATTCTCTTTAGTAACGCAGGTAAATCCAAAATCTGAATATTGGTCTTCATATTTACTATATTTCTTCTTTTTACTTAAATTAACATTACTGCTCTCGCCTGATTCTTTACTTCATTTTCTATTCTTTTTAATACAAGTATCCATTGTTGATAGCAAAAAACTCCGCGTGCGTAATAAAACAAAACAAAATCTTGAATAAATGACATAACACGCGCGACAGTGGGGAAGACGGGGGAGGCTTGACTCCAGTGTTGCCAATGTCCGGATAATTATCCGATTTTCGGATAATTTCGTGGACTACAGGATAATTTTTGGTTGAACAATTTCTTGAATAATTTTAGAGTTTGGGATGCATAGTTTGGGAAGCCCTGGCCTGTACCAAACCTCCCTGCAATGATAGGGTAGCTGTCACCTTTATCTAACATTTCTATAACCCGCAATTTACCTTTAATTGTTAATGTTGAATGTTTAAGTGGCGGCGTCATGATGTTAGCGAGCGCGCTAAATTGACACTGTATCAACACGAAAGGCGATAAACAAAAGACTGACGACATGTTGGGTTGGCCCACGGCAGCCCTCGCAGCTACACCCTCGCGCGAGTCCCATGGCCCGGCTGGATTACAGCGATCACCGAACAAGAAGGAATCCGGATTAGCGATGCCCTACTGTATATCTACATCATGTACCTATATAGTCGGTTCGCTATATTTACGCGGGTTTCGGATTAAAAATTTTATTGTAAGTACCCAGTTTTAATTACCTGCTCTTTGGGGAAATATCAACTGGTCAAATGAAATTAAAAATAATCCATAACTTTTTTTAATTAAATAATAATGGAAAATCTTTTATATAATTGACAGTATAATAAGGAGAATTACTTCATTAATGAAGTCTAATGTGGCTAATATAAACCTAATAATAATTTTATATTACACTTCACACAGAAAATATGGTCTATGTATATTTGTTCCATGGAGAGAATTTCTAATGAAAAATAAAAAAATTTAACTTGCCAACACAAATGAAAATCAGTCATTATCATCAAAAATATCATAATCGTCATCATCATCACTGTCATCACCATTAATTGTTATTATGATTGGACTTATTTCGTTTATTTTATTTTCACGAGTCCACCAATCTTCTATTAGTTTCTCGCACTTGAATATACAGTTGCACCACACTTCTGGAGTTACAATTGAAAGTGCCTTTCGCCAAGTTTCCCGAACTGCGTCGTCGCTATAACCGTTAGGCCCAATATGGTTGTCATAATATTGTTTTGCTATTCCCCATATATATTCGATGGGATTAAACTGGCAATGATACGGTGACAGACGTAAAACTTGATGACCGTAACTTTCAATAATCTGATCCACAACAAAGGTTTTTGGTTTTGCGTGGATATTTGCCAAGCGTAATAATTCTGATTTTAAAATATGTTGTGTAAATGGTATATGTTCCTTGTCAACCATTCTTTAATTTTATTAACAGTCCAAGAATTTGTTGGACTTTTGTTTAATACTTCAGAATGGTAAGGTGCATTGTCTAAAATAATTACGCTGGGCTCACTTAAACCTGGGAGAAGTTTTTCATGTAACCATTTTACAAACATTTCTGTGTTCATACTATCGTGATAGTCACTTGATTTTGATTTAGATGAAAATATTAAATCAGCACCTTCTATAAAACCCGATTTCCCTCCTGTATGTAAAATTATGTGTCGCTTCCCTTCTCCATCAGTATGTTTGATAGACTTTACATTATCATCTTGTTATATTCTCTTGGTTGCACCCCTAGAAAATATCCATGTTTCGTCTAAATATATAAAATTTGCCCTTTCTTCTTTTAATTTAGAATATTTTCTTAGAAAGTTAATTCTTTTATGCACAACAGAACTTCTTTCACAAAGGGCTTTTCTGTTATCCTCCTTTTGAAATTTGAAACCCAAATTATGTATCACTTGCCATAGACTTGTTCTGCCAATTTCGTCAAATTTTCTATCTTTTAATTCCGAGAGAATTGTATTTAAGGTCACATGTTCCTTGTTGGCTCGCATTCGATAAATGGTATCACGAATTTCAAATTTTTTTCCATCTGGAATATCTTTCGTTTTCAATGATAGGCGAGTTTTTCGGTGATCTTCTTTCGGCCGTTCATTATTGCGATTTTGTAATACTCCTCTTAGTTTGGTTTCACTAATTCCTAGAGCATCACATACGCGTTGTTGAACAGACATTACCGATTTTAAAGGACCGCCATTTTCTTTTTCATCCGTAAAATACTTATGTACACTACAAATTAGACTATCTACATCTAACACACCTCTAGGCATTTTTAAATATTTCCACCAAACATACAATGTCAACACTGGCAAAGAATCAATTCAACTGCAATATTGTAACAGATTTATACCTACCCTAATGTTATTTTAATGTATTTTAAAATATGACCATTAATGCAGTTTTTACCTAATTTTCTGGGAAGTCGTTTACTGCAACTGGTTATCAATGAGTCATTAGCATAATTTTGTTAATCCGAAATCCGCGTAAATATAGCGAACCGACTATACATTGATATTATTTCTTATTGAGATGTTCTAGTTCGTTCTTACCCTTAAGGTGTTCTTACCCACGCAACATTCTGCCACATTTCTCTATAACATTTCTTATAGTTCTCGTGCATAACTAGTAAATATTTAATTTCCTTCAGATTTCTTAAAAAACATTAATAAATCAAATAGTTTAATATTAATACATATAATACGATAAATTATGGATTCCAGAATTTGTTTTGAATTGTTACATGTAGTGAAAAGCATCGGCCTTGGTAGAAATGTGGATTTATTTACATATTTTTTAAGTTATAATTCGAGTTTTAGAGAACATATGGTTCGGCAGCAGATGACAACAACGATGACAAGTTTAAATATCTTATAACTAAAATTAGATGTGAGTCTAAAAAATATCAATATCCATTCAAAGAAAAAACGTTAATATTGAGATATTTCAATTTGAAATATTTCTACTTGAAAAAAAAAACGGAACTCTAAAATATATAAATGAACTCAAGGCTTCATACTGAGGCGGTCTGATTGAGTCCTAAATAGGACGAAATATGTATAAGCGAATTGTACAAGCACTATACGTGAAATCAAAACTTAACCATCTTTTCTATATACATATCTCTATTTACTTTTTAATTTTTTTTGTGTGTAAAGCTAGTTCGCGTCCATAGTAGAATACTACACGTGCACCCTGGGTAATGCTAAATGAACTAGCGCAATAGGCAGCCATATAATCTAGAATATCTAGATCTCCTAGCAAGAACACATGACGAATATAAGATATGCCTCCAATCAACAATTTAAATGGACCTTCTCAGGACCAAGCGACAAAAGGACTCCGACCAAGCATCCGAATCTGCCATTTAAATATAGAAGGTATTGGTAGAAGTAAATGTGAGTACCTTCAAAAGGTACTCATTGAAAATAATATCGACGTGGTCGCAATTCAGAAAACCCATGTAGAAAACGAAGAACAAATTCTGGCTAGAGGAATAATTCATGGCTATGATTTATTGGGTGCGACTTACCATCCAGCTTATGGAGTGGCAACCTATGTTCGAAACAAAATAGAAAATGCACACTTATGTTCTACATCGGACATAAATAACATTCATACGGTTACTATGGCGAAATTACTGTCAGCAATATTTATAAACACCCGGCAGTCCTGTGGCCTCCGCATGTTATTCACGCCCACCCACACCCCTCAGTTTATATTGGGGACTTAAACAGTCATCATGAACTCTGGAAGTATAGGCACAGTGATCAAAACGGCGAGGTTCTGCTAAAGAGGCTGACACTTATTTAGCCTTTGATGCTAAAGATCGGGGAACTTTTCGATCTACAGCCTGGAGGCGAGAATACAACCCAGACCTATGTTTTGTTTCCACAAATGAAAACAATCAACCACTGGCAGCTTCACGTACAGTACTCGCAGATTTTTCACATAGCCAACATAGACCAGTTGTAATAGAAGTTGGCATCAAAATACCAAGAATATAATCTTTTCCTTGACCTAGGTGGAACTTTCAAAAAGCAGACTGGGCGACTTTTGCTGGAAGATTATACAAATATCTGGGATAGATAATCCCAACACGTGCAAACTACATAAGATTTGTTGGTGCAGTTATCACTACTGCGAAGAAAACTATAACCAGAGGATATCGTTAAGAGTATGTCTCAGGATGGGATGAAAAATGTGAGAAATTGTATCAAAACTACAACTAAAAGCCAAGACCGTGAAATTGTGGACGAACTACTACACAGTTTGGATGCAGCAAGAGGAAAAAAATGGATGGAAACTATGAAAAAATTAGAGTTTGATAAAACAAGCAGAAAAGCATGGTCTTTACTTAGAAAACTTGGTAGTAGCAGACTCCCAACTAGAGACAAAGTACCAATAGCTCCCAAAAGAGTTGCCTCCCATATTGTAGCAACCTCAAGAGCACCTAGATATCGTGACCACGCCACCAAAGTAAAACAAGAACTAAAAATACTAAAGTCTGCATACCCGCCTACATCTGAATACTCTGACGAGTTTACTCCAGAAGAAACTATTTCGGCAATATCAGAAATTAAGTCTGGAAAGGCACCCGGCTCCGATAAAATCCATCCAGAATTTTTACTCCACTGTAGTAAATATGCTAGGACATGGCTGGCTGATTTCTATACAGATATGTTAAAATCAGGAGAAATCCCCCATTCACTCAAAAAGGCCTCCATTATAGCCATGTTAAAACCAGGAAAGGCAAATGATCAGCCCCAAAACTACCGACCGATTGCACTGCTGAGCTGTGTCTATAAACTGTTGGAACGCTTAGTCCACAACAGAATTAAGACCAAAGCGCAGCTGCATAGATCAGATCCTATCCCCAACAACACATATTGAAGCAGATTTTCAAAGAAAGCAAAAAACATACATTGCTTTCATTGGTCTATCAGCTGCATACGAAATTGTCTGGAGACAACGACTAATCTGCAAACTAATCCGTGCCATCCAAGGAGATTCCCTGAAGTTTTCGATGAGTTCCTGAATGCGACCGAAAATGTTTTACATTATATTTATAACAGATTAGATGTTCTTTTGTAATACTCCAAGTAACGGTTTATATTGATTTTTAATTATGGGTTCTCATTGTATGCCATACGATAAATAAATAATTTACTCGTATTTTCAGTATTAGAAGCCAGTTCATCAAAGGTTCTTACTTAGATGAAACGATATGATATGGAATGCAATTTGTGGGGAATGCTTTTGTCTCACTAACCTACGGACCACCTAAGAAGAGTGGTCAGAGGGTTTGTGCCCACACCAAGGGGACAGATATCGAGACGAGACATCGTGATGTAAACATCTCCAGCTTGACCAGAACGTATGTCATTCGTTCATTGTTCGTGTCATTGTGCAGATGACATTGTTACGACAAGTATTTTTGTGATTTTTAAATTAATTGCTAATTTATTCACAATCAAATATTGCATTTTTTTCGTTATCATTTTACTTATTAAACCGGCGGCCTCAATAAATTTTACACAAAACAATAGGTCTTTTTAACAGATCCATCGCTTCGTATAATTTTTTCTCCACAGTTAATACCAATGCAATATTATGCCACATTATACACCAAACAGCTAAAATGCTTTTTCCAATGACAACCATTGTCCACGAGTCGTACAAGTCACGCTTTTCAGGAATGTAGTTATGCAAATATCTTTTGTAATATATTTTTTTTTAAATGGCATCTAATATAATATCATCGTTGTACAAATTCTCTTGTAAATACTCAACGTAACGTATCTCTCTGGTAATTCGACCATTATCCTAACGGAAGTACCAAGAACTTATGATAGAGACAGACCGTACAGTAAGGCACTTCTGCCGAGAACGAAAAGAAGGAAAATCATGGTCTGTCTGGTTGACGCGCATCAATTTAAAAAGAAAACAGTAAAATATAATAAAAAGCTGTTTAGGATCTCAACTCGCTTCACCAGTCAACCGTAAGGAATATTATTATTTCATTCAATAGACAACGATGTGGTGGCTAGCGCTTTACCATATAAAAAATGTTTATTATAATCTGATTTGCCTATTAACTTGTTCACTGGCTTAGTATTATTGTTATTAAAGTCGTTCGAGATATTTGGACACAAGCACAGGCAACACAGATTATATTGTTATCGATTTTATTGATTAATGATTGTAAAAACTTAATTCGTAAAAATGATTTCTACTTTCCAGTCGTAAGAACTAATACAAGACATTTTTAATAAAATATTCATTTTCTAATCATTTATAGCAAGAAAATGGGAAAAATAATAAACGGAAATAACAAAGAA
This sequence comes from Diabrotica undecimpunctata, assembly GCF_040954645.1. Taxonomy (NCBI): domain Eukaryota; kingdom Metazoa; phylum Arthropoda; class Insecta; order Coleoptera; family Chrysomelidae; genus Diabrotica; species Diabrotica undecimpunctata. The sequence goes on from NC_092806.1 coordinate 15,812,343, forward strand.
AATAGTGGAAGAAGCTATAAAAAAATATATAACGAATATACGAGGATTGTCTTATTAGTTTTGCATATAGCCATAAAGACAAAAAATATATAGACTTACTGAAGTACTTTATTTCTTTTCAAAATATGTTCCATCAAGATCGATACACTTTTGCATACGTTCAAACCAATTGGTAAAACAGTTATTCCAGTCTTCAGTTGATACCTGCACAAATCGCTGTTTTGATGGCTTCTTCTGGCGACTGGAATCGCTGCTCACGCATTGAATTCTTGATCTTTGGGAAAAGGTGAACTCATTGGGAATTCGATTGGGGCTATACGGTAGATGGTTTAACAATTCGATGTTTTGAAGCTCCAAAATTCCAAACCATTGTCTTTTGGGGCAGCGTAAGCACTTTCATTGTTGTGACGTAGGATGATTCGCCGTTGTGTGTTGCTTTGTCTGAGTTTCGCGATAACTTCTGGTAAACAAACTTCTAAAGTTTAGAAGTTGTAAAATATCTGTCTGTAAAATATCTCCACAACTATTGACAAAGGTGATACCAGAAACTTGCAGGGCTATAATAATTTTTCGTGCAATTGAAAGTTATTTTCTATTATTTATTTGCGAACTAGGGATCTGTGCTCAGCGATGTCGGACAGACAGCACCAATTGAGATTTTGTTTGGAACTGATGTTGTAAGCAAACTGTATACAGGGAGTTATATTAGTTATATTAGTTACAAATTAATTTTGTAGTAAATTTACTATTTTAATTGGGAATAAGCTACAATATGAGTTAGAAATTAAATGTATTTGACGTTTGGACTTCCACTTCGGAAATCGTTCATCAAATCAAAATATTCCGAAGTTGAAGTAGAAACGTCAAATAAATTTAATTTCTAACTAATATTCAGGCTTATTTCCAATTAGAACGGTAAATTTGCATAAGATGCCACAAGAAAATAACTTCAGAACAATATAAAGAAACAGTTACTTCTAATTTCAGTACAACTATGATTTAATTTTCGTTGTTTGTTGATAATTCTTCTGTAGCCAATCCGGAGTGTTGGAAATTGTACCTCTGTGGGAGTGTCCGAAATATATCTACAGAAAGGAAAATGATTTGCCCTAACAAAAAGTAGATGATGATGAAGAATCGTGTATTTTAATAGGGGTAATTTTCGTCCAATTGAAAGTTTATTTTCTATTAAATATTTGCAAACTAGGAATCTTTGCGTAAAGTAATTCATAGAAATCTCATACGTAACAGGTGCCGAAGGTCAATTGACTGAGGAAATTTTCGGTCACTGAAGAACCAAACCTATGGAGATACATCCACTCACAAGTCCTTTGAAGTAAGGCTTGGAATCAAAAGATTTCCAACCCTCGAATGTAGGGAGCCAGTTATAAGGCTCCCCACTCAATTACCATAAGTATTATGATGGACTTTCCTCATGAAGACTAGAAATACGTTATAAATCATAATTATGAGTATAATTCCGTTTGTTTTGTTTTAAATTAAACCTATTTTATAATCACCAATGGATTTTTATTTAAATTAATCTCTGGTGCATACCGAAGATTAATTTAAATAATTAACTGCTTAAAATACCCTAGTGTTGTAAGGATCATTGTATAAACGATTATATATTGGCAAAAATAATAGGTAATCTAACAAGTGGATGGTAATTTTTGTCGTCAGTAGCTTATAAAAAATATAATGTTTTATGTCTCTCCTAAAAAGTTTGATCAAATGAAGTTGGCCGATTTGCGAATTAAGGTATCGATATCTCATTTTGTGCATCTTTTTTCTAAAAAAGTTGTCTGTTGACGCCAAATCTCTAAATAGACAAGTTTTTAAGTTGTGAGCAGAATAATGAGTTTGACGTTTTGATTGTTTATTTAAGAATACTTCCACTAAAACATTGATAAATCCCTAGATAAGAGTGTTTTTGTAATATCTCATACTACATATTTAAACTGTCAAACCCATCTATACAGTTATGTCGAGTAAAAATCTAACTTAATTTTAATCCTGCTTTAAAATGTCATTTATCAGTAATTACATCGATGAGCGGGGAAACGAGTGGTTTATGTAGTAATAATTATTTTTGCTATGGCCTATCATGTTTTACTTAAGCTATTATACGAGGAACTAAATGAACTTTATTGTTAGAGAACATGAATAATTGCTTGTGTCTTTATCTGTGTCTGGCCTTTGATTTTTTGTGTGAACTTTTATTATGTAATTACTTACATTAACATTTTTGAAATGTGTTTATTACATTTATGCAATATGAACATGACTGTAAGTGTCCCTATCACTGCCACTCCCAGCCTATAAAATGAAATGTAGATCCAGTTACTAACATCACAAAAATTTAACTGCAGTAGCAAGTAATAAACCCGTAATAAAATGAAGGAAGCAGTTACCGAAGAAACTAAGAAATATAAAAACGTAGACTCGGTCAACGACTCAAGTTCGAATATGTTGCATCCCGAATACATTATTTTTAAAGAACAAACGTAACTGACAATCAATTAAACGCTGAGAAAAAGAAAATGAAAAAATCCTAATGAACGTCCTCTCAAAATAGACAGTCCATTATTAGCCTGGCACACACAGGAAAAGGGGACACAGGTAATCTTGAGCTGCGACTTTGAAAAGTCGATACGAAATCTAAACAGAATGGAATAAGGAAGAATTACGTAATGAGACGAGTTTTTGTGGAAGCTTATCTCGTATTATACAGATGTCTAACAAAGAATACCGCAAGGTGCAGCGTCAGGACCGGATTATATATAGAATTGCGACCAAAATTTCCGAGCTATTTATTTATATCTGGAAATATTTTTCTTATCTTTATTATCTGTTGGTGACTTCCAGGTGAATAAACATTTCGGTAGTTTAAAAAATGTATTTGTCACACATAGCTTGGTTCTTTTGGATAATTATTTAAGACCATACTCAATTTGGAAACGCATGATAGCCCCCTCTTGAGAAGATTTCATGTTTCATGAATACTTAACGATCACATAATCTTCATCTACCCGTCTAAGAATAAAAAGTAAAACACTAATAAAAATTAAAATAAAATTTGAAACGCAAAAGTTTATTTTCGGGCCAGTCAGCTCATAATAATGAAATATTTTACCAAGGTACTAAAAAATTAAAATAAAATCTTTTTTCTTCAAACGTCAAATAATGATGACATTACTTATCTAACTTGATCCTGTCAAAGTTTGATGTCTCCGCCGGCAGCAGTTTTTTTTTTCCCATTTCTTTACGGCGGAGGGAAAAATGTTGTCATGGCAACAATATGAAACATGTCACAAAGCAACAATACAAATGTCATTAACAACAATTAAACATCATTTTTATTTATAGTAATATTAAAAGTACAATTAGTTAATGAGGCATTTTCAAAATTGAAACCATGCAAAAATGTTCCCGACTCTTGATACGCATTGGTAATTGTTGATGATACTGATGGTCGAGAACAACTTTCAGCAATCATTCCCGATGTTGGCGAATCATGAGGGTTTAAAATTTTTTGAGCATTATCGTTCTTATTTCTTATTGAATCCTCTATATATCCTTCGGCAACCGTGCTCGATTTCCAGCCCCCATGTCGTTTGAGGCATTCTAGATTTCCGCCTCCATCAATTAAAAGTGTTGCTGAAGTTCGTCGTAAAGAGTGACCCGTGTATGTGCTTGCATCGTTTAAATTTAAATAACTAGCTACTTTTTGGGCTACTGCGCTGATCGAATGTATTCCCATGACGCTTCGGTAACACTTTCCATTTTGGTACTTGATAAAAAATCGGTTTTCTGTGAAATTTTCAGGCCGCAGTGATGCATACTTTTTATACAGTTTAATGTAGTTTTGACCAATTATCGTAAAAGATCTAATTTGTCGTGTTTTACTGTCTGGGATTTTGATAATTATTACATTTTCTTTATCCTCAATGTCCACAGTCTTCATTTTTACCATTTCGTCGCATCGACAGGCGCCGGTAACCCCAATTAACAAAACAATCTGAAATATTTTTATAATTTAGTAGAGTATACTACATGCTTTGCAATATAATTTTTTTACCTATAAACCTAAATACAACTTATCTGGCGCTTCAAACAAAAATTTATCAAACTCGTCTTTAGTGAAAACTTTAGACTTCTTTGCAGTATATCCTTCGCTTGTTTTTTTCAGAAAGGCACGTAACTTTAAAAATTTACTTTTATCCACATTTTTTCTAATAACTAACTCGGATTTTATCATAGAGTATCGTGACCACATTGTAGAAGATTTCCATTTACTTTCATTTTCCATTATATTAAAATATGCCAGTAAAACGTCTTCGGTAACTTGCCGTACTCCTCTTGTATCGCACCACTCTTGGAAGTGCTTGTACGCTAACCGATACTTTATTCCGGACTTGGAGGGCCCCAAACGTGCTACTGCATCATTAGCCGCGGACTCAATTTCGTTTAGGTTTTCCATTTTCGCACTAAATTTGCGCTTGCGGTTGCAACAACAATAAGCTGTCTTTAATAATTGCAAACAACTGTCAAACAACTGTAACCAGGGAGACGCAAATCCCACCGACGACTTAATTATTTTAATTTCTCACATCTAGACGAGTTTGATAGTTGTCACAGTTAATTTCGAGTAAAAATAGCGTATGAATTGTACTATTTATGGTTGAAAATTGCTACGTTTGAAGAAAAAATAGTATACTTTATTCGGCAAAGAAGCGACTTTTCTTGACTTGCCCTCTATTACGCGCCTCACTTCGTTCGGCGCGTAATATCGGGCGCGTCAAGAAAAGTCATGCTTCTTCGCCTCATAAAGTAATATACTATTTCAATTTGGCGAAAACATGAGTAGTTATTCACTTTTTACTATTCAAGCATAAATCTCGTGAAACGAAAAGTATATAAATCTGTCCTTCTACAAAGATTACCTAATAGTCCTAATAATTATTTATAAACTAACTTTTCTGGATTTCTGAGCAGCAAAGAGTACCCCCATTAAGATGCCAGAATTCAATTTGTTTCATTTTTTGACGTTCTATGTGATTAAAAATTAAAACAGCTCAAGTTTAGCCATCCAATTTCCCCCTCTACCCCAAAAGCTCTACTTGAAGTAACCTGTCAAATTACGTGTAGAAAGATGTCTAGGTCTCTATCTTTAAGTATATTTATAATTATATAGATATTTGATAAAATTTTAGTACAGTACATTCAACCAACTTACATCTCTAAACGATTAATGGAATTCGCAGAAAACCTTTCGTCGTAGTAAAAGGCACGGTAAACTGCAATGAAGTTCTCCATAATATTTTTAATTACTTACTTTGTTTAGAATAGGTTTGCATGTATTATCAGTTAGAGTTAATTTGTATAAAATGAGGAGCGAACATTAAAATGGAATTTTAAATATTATTGTTTATTTGGCTAATAATGAATGTATAAATATAATGGTTAACCTGCTGGACAATTATTGTGTAAATAACATTATAATAGTGTACTTACTGATTATTTAAAATTATAAATCATCATCGTTACTAAATTCACTACCGCTATCATTATGTAAATCTATAATCACTGGATTAATTTTACTAATTTTATTTTCCCGGATCCACTCTTCTATTAATTTTTCACATTTATTTAAATTTTGGCCCATATTTCTAGAGTTGCAGTTTTAAAAGCTTCTTGCCACATTTCCCAAACTGCATCGTCACTGCATCCAACGTGATTATCATAAGACGTTTTACTTAATACCCCAGATGTGTTCGATGGGATTAAACTGGCAGTGATACAGGGGTAACCGTAGTGCTTGATGTCCATAACTTGATACAATTTGGTCAACTATATAAACTGTTGGGTTTTCGTTAAGTTTCGAAATTTACAGTTACTCTGATTTGAAGGCGTATTTCGGAAAATTGATATTTTTAACTAACCAATTTTTTATGCTCGGTACGTTCCACGACTGTTTTGGTGGTTTCTCCAAAATCTCCGAATGGTAAGGTGCATTATCTAAAACGATAACTGATGGTTCACCACTCAGACTAGGTGACAGTTTCTCCTCAAGCCATTTAACAAACATATCTGCATTCATGTTTTCATGGTAATCAGCAGATTTTGATTTTGAAGAAAAAATCAAATCTGCGTTTTCTATAAAGCCTTCTTTCCCTCCTGCATGAAGAATGATGTGTCTTTTGCCTTCGCTATCTGTGTTTTATTGATTTTATGCTGTCGTCTTGCCAAATTCTTTTAATTGACCCTTTGCAAATATCCATGCCTCATCTAAGTAAACCTACGAATGTTGCATTTTCAGATTTAAGTCTAGTATATTCTCCCAAAAATTAAATTCTTTTATGAACCACACCTAAAAGTAAAAGTAACCTATTATTTTTTTCGAATTTAAATCCTAAATCTCTCAACACTTTCCAAAGGCTAGTCCTCTTAATTTTAGAAGCTTGTCTTTCTCTTATTTTGGCCAGTAAAGTATCTAAACTGACATGAGACATGACAAATTTTTCTCCATCAGGTAAGTCAATGCTCCTAGAATGTTTACGAGTTGTTTTCTTGTCTTCGTGATACTCAGTCACAGTAAGATCTTCTTGAGAATCTCTGACAGTCTTCATTACAGTTTTTAGCTTACTTTCACTTATCCCGAGTGCGTTACAAACGCGTTGATTTATACATAATAATGACTTTAAAGGTTCACTATTGTTTTTTTCCATGGTAAAGTATTTATGCACATTTGCAATTAATTCATCAATATCCAACTTACGTCTAGGCATGATGGTCACTTGAAACTACACGTTTGAATTACAATATACTGAGTTTAGATCAATATGACAGAAACTTTTTAACTGTTGTGCTTGAGAGGTAAAATGATCATTAGGAATGCCGATTGTAATTTAATTATGTTTGATAAAAAGTTTAGAAATGGTTGGAAACCGTACATCTTCTTCTTCCATTAACGGAGGTTGGCGACCACATTTCTAAAAGTTTCTCTGTCTTTCGTAACGTGGAATAATTCGTCTACAGTCATGTTTGTCCAGTCTCAAATATTTCGCAGCCATGACTTCCTCTTTCTACCTATTCCCTTTTTGCCATTGACTCTACCCTGCATGATGACCTGCAGAAGACTATATTTATCATTTCTCAGTATGTTTCCAAGGTATGCAGTCTTGCGTACTTTTATTGTTCTCAACAATTTTTTGTCTCGACCCATCCTTCTCAGCACTTCCTCATTGGTGACCCTTGTAGTCCATGGAATTCTCAACATATATCCAAAGTTCAAAGGCTTCACGCTTCTTAACTATTTCGCTTTTAACGTCCATGTTTCTACCCCGTACAATAGTTAGGACCAGAAGTAACATTCCACAAACCTCAGTCTCAGCGCAGTATTCAGATTTTTGTCACAGAACAATTGCTTGAATTTTAAGAACGCTGCCCTTGCCATTTCTATGCGTACCCTGATCTCTTGGTCTGGATCTAATTCTGTGTTGATGTAAGCTCCCAGATATTTATATTTTGTCACTCTCTCTATTTGCTGACCACCAAGGGTTAGTTGTTCATTATTTATTGGACTCCTTGATACTATCATAAATTTGAGCTTACCTGTGTTGATGTCCCATTCGAATGCATTCACTATTTATTGCATCTAGTAAAGTTTGTAGTTCTTCTATACTCTCAGCCATAATTACCGTGTCATCTGCAAATCTCATGGCGTTTACGATTTCTTCACCAATTCTTAATCCCTCTTTTCTTTCCCATAAGGCTTTCCTTAATATGACCTGTGAGCACACGTTGAAAAGCGTCGGAGACAAGACGCAACGCATCCTTGCCTGACCCCTCTCGCAATCGGTATATTATTTGTTTCTATATCGTTCACCTTTACTACTGTTTTCTGGTTCCAGTATATAGCCTTAATAAACTCAATGTTAATGTGTAACACCATACATAAACAAATTAAAATGTTTCCCACAATTATTTTATTTTTAGTACAAGTATTTTCATTTGAAAATAAAAAGTTAAATATATTTACCAAAACCCTAATTTTAACACGTAATCGCAGACGTCTCAAAAACGGTACACTCTAACAAACATTATGGTTAATCTAACCACCAATAATTAAATCGACAAAATGTTCTAGTTTACTCCGAAGTATTTTTTAACAAAAATTAAAAGTGATATTTTAGTACGTTGAATATAAACTATCCTTAGAACGGTAGTATTTGTTCCAGAAAAAATTATTAAACAAGTAGGCGAAAGAAATTTACGTTAAATAACATTATGCAAGAATACTATTTATTAAAAAAAATGTGCAAAACTATGAACAACGGGTTAATGACACATATGTTTATTTTATACCTAAAATTTAGCAAAGTGTTAAACATTATGGAGAACACCAGTGCAGTTTACCGTGCCTTTTACCACAACGACAGGTTTACTGCGAATTCCATTAATCGTTTAGAGGTGTAAGTTGGATGAATGTACTGTATTCTTTAAATAACAATTTAATTAAATTTAACGTTTTACTCTTTTTAATGATCTTATTTTAATTTTTAATCTAGGATTAAGTATATAAGTAACACATAGGATCTTGCATTTATATTTTATTTTTATATTATACTTACAAAAATATTTGAATGTCATTTGCCAAAATAAAAGATTTCTGTAAACATGTTAGCAATAGCTCTCTTTTACACATAAGTCAAAGTATTTTTACTTTATTAAAGGATCCTGTAATAAAGGCAACTGTCAGCTGATGGTTTCAATAACTCTCTAATGTTAACACTGTCTTCTTTAGCCAACATATTACATATATGAAATGTAACGACTTAATATAAAGTGACACTGCATTAAACTCCGGCTCTGAATCGTTTCGCGTCTTTCATAGGCTAGGTCACGTAGAAAACTGGAAATCCACTTGTACTTTCTTATCGACAATGTCAGGAGCAAGCTTAAGAAAAAACCGTAATTAAGGTTTGAATTATTTAGCATCTGTGTGATGCGACTAAAAGATTTTATAGAAAAAGTGCATAAGAAGTACATAAATGGAAGTACATAGTAATTTAAACGGAAATAAAAGCAAAGTTAAGTACACACTGACTACGTTGTGATCTTAAAAGGAATTTATTTGCATGTATACCAAAAAGAAACTTTAAGATTGGACTTCTTAACGTCCAACTGTTACTATTTAATAGTTAAGCACTAATAAATGAATTTAAAAAATGTAAAAAATCAACAAATTGTAAGATAAAAAACGCTAGAAAATATTGATCTGATTATTTCTTAAAAAAAAATTTAAACAAAAGTACTGGTGAAAGGTAAAAAAAGTAATGTTCCGAAAGATTTCCACCGTTAATACAATTAAACCCAGAGCTAAAATTCATCAATAAATTTTAATCATTTTAATCAACAGACGTAATCTCTACAGGTATAAAATACATACGACAATTTAAAAAAAAAAGGAGAGGGTCAATTTATATGCCCTCAACTTTCTTAGAAAGGATTAAAATTTCCAAACGGCAGAACGTGTTTTGCAGATTGTGAATCATTTTAGTTAACGTTGGCCCCAAAAACTTCACAGATGGAAGCGCATGGAATGAAGGAATTAGAAGAGCGATGGAATCGAGAGGTTTGGAGGAGGAGCATGCCTTAGACCGGGAGAATTGGCGGAGGAGAACGGGAATATGGCGATAGCTGTCTCCAAAATGTATTGTATTTACAAGTTGGATCCTGTAATATATATACAGGGTGTCCCGGAAAATAGTGCGTTCCTTAAAGGTATGGGCTGAGTGTAGCATTTAAAACAAAAAAGTCTTATAACATTTTTTTATAAAGTCAACCGTTTTCAAAAAAATATATATATTAAATTTAATCCATTTGATTAGTGTCCACAGAAAAGCAAATACATCCGGCAACGTTGCGCTCCAAAAGGTATGGGCAGAATGCGATAGTTTAATTTATTTTGATACAGAAAAGGTACATTATTTGTAAACAGTTGTAATTACCCGTAGTTCAAGAATAAATAGTATTGTTATGTTTTCGATTCGTGAGTATCACGATATGTTAATTACGAACGGTGAAGCCCACTGTGACAGTAATAGGGCTGTTAGACTTTATGTTGAATGCTATCCCGAACGACGACATCCTAATGCCCGAAGTTTTGTGAACGTGTCCCAAAGGTTATTAGAGACGGGTTGTGTGATACCTAAAAAAACTAGCGGTAGAACACGAAGTAACCGTAGACTAAATGCAGAAGATGTGATTTTGGATATAGTCAGTAATAATCCAAGAGTAAGTATAAATCTGTTGCTAGAATGGTTGGCATTTCAAAAAACATTGTTCACAAGACATTTACGGAACAACTGTTACATCCTTACCATTACCAACGAGTGCAAGATTTACACCAAGGCGATTTACCTCGAAGATTAAGATTTTGTAGATGGTTTCAAAAAAAAATTGCCAGAGAACTCGAATTTCCGTGCAAAGTGTTGTGTGCAGATGAAGCTTGTTTTACGAGAAATGGTGTGTTTAATTTTCACAATTGTCACGTGTGGAGTGATGAAAACCCGTATGATATACGTAGGACAAATTTTCAAAAACAATTTAGTATAAATTTATGGGCTGGGATTATTGGTAATCGTCTGATTGGACCGTACGAACTTCCCAGAAGATTGAATGGAGAATCCTATTTAAATGTTTTGCAGCATGTTCTACCGATACTTCTTGAAGACGTTCCGTTACAAATACGCTCTGAAATGTGGTTTCTTCATGACGGGGCTCCAGCACATTTTACGAGACATATTAAAGATTTCCTCGACATCACTTTTCCTCGTCGTTGAATCGGTAGAAATGGACACGTTCTGTGACCACCCAGAACACCAGAATGCAATGTTATGGACTTTTATTTTTGGGAACATCTAAAATCATTAGTATACGACAACCAGGATGAAATTAAAACAGAAGCTCAATTGCGACAACGAATTTTTGATGCTGCTGAAATAATCAGACATAATTTACATGCTTATAATATTAAGAATAATTGGATTCGTCGAATAAACGCGTGTATCTGTGCAAATGGTGGCCATTTCGAACATTTATTGTAATAATAATTTTCCATGTAAGTAAAAACAGTATTCAAACTTTAATTATTAAATATTTAATAAAAACAAATACATGCTTTTTCTCTATCACTGTTATCAGTATCAATACATATTATGCCTAACGATCGATGATTCATGATAGCTGATTTACAGTAATTAACGAAGAATAACAAGGAACGCAAATGGATTAAAATTAATAATTTTTTTTTTTTTTGAAAACGGTTAACTTCATAAAAAAATGTTATAAGACTTTTTTGTTTTAAATGCTGCAATCTGCACATATCGTTTAGGAACGCACTATTTTCCGGGACACCCTGTATATATATATAATGAAGAAACTGATGATAACAATGATGCCTTCTTATCGGAAGAAAACAACTTATTTATTTAGGTATGTAATTATACAGGGATGAGTGCCTTAAGAACCGGAAAATACCGCAAAAGATAGAAAACATAATACGTTGTGAAATAAAAAGAGATGAAAGTAGTAGAGGTGAGAAATTATCGGTATAAACCTATAATTTACTTTACATTATATTAGAATTATCGAAAATTTCCCACCTTTAGACGTTAGCTTATGAGCTGGTTGACTTCAGTCATAGTAATACGTATCACGTAATGTAAGTAAAACCAGTTTAAGTAGGAGTATGTTTTTATCCAAAATTAAAGTATTCATGACAAATAAACTATGATTTGAGACGTCGCATACACTCTTCTCAATACAGAATTATCATAGCTTGTTATTCTGTTTTCGTCAACACAAAATTAATTATCAAATTACTACTAATTAAACTGTTTATTTACATTTGCTTTATTTTTTTCAATTAGTTTTTACTTTATGCGAAATTTAAAAAATGTTAATGTTCGACGTCATACTTGTAATATTATGACTGAAGTCAACTAGGTCATAAGCTAACGTCTAAAGGTGGGAAACTATCGATAGTCCTAATATAATGTAATGTAAATTAGAGGTTTCTATCGATAGTTTCCCACCTCTACTACTTTCATCTCTTTTTATTTCACAACGCATTATGTTTTCTATCTTTTGCGTTATTTTGCCGGTTCTTAAGGCACTCATCACTGTATATTTATATTAGTAATTATAAGTTTATATGACGCTAGTATCCGAAGAAATATATTTATTATTAAATTGTAAGGAAATGTCCTAAACCAATATTTAGTATTTTTATAAAAATTAAAGTGGGTACCTAATATTAACATTTTAGTTTTTTTATATATTAAAGTAATTTTATATTCTCCGTCACTGAGGAGTTCAGTTATTGCTTAATAACTTAGGGTTTGTTCATTTGCATTTTATGGATCAATTATTACGTTTTTTGTGCGTTGATCAACCCTGTATTTAGACTTTTGCTATAAAATTTGTGCTATCAATAATTTTTAAATGTACTATAGAGCCTTTCCTTCTTAAACCCCTGTGGTGTTCATTACTTGGTTTACCGCTTACCAAAATTATGCATAACTCAAGGCGCTATATTTGTGAATGTACCTTACGTTTTTACATTACATAATTTAATTAATTATACTTAATAGGTGGCTAACTAACAAATTGTTATTTGTTTCTTCAGCACCCATTGGGAATAAATAAATACATTAGTCAATATAGAGTTACAAGTATTTAACATCTGTTACATAAATCTTTTAATTCCGTTAGTTTAAATTTTTAGTTTACTTTCTATTGTGGAAATATTCATAAAATGTAGCATCTGTTAGAATATGACATACTTAGTGTGATGTAGACGAACGAGGAAATTAATAACTACTAATAAAAACAATTATATCTCAAGTAGTTTCTTAATTTGATAAATGTCATAAAAATGTAATTATTAACACGAATCGGTTACTAAATAAGCTGTTATTTCGATTCGTCATGTGCTATTTGGTATGGAAAGGGTATCGACCAGGCATTCTAAAATAAACAAAAGGTTGTAAGAAATGTATTTCCGGAAGAGATATTGTTATTTCTGCTACGCGAAAACATTGTTTATCATTAATTGTTAATGGTTAAATTACACCAATACCAATGTCTCAAAAGTTTATAAAATGAAGGAAAACAGTCTGAAGAAATGAAAATAATAATTTCTTTTTTTTTTTTCAACCCACATTTACCCACCCTGGTTTCTTCATTAAAATTTACGTATCCATTGTTTTCAGTTCGGGTATACAGTGTGTAAAAACCGAATGGAATAAATTCATTATTTAGGTTACTGTACATATTTATAAAAAATCCCGAAACACGTCAAATTTTAATTATAACTTGACATTCTTTAACGTGAAAATGCAACCCGTACCTTCAACCCCCTTAGAATGACAGGTACAACCCCCAATTTTTAAAATAGGAAGTATAGGCTTGTGATATATCGTTTGAAAGGTCTTTTCATTCTCCATTCAAAAATGTTGTCGCTTTCAACTTTATTAAGATTAATTGTAGAACACGAAAAAGTTAATGTTAATGAAGTAGATGTTCAAAATGTTCACCGCGAACGTCTTGGCAACATCCTAATCTCAAATAAAACTGTCTTCTAACATTATTTAACATAACAGGCGTGATCGACCTAATCGCAAGAATTATTCGTTCTTTTAAGTCAGTTAAATTAGAAGGTTTAGTTTTGTACACATGGCTCTTCACATATCCCCATAAAAAGAAATCTAATAATGTAATATCAGGTGATCACGCTGGCCATTCAATCGATCCTAGCCTCCCTATCCACCGATTGGGAAATATTGTATCGAGGTACTGCTGGACATTAAGTTGGTAATGTGGTGGTGCTCCATCCTGCTGAAACCATATCATATTCGCTGGAACTTGAGGGTTTCCTGGATCAGGATATAAATTTGACAACGTTGGAATGACATCATTTTGAAGTAGTGCCAAATAATTGTTGCCATTCAAATTGCCCTCAATGAAAAAGGGACCAATGATATTGTTTCCTACAATCCCTGCCTAAACATTAACCTTTTGAGAGTATTGAGTATGTTCTTCTCTCATCCAGTGAAGATTTTCCGTGGCCCAGTAGCGGCAATTTTGCCGATTAGCATGACCGTTAAGTGAAAAAGTACACATATCAGAAAACATAACGTCTTCTAATTGGATAATATTGTTATCCAACATGTCCATCATTTGCTCACAAAAAAAAAGTTCTCCTCTCAAAATCGTCTTCCATGAGCTCCTGAGTAGGTATCATCTTATAGGGATGCAATTTATTTTCTTTTAATATGTTTACTATCGATGTATGGCTAGCATTGAATGTGCACTCGTAAGTGAATGGGATATTTTCGGTCAATTTGGAGATAAAAAAGACAAGAGTTGTGCTACTTTATCTATTTATTGAAGACGTTTCGCCCAATGTTCATTGGGCATCATCAGTTCATCTAAAAGAGTATTATAAGCGATACATCTATATGAAAAACAATTAAGTAAATGATCTTACCTTTAAAAGATCTGTAGCATTAAGATGTTATTATTGTGAAGAAACGTCAAAAATTAATATATTAAATAAATCAGCAAAAAATACAGAAACACAGAACGCTGGAAGATTCCCAATTAAAGTAATTTTATATTAATTTTTTAATTTAACTTTTGAAAACATTGATTGATTCTAAAATCTATCAAAAAATGTAATTGTCAATTTTGAAATGTTATATTAACAACGGCAAGGCTAGGGATCTTGACTGTTATGATCATATCATGCAAAATAAAGTATTTGAAAGCTTGAATGTCAGAACTGACAATCAGCTGGTGAGATTTAAGGAAAAGTTTTGTAGATGCCAACATAAATGTTATGATATAATAAAAGAAGTTGAAGAAGAAACCAATAATTTAAAAGTAGAATACGGAAGAATCAATTTTGTAGTATTAGTGCATGGTAAATTTGGCTTAAGTTGCTGTTATCAGTTTTCTTATTTAATGCATTAGGTTGTTTCAAAATATGACACACCTCCATAAACTGTCTCTTATTAAGGTTACGTTCTCTACAGAGAATTCTAACATCATCAAAATTCACAGTATGTTTGGTGTTGATTGCATGTTCTGCAAGGGCACAAGTATGTTTAGAAAGTTTAATGTCACTACGATGTGAAGTAAGGCGTCCTTTAAGGGAACGGCCAGTTTGACCAATATAACATGCATCACATTCAGAACAGGGTATGTGATAGACTACATCCACTTGTTCCAAAAAGGAAAGAGCTGTTTTAATTTTAGAAAATAAGTTCCTGACAGTCTTAGCATTATTGATAGCAATCTTAACCGGGATATTGTTC
Organism: Diabrotica undecimpunctata; assembly: GCF_040954645.1. Classification (NCBI taxonomy): domain Eukaryota; kingdom Metazoa; phylum Arthropoda; class Insecta; order Coleoptera; family Chrysomelidae; genus Diabrotica; species Diabrotica undecimpunctata. The sequence continues at coordinate 15,827,732 of NC_092806.1, forward strand.
TGTTTGTACAATTTAATAAGCTTTTCAGTAACATATGGGAAATAGGGTAGTGAAGATTAATGGGTGGTGGAAGTTGCAATGTTAGGAGAAAGTAGAGTACTGTTGTTCATAATATTATTAGAAATCATTCTAAGTTGATCACCATTAGGTAAATCATCAATAGAACTAGAAGACCCAAAACTTGTTGAAAAAAGGTATTTATTTATGAGAGATGTAGGGTAAGAATTGTCAGATAGTATACTTCTGAGTAACAAAAGAGAATCCCTTTAACTAAGTACAAGTTGGTACAGGAAACCTATAGCTAGTAATAGGTTTCTTAACTATCATTCTTGCCATCCGTTCAAATACAAAATAAATCTTATAAAAGCACTCAGCTGTAGGCTACATAGGTTAACACATCCTGATAACAAAAGGGATTCTCTTTTTTTTAAAGGGCACATTTATATATATATATATATATATATATATATATATATATATATATATATATATATACCGGGTGAACCAAAAGTCAGTTAATGGTGGACCAAGCTATCAAAATGCGGGTGGCCTTGTCGGTTCATATTTTTTAAATGAAGCGGTAAAAAATTCTGAAAATTACCAGCTGGAACTTCTTATCCACAGTAATCCACAGTTACAAGGTATTCGATATTTTCAGCAAGACGGCGCACCGCCTCATTACCGATTGCAAGTTCTTGAGTTTCTAAATGACCAGTCCCAGTGTAGTGATTCGATAGGGAGAAGAGGTACAATTGAATGGCCCGCACGTTCGCCAGGTTAGACGCCCTGTGATTTTGCCTTGTGGGGAGTACTTAAATATAAAGTTTTTGTCACCCCAATACGGGATATGCAGCACTTAAAAGACATGATTGCAAAAGAATTTGAAATTCTCCTTTCCAACTTTTAATTCTGTAGAAAGACTTGTTTCACTGTGTATAAGCGTTGCCAAAATTGTATTGATGAAGGTGGTTTACATTTTAAACATAAAATATAAAGCATGCACTTTTTTGTACCTACTTTATTTACAATAAACATTAGGCGTTTTTTACTCCAGTTATTTTTGATATTAATATACAAAACGGTTAACTGACTTTTGGTCCACTCTGTATATATATATATATATATATATATATATATATATATATATATATATATATAGAGTTCAATATTAAAAAGAATAAAGGGATCATTAAATGATTATGATAGCGCCGCAATTAGTTGTTCTAACGAAAACAATTACGTAGAAGAATGATAAATGGGCAATATAAAACTAAAAGAGTACACAAAAAAAGAAACGATACCAGAAATATTACAATATGATGCGTAAAATACCAAAACTTAAAAGAAGTAAAAATAAACACGATATCTCAATAACAAGATTGTTATTGTGGTATAAGCGTAATACTAGAGTAGCAGAAAAGTTGTTTACTAGTTTGTTTAGTAAAAATCAAGATGTCATAAATAAGGGCTTACTTATTTTATTAACAATTATTGATAAAATATTATTGATAAATGATATTATTGATGAAATATTAACAGTTATTGATAAAAAATTAAAAATACATCTTATTTTATTATTTTTAGTATAGTTTTATTTGTAAACTTTTGAATATGGACATTAGGACCATATCCTGAATATGCAACCTTAAGATAATGATAATTAAACAAATAATAATTTTAGTCATATACATATAAATTTAAAAAAAGTTATTATTCGCTACATACTCATATCTATATCTCGGAAAAACATGTCATTGACCAACCTTCCTCTAAAGGAATCCTTCCAAAAGGTTATAGGAATACAAATATCGGTGTGAGTCACAACAACCATGCTACATCTCGAAAACAATCAGCCAAATTTGTGGTATAAGCGACTGCCGTCCACCAACACAGTTAAAACCCACGCACTGATACTTACAATCAGATCAACAATCGCGCAAGAAACCGACCTTCCGCACACGCACTCACGTATATCATCGACGTCGTCTTCAAAGGTGTTCGCTACTACACCGCACTCTCGTGTCTCGATTTACTCGAGTGCATCAAGAATGAAGTTGTGAGAGCTTGCAAGAACACGGCATTGGCTTCGACGCGAAGAAAACGATATCACCTTGCGGAAATACCGTAAGAATTGTTTGCACTGAACATTACCAGATTAGCCGGTAGCTGGATTAATATGGGGAAGCTAACGTTGCCTCCAGTGGCAGTCTAACCTAAGAAACATTTCTTCGTTTTTGAATAAAAATGTATACAAAGTTTTTCCCGGAATATAATATCCCAATTTTATAACCTCCGATAAAAATAAATATCCGTGTATATACACAATAATGTTAATAGAGGGTGTAGGGGTTGTGTTGTAGAGTTATAGATTTCATAGAGACGGCCACGTCGAGCGTCAATATTTTCTGAATGTGTCAATCTTTCCTCGAAATTGTTTATTCAAATTTCCAGAGTACCTACTAAAAGCTGTTTCTTTTGAATCATTTTGGTCGTACCTGCTATTGGTGTAGTTAAACTGGTAAACAATTAACAACCCTAATATACAAACTAGACATCCAGAGAGGTATAACCTAGACCTCATAATACAGGGTAAGATCGCCGGAAGGAGAGGCCCAGGCCGGCGAAGAACATCCTGGCTCCGAAATCTCAGAGAATGGTATCAAGAGACCACCGCTAATTTATTTAGAGCCGCCGTAAACAAAGTTATTATTGCCAATATGATCGCCAACGTTCGATAATCGGACAGGATACTAAAAGAAGAAGAAATATACAAACAAAATGAAACATTCTTGATGAAAGCAGATGAAAGCTTAAGAAAAACATATATCGAGGTTTGCTACGATGAGACATTTTATGATAGGGGTTTTACACGAATGCAAAAAATAAATCTTACCTTATTGCATGGGTGCAAGAATCAGCAGGGGCTCCAATGACTTCTCTGAGCCCTTCCTGCCGTTCTGAACGTCTAATCCTTTAGTAACCTTGTGGCCTAACAGAAAGCCACAAGTCTCTTTAAAGGTAACTCCCTCATTTGGCTCGGTTGCATAAAAACCGAACCCAGGATCTGCCACCTCCGATGAGCCACTGCTGGGCACTTCCAGAGGACATGTGAGGAGGTTTCCCCCTCCTCATTACAAAGATGGCACCGTAGGCCATCCGCCAATCCAAACAGATAAACGTGCTGCCTGAGTCTACAGTGGCCGGTAAGGCCTCCTTCACAACTGGCCCAGGAGTCCTCGAACTGTCGCTGGTTAGAATCTTCGTAGTTTGAACCACGAGAATTCTCTCCAGTGGAGTTGTAGAATAAGGACGGTTCAGGTAGGCCATCTTCGGATGACTTGTTGATACCGCGAGTGTCCGTTGTACTTACTTGAATTTAGATTGGGAAAAATATCTTAATGGAACACTACATTCTCTATTTTCAAGCAACGAAACTATTTTAACCAAACTATAACAATTGAACAAAATAACATTTGAACAAAATAACTAAAAAAATATTACCTTTTCTTATTTTGTGACAGTCTTTCTTAAAAATTAAATCTGACCTTTTTTTACATTCATTTTGAATTTTGTAACTTGGCGGTCATTGAAGGCATTTCCTGAAGTTCTGACGTATCTCCAGGTACAGAATATCCACAGAAGAAGCTCTTTGAGACTACCCCGACCAGTACTGAAGGGCACTCCAATCACAGGTTTGAGTCCTACCGGCAGAGTATAAGAGCCGTTGTGCCAGGGCGTCAGCCTATTCGTTCCCTTCCGCGCTTGTGTGTCCCGGTACCCACACCAAATGAACCCTATTGGTCCGCGTAATATCAGCAAGTGCTCTCTTGCACTCAAGAACCAGCTTAGACCTGACTTTGGGCGCTTCCAAAGCCCTTAGCACTGCTTGACTGTCAGAGCAGATAGATATAGTCCTGCCTGAACAAGCCCTATCTATTATCTCTTTAGCACATACCAGGATGGCAAAGATCTTTGCCTGAAAGACTGATGCATGGGAGCCGAGAGCCTGGCCAGATTCAAATCAGATTCAAGGCCCAGAACAAGGTTCATTGATAACATCGAGGAAAATATGAGAAATATGGGAATACGTGCTTGGCAGAAGAAGGCGATGGATAAGGAGGACTAGAGAGAAATTCTTCAGGAGGCTAGGACCCACAATGGCTGGCGTTAGATTTTAATATAATGTATTTTTTTTTAAATAGAAATAATAAATACATAATAAAATTACTTTATTCAATTTTAAAAATATTATTTTAAGTTTAAAAATACATTAAATACTTTAATTATTTGAATAAGAAGAAAGATGGCGGATGGTAATGTTGATGAACATGGTAAAAGAAAAAGCAAAGAGGAGATAGACATATTTAGCAGGAGCAGAAAAACGAGCCGAACACCAGACAGGTCGAAACCATCAACGAATGAAACAAGCAGCCAGAACGAAATGATGGAACTAATGAGACAATTAGCAAGCGATAATAAAAAGAAAAACAAGGACCTAGAAGATATAAAAAATACAATGGGTAAATGGAAAACACAGGAAAACTATTCCAAGCACTAAATAGAGGATTCCTTAATAACAAAGACCAAGATGACAATATACAAAACAATATATAGACCTACAGTGACATATGGAGCAGAAAATTGGATATTAAACAAAAGACATCAGAGCAGAATTCAGGCAGCCGAGATGAAATACCTCAGAAGAACGATCGGAGTAAAAAGAACTGATAGAATCAGAAATAAGAGAAAGACTCAAAATCAAACCGATACTCGACTCAATCAAGCAGAAAAAATTGCCATGGTTGGGACATCTAACATGGATGGACAATAATAGACAAGTAAAAAGAGTGTGGGACGCCAAACCAGTAGGCAAGAACAGAAGAGGAAGACCCATTAAAGAATGGAACAGTGACATCTCGCAGATACTGCCGAGTAAGGGTAAGACTTGGCAGGAAGCAACACAGATGGCATCCAATAGGAAGGAATGGAGAAAGTTCGTTAAGAGCTAGGACACCTCAGAAGACTGTAAAATATTGTAATTTAATGAATTGTATTATAAACGGCCCAACACCGAAAGGTACAAATGGGTCTACTGATTAAGTAAAGTAAGTAAGTAAAAATACAGAAAACATAGTATGAAGTTTCGCGCTAGTCTACAGCTACAGTACCACCTACTGTACCACCTATTTTTATTATCGCTAATGACAACACAAGATTAACATATTTTGTATCATTCACGATAAACAATGTAAAATGTCAAGCTTCTATTAACAAAATATAAACATAATTTAAAAACAAAAGACTTTAATACAGTAGCAGTTTTGATTGAACTTCCCTCTACTCAACAACATAAATGAAAAGATGCAGACTTACTTACTTATTGCATTGACAAATCTCTTTCATATTTATTAATTTTGAAATTGCACATTCATAATACTAAGACATCAAACACACTCACTACAATAGTATTATTAAATCTACAATGGCATAAAGTCAATACAATAAATAATTGTAAGTACTTGGTAAACTGTATTACAAATATGGGTAGTATAACTGGACTAACTCTACAGTTGTTTATTTCTGTTTCATAATTGAACATTCAAGAAGCTTATAACCTACATGTCTATAAATGATACCTTTAAATATTAATGTAAATAGATTATTTCAGAAATAAATATACAGGGTGTTTCAAATAGATCGCATGCTAAATATGTATACGTCGTAGGCAATCGGTGTACACGTCATCCGGTGAAAAGCCCAGTCATTACACGTATTGCCGACAAACGCTGTATTACAATCATTATTACTTTCTTCTTCTTCTTCATGTGCCTTGTCCGTTCCGAACGTTGGCAATCAACATGGCTATTCTAACTTTGTTTACGGCAGATCTGAATAGTTCAGCAGATGACAATCCGAACCATTGCCGCAAGTTTTGGAGCCACGAGTGTCTTCTCCTCCCTGGACCCCTTCTGCTGTCTATTTTCCCTTGAACGATCAGTTGTAGTACTCTATATTTATTATGTCTCATAACGTGACCCAAGTATTCCAACTTTCTTTTCTTTATACTTATTCCTACCTCTCTCTCTTTACCTATCCGGCGTAGTACCTCTTCGTTGGTCACGTGCTCAGTCCAGGATATACGTAATATACGTCGGTAAGCCCACATTTCGAAGGCCTCTACTTTTTTCATCAATGTTGCGGTCATTGTCCACGCCTCCATTCCATATAACAAAACCGGGAATACATAACATTTCAGAAGTCGAATTTTGAGAGGTAGGATGAGGCTTTTAGAGGTGAAAATTTGCTTCATGCTAGTGAACGATGCTCTTGCCTTTTCTACTCTTATACGTATTTCCTTCGCTTGATCCCAATTTGAGTTAACTGTTGTTTCCAAGTAGATGTACGAATCCACGTGTTCAATTCTTTCATTGTCTAATATCAGTTGCTGTGGTGGTTGTTGAGTTTTGCTTACTAACATCCATTTGGTTTTTGTGATATTTAGTCTGAGTCCGTATTGTGCACTTGTTTTTTGTATCTTACTCATTAGGCAACTCAGTTCCTCCATGCTACTTGCTAGAATCACAGTGTCATCAGCATACCTTATGTTATTAATTATTTCTCCATTTATCGTTATGCCTTCTGTGCTTTCCTCCAGCGCTGTCTTAAATACTTCTTCTGAGTATATATTAAAGACAATAGGAGACAAGATACAGCCCTGTCGTACCCCTTTCTTGATCTCAATTTTATTGGTCAATGTAGATCCTACTTTCACTTTAGCTGTTTGGCCCCAATAGAGACTCGCTATTGTTCGAATGTCTCTGTAGTCGACTCCGATCTTATGGAGAACTTCAATTATCTTTTCGTGCTTTACGTTATCGAATGCTTTTGCGTAGTCTATAAAGCATATGTACACGTCTTTGTTCACATCTCTGCAGCGCTGGATGAGTACCTGTAGACTAAAAAGTGCTTCTCTTGTCCCAAGAGAATTCCGAAATCCAAACTGCGAATCTCCAATGTTATCCTCGCATTTTTTGCTTATTCTGTTGTAAATAACCTTGGTGTATGCCTTCGAAATGTGGTTAATTAGACTTATCATCCGATGTTGATCAGATTGATTAATTGATTATTACTTTGTTGGACTGAAATTATGCGCGATTTCACGGACTGCCGTCTATGCTTTAGGCAAACGGTGTTACAGTCCGAATGATCAAAAGTTACAGCCTCTGACGGTTGTATGTTCAGTCATTTATTAAACAATTGCAGTTAACTGAGTCATTAGTCCAGTCAATCTGGAGACAAAAAAACCCGAAACAGAAAAGAATGTTAGCAGGATAATGAAAATTATTACTTGGTAGTTTGATGAACATAGTTAAGTAAAATTAAATATAGATAAAGAAAAGAAAAAAAAATAAGAAAAACGCATCAAAATAATGTTTTTTTTTTAATCAAATAATGAATGAATTCTGATGGTAATACCAACTACATTATTTCGTTAACATGTTCTGTTACCTATTTTATTATTTATTGCACATATTGCACACATAATTGCACATATTTTTGTTTTTAAAGCACACATAGCGATTCGTTTGGCATTGTTTCTTCGAAGGTTTGCAAGAGCACCACATATATCTCTGATCATGACGCAATGAGACTGCAGCGACAGCTTCTCGTACAGAAATATATTTATCCGGCACTTGTGCTATGTTTAAAAACTGACTATCTGCTGTAACAATATCCGCACGATTATACCAACCTTGAATTTTACCGACTGCAGTTCCTAGCTGAAAAACTTCATTTTTGTAGTCAACAATCACACATAGTGAATTTTTCATGTCGCTTGGGCCACGATCAATTTTTAGAGTCTCCAATTTTTAAAGGTGGCAATTTTTTAGCAGTGTTTGTCAGCATTTTCTCAGCAGCTCTTTTCTGTCCCAAATGGCATTCGTTTCTGTCTCTCGCAATAGATGTTTGAATAGAACATAATACGCACGATATATTTCTGTCATTTTCACAGTTAACACACATTACGATTTCTTGCGTTTCGTTGATATTTTCATATAGATCAGGCAAAGGTTCAGAAGCAGCTGCAGAATTGGCGGATTCATCAATTACTTCTATTATTATATTTGGTTCCTGCAATTGTGTCGATTGCCTCTTCCGGTCTTTGAATATCGCCTTGCTTTTCCATATCGAGAAATATTTCAAATTGTTGTTGCTCTTGTTCTTCTGGTGTAGTATCATTCAAATCGGTAGCATGGTAATCAGGTTCTTCTTTACGTTCTCTTTCTGGGAACTTTAACAGTATTTCATTAAGGTCTTCTTCAGTGTGTAAACTCTTAATAATCTCGTTTAATACCGTTGTGGACGATAACGCAATCTTTGGTTTAGTACCAAATAAAGTTTTGTATGGACTATGTTTTTTTTTAAACTGAACAAAATAGCAGCCGATGGACCAGTTGGTGGATTTATTATCAATCATCTACGAACGCATTAAATTTTCTACATCTTGTCGTGGTCGCTCATGGATCATTTTCAGTTCCGGCCATAGTTTTACTAACTCGTTAATTACACTGTATACGAACTCGCGGCCATTTTCACTTTGGAGGACAGCAGGTGCATCAAATTTAAGAAAAATTTTTAGTAATTCCGAATCCACTTCAATACATTGCTTCGATTTCAATGGGCGTAGACAGCAGACAGCCCGAGAGCAAAATTATCTTGAAATTATAGGCTTGGTTACAACATTTGCATGTTTCTTAGCCTTTTTCAGGTGACAAACTTCACAAGAGCTTAAAAATAATTCTATAATTGGTTGTGAAATGTGATATATTTCAGATCAAATATCATTTTATCTCTAGATCCATGTCCGATAGAAATATGCAAAGATTATAATATGTCAAACAAATCTTCATATGGAGTAAAGTATATAATGTTTTTACTATCTTCTAACCTTTTCTTAATTATGACTTGTTTGTGTTCACCTCTAATGTATCATATAGGGATAATAAGTGATACTGCCTTCGGGATTTTTTGCCACTGGTTTGCTTGGTGAGCAAAATTTCCCGTGCAACCTAAAATAATGTTGTTTTTATTCTCGTTTTATTGGGACTAATAAGTTCCCTGATTATTGTTGTGTTTTTTATTGACGTTATTCAGCTTTATAATTTGGCTTACTTCTTTTTGGTGGACTCTGTCAAACACTTTTGTGAGATCCACAAAACCCAGGAAAAGGAGTTTGTTGAACACTATGGAGTTCTCTTTTAGTTGCGTAATATAAAGATTGCATCAGTGGTAGATCTAAGGGTCCAGAATCCTGAATCTAAGTGTCAACTTCTGTGACAAGATTTTTGTTAACAATTTTGATGTAGACTAGAGTAGCGTATTTCCTCTGTAATTATGTTGGTCAGTTTTTAGTCATTTTTTATATTTTGGTATTGTTATGCTTGTTTTCCATTCCTCTGGTATTTTACTATATCTTATTTTTTATTTTAAATATCTTTATCTTTTCTGTCACCATCTCTGGGCTACCATACTTAATAAACTTGTTAAGGATATACTCAGTTCCTGAAGATATTCTGAGATTTATTAAATGCCCGGTCGTTATTAATATCTTCATCAATACCTACATTACTTCAGTCGTGTTCTTCAGTGTATAAATGGTGTCATTGTACAGATTATTGAAGTAGTCTGTCCAGATTTCAGGTTTTATGTTTGTTTGTATTTCCTCATTTATTTTCTTCTTCCTTCCTCTTAGCATATTCCATACCTCCTTTTGACCTACATACATGTCATTCTCCATTTCTACCGAGAATTTTTCCCAATATGTTTGCTTTAGTTTCTGTATCCCCCAGTTCACTCTGTATCTAACATATTTGTAAATTTTGCATGTCTCAGGGTTTTTGTTGCTCATTTATCTTACATAGGCATCTCAGTTTTTCTTAGATGCTATCTTGACTTCATATATAAACCATGGTTTATTGTTTTTTAGCCTGTTTGTGTATATTGTTCTTTGTCCTATTGGCACAACTTATAATATTAGTTTTTAGTTTTCTCCAGAATTTTTCACCTCTGTCTATTTCTGTTATGCAGTTCTGGGATATCTTTTATTTCATTCGTCCCTGGTAGAGGATTATAGTGCTCTCATTTTCTAGAGATTCTACATTAAATTTGGTTATATAATTTGGTTTCTTTTTTCTTGTGGATCTATATGCGATAATTCAAGTGTTGTATAAGATCAAATTATGTTGTGTGATACCGTACAGCATGATCCTGGCCTCTTAGTATAGTTATTGGTTTTATTAACATTGCCTTCAACGAGTCTTCAAGTAGAAATTTCTGAACTTTGACAGTTGATAGCGGCCATATTGTCAAAGCCACATCTGTCAAAAATGTTTTAAGTATCTCAGAAATGGTTTAAACAATTTATATAAATTTTGATTTGTGAGGGCTTTCTGTATTTTTCATGTAATATTCCCTATACCTAAATAAATTTCTATTATAACTGCTGAAGTCAAAATAATACATTAATATGTCTATGATTGAATCAACTTCTTTAAGTTGAATAAATTTTAATAATACATGCCCTAACAGAAATCCTGTAACAAGGTCTATCGCCAATACATTAGTAAAAAAGTTTAACCAAATTGGGGCAGTAAAAGGTTTATACAAATCATGGCTCAGCAAACTGGCAAGAACTGAAGACAAAACTTTGGATATTTGTGTAGTGTTAAGAAAGTCTATGCATTTAATTGGTAAACAAATAGAGAACTTGTTTCATTGAAAATATTGTTTGTTGACTTAAAACAACAAACCATGCAATCCCAAAAATTGCAATGCATTTTGCAACACACTTGACTGCCTAATTCCTCTTCTTCTCTGGTATAACTTTATTTTCCAATAAATTGAAATATACTGGACCATAAGTTTTGTTCAATTAAAAAAAGTCCAATGATTTTGTCACCTTTTATTCAAGCCCATACATTACGTTTTTCTGGATACTGTGTGTATTAGGATTATGATGTGACCAGTATTTACAATTATGCTGAGTTATGTTGCTGTTAATAATAAAAGTGGAGTCATCAGAAAACAGAACATTATTTAAAAAATTTGGATCATTTGGATTGTAACATTTTCCCATAATTATGCCTGCCAAATCTACATGTATATCAAAATCAAGTTGGACATTTGTGTAGTACTTAAGTGTGGATTGTCGTCTAGCATAGCACAATGATTAATCACTTGATGATTTGTCTTTAGTTGATTCAGTGCTCCTGCATCCTGATTTAAATAAATCTTTTACTGCACCAGTTAAATTGTTTTACCAATTTACTCAGTACATTTTGTTATGAGATTTCGGCTAGGATATTAATTTTTTAGATATTAAGTACATGATTCCTTCTTGTTGATATTTGGTTGATATTATTGCATTTAGGTATAGGGAATATTACATAAAAATTTTCAGTAATTTTTTACAGATTTATATCTCCAGAAAAATGTAAAATATGATAATTTAAAAAAAACACTAAAATAATAATAATAAGATCTGACAGCAGTAATCAGTAGGCTCCATCAAGTATTATAATACCCCTTATTAAGGTCTATGTATTAATTTGACTTTAGATTGTATGATCACTTAATGCTTTTCGTGCCTAAATTCTTCCAGGTAATTTTTATAATCTTACATATCTGATTTTACATAAAAAGTAAGCTTTAGATTTTATAATTGTATCAAGATCAATTGTGACAACACAAATACACTAAAACTAGTGCCAAAAATGCCATAATCCGAAATGTTTACAATGCTACATAAGATATTTAATATGAGCTATAATATTATTTCTAAATAGCTAATGAATAGGTACAAGTTCTAATAACTCATGAAGCAAAAATATTTGGTTAGTCATAATCGATTACGCCGCATCTCCCTTGCCCTTTGCAAATAAAGATATTGTTGACTTACCAGACTATAAAACTTGTTTAATTAAAGCCAGTATTTAACTAGAGAAGACACACTTTCTTTGAGCCATAAACTCATACTTTACATTTAATAAATTCTCAAAACAGTAAACACATAACACAATATTTTGAAGTTTGTGTCTACACTAACCCTGACGTGATCGAAACTTCAGCCAGTTGTCAATACAAAACTATGTCAATTAACACAGAATAATAAACATTTCTTCTAAAAATATTAATACATTTCTATCATAAAAAATTGTTAAGTCGTAAGATATAAGAATTTTATATGATGTTTACAAATTATACACAAATTTATATCGTATATTGCGTCCTTGGAGTAACTTAAAATGAAAAAACTGCATAGTCAAAAAGAAATGAAAAGTTAATATCCTTAGACTATTTCATAAAATTATACCAAAGAAGATAGACGCTTATAGAAGACCAGTTCAAATGGGCGATTTGGTTACGGTTTAAGAGGGTGGCTGCATAAACTCACAGCGTGGTGCCGTGGCCATCGGCTTAAAACTATCTTGAAAATTTCATAATGAAATATGTAGTTAGGGGGAAGTGGGAAAGGAGTACGAACGGGTAACTTTGCATCTACGCCTAAACAAATTTCGATGCCATTGATTTGCAAACTGTCTTTTTTTTTGTTTTTTCACAATAAAATCTTTATTTTCAATATATTAAATTGTTAAATTTTTAATTTTAAAACTTAAAAATGTATGATATTTACAATATTCAAAGTATTTATTTTTTTAATTGTATAACTTTGAATTAAAAATTGGTTTGTTCCAACACAACGAAAAACCGTCACATAACTTTTTATTATACTGTTTTTCTGCCCAGAAATTAACGAAACAATTTTAAAAAATTTCAATTTAAAAAAAAAGTATTCAATGAAACTTTTTACTAAATTATGAAATTTTCCATTTCGCCAAAACTTCCATTTCATCCATAATTTTTCAATAACAACAAAAAGCATTCCTGATTTATTTTTGAAATAACAAAATAAACTTTAACAGTACATTTTAATGAATAGTACCTATATGTGAAAGTTTTTACGCTGTATGGGTACTATTTAATCTTGTTTTAAAATAACAACTAATAGTATCTAAAACATAATTTTCACAATGAATGAATATTGGTGAAATTATTACAATATAGTCTTAAACTGATTTATACTTAAGATTTGTACATATTTCAATTAAAAATTTGAATTATAATAATTTTTCTAAAAAGATTAATTTATTAAAAGTTAAAATAATATTATTTTCTTTAAACAATTTTATAAAACGCAAAAATTTAATCCTATTCTACGACCACGCGGCATCTACATATAAAAATATCTAAAGTTGCATTTATTGCCCCACTCTTTCATATTTTAGAAGCAAACCGCTCCTTAGTGGTACCACGTGCAACACGTGCGTTCCACTCGTCCCACTTTTCTTTATCTATGTCACATCTTTTGCTATGCTCAAAAATAACAGTGAAAAATTCTTCTATAAGCGTCTATATTCTTTGATTATACGTTTCGTTGAAATATAGTTATAAAGGAGTATCAGTCAACACAGAACAGAATAGTCTGCCGAACAAAAGTGAGAGGGCAAATATTTATTCTATGGGACAGAAAGAGAGAAAATAAAGACAGAGGAAGAAGAGAAAAACAGGGGCGCCAACTATTTTTATAAATAAAAAAAATAGTAAAAATTAAACTGAAGATAAAGATATTAATAAATTAATAAACAAATTAAAATGAAATAATTATTTAAATATAAATTAATAGAGATGTGACGTTTATAACGTTACAAGTTTAAAATGTTTTTATATTTTATTTTGTTTATTTATATTTATTTATTAAAGCCCACTCCACTCCAGATGGAGTCACCGCATACTGTGATCTGTCATTATTTTTAGTTCTGTGAGGTTAATGTTTTTTTTTTGAGAATTTGAAAATGTCAGAAGTCAGAAGTGACCGTTAAATATTGTCGTTATTTTCTATGATCGTTATTTTACAACTACATACCTAGAATAACAGACCTACATATTTATATTAATATACTGTTGGTTTTAAACTGCCTTTGAAGAAAATAATTTATTTTGGGTTTTATTTTAAATACAATGGATGTCAGTACGTCTTCGTCATGTAAACTAAAGGATTTAGATATGGAAATGTAAGTATTTAAACTTTTTATTGGTTTATCTCTAGTCTCTGTCGCGCCTAATTGCACTTGGCTTAAAGTGGGAAAGTTCCCGAAGGGTGGCTGTCTGCACTAGAAGTTTTTACTTCATTAGTAAAAGTTTTTTAGTAGTAATAGTAAAGTTAGTTCAGTAAAAACCAAATTGCAGTATAAAAAAGTTATACCTGATAGTCGGAAGCGACCTTCAACTTTCGTTTTTATATTATCAACCTTATATTATGGTTTTTTTTTAAATTGTGCCTAAAGAAAAGTAATTTGGTTTTTACTAGTTTTTTAATTTATTGTTCCTACCTGGAGTTAGGTAGGAAGAATGGAAATGTGAGTAAAGAGTACATGACATTTTTATACTTCTACAGACGTAACGTATTGTTACATATTTTTTCTCGTAATAAGTACAAAGTCACACATAATACATATTTCAAATTTCAACTTAAAACGATTGTCCCCAGACAGCTAGAAGATGAAACAGTATTTTCATTTTTTTCTTCATTATAGTGAGATTATTATTGGGTTAAACAATTTGTAATTAACATAGTAGTTCTAGTTATTCAGGTGCATAACAAGTGCTATTTTAAATTATGTTTTAGAATAAAAGATGTCCCTTGGGCACAAAATATGTGGAGTACACTGCAAATGGGGTTGAAAAAATCTTTTTTGAACTGGGTGGAAGTTGTACTTACCATGAGCCAGAACGAGGAAGATGTTACAGTATGGAAAGATTCATACATTCGTCATTTTGAAGATAGGTACACTAATTTATATACATAATTAATTTATTCATTTTGTGCCTTTGCTATATATGGTCTGCACCATTTATTGCTACTGGACAAATAAAATGTATATATAAATATACAAAATATACATTTGTGACCTGATTAATAATCACTTTTTTTCAGATGTTATGAAATGGTGACAGACATTAACGACCTACATGAACAAGTCATTGAAAACATCGAGAAGTATTTGAATAAAATACAAGTTTTATGTAAGATGCTTCAGATTGAAATGCCAGTAATTGGAATACAAAAGTTGGGTCTGTATCAAGAACAATTAAAATTAAAGAGGCACATTATGGAGTAAGTATTCTATAGTAAAATTAATAAATTAATTTTAAGTAAACTAACATAAGTAAATTCTTAAAGGTATAGTATATCCTTTGACTCTGACTTGGACAAGTATTTAACAATTTTTTTATGCTTGTTGTATTTCTGGGACAAATATATCATCACCTGAATGCAGAACTATCCTAACTCAAAAAATTTATTTTTTCCGTTTATTTCCATTTATAAAGGTAATACCAAAGAAGATAGACGCTTATAGAAGACCAGTTCAAATGGGCGATTTGGTTACGGTTTAAGAGGGTGGCTGCATAAACTCACAGCGTGGTGCCGTGGCCGTCGGCTTAAAACTATCTTGAAAATTTCATAATGAAATATGTAGTTAGGGGGAAGTGGGAAAGGAGTACGAACGGGTAACTTTGCATCTACGCCTAAACAAATTTCGATGCCATTGATTTGCAAACTGTCTTTTTTTTTGTTTTTTCACAATAAAATCTTTATTTTCAATATATTAAATTGTTAAATTTTTAATTTTAAAACTTAAAAATGTATGATATTTACAATATTCAAAGTATTTATTTTTGTAATTGTATAACTTTGAATTAAAAATTGGTTTGTTCCAACACAACGAAAAACCGTCACATAACTTTTTATTATACTGTTTTTCTGCCCAGAAATTAACGAAACAATTTTAAAAAATTTCAATTTAAAAAAAAGTATTCAATGAAACTTTTTACTAAATTATGAAATTTTCCATTTCGCCAAAACTTCCATTTCATCCATAATTTTTCAATAACAACAAAAAGCATTCCTGATTTATTTTTGAAATAACAAAATAAACTTTAACAGTACATTTTAATGAATAGTACCTATATGTGAAAGTTTTTACGCTGTATGGGTACTATTTAATCTTGTTTTAAAATAACAACTAATAGTATCTAAAACATAATTTTCACAATGAATGAATATTGGTGAAATTATTACAATATAGTCTTAAACTGATTTATACTTAAGATTTGTACATATTTCAATTAAAAATTTGAATTATAATAATTTTTCTAAAAAGATTAATTTATTAAAAGTTAAAATAATATTATTTTCTTTAAACAATTTTATAAAACGCAAAAATTTAATCCTATTCTACGACCACGCGGCATCTACATATAAAAATATCTAAAGTTGCATTTATTGCCCCACTCTTTCATATTTTAGAAGCAAACCGCTCCTTAGTGGTACCACGTGCAACACGTGCGTTCCACTCGTCCCACTTTTCTTTATCTATGTCACATCTTTTGCTATGCTCAAAAATAACAGTGAAAAATTCTTCTATAAGCGTCTATATTCTTTGGTAATACATATCATATTTTTCTATATAGAACATTATAATCCTTACTGGCAAATCACTATTTTAGACAAGACAAATAAATAGAATAAATACCTAAATGACAGTTTACAGTGACAACCTACATTGTATTTTAAAAAGATTTTTTCTGCTTTTTTCGAAAACTATTCAGAGAGCTAGAAAAAAAGTCTACATCTAAGCCATTTCCAGATTGACTCATTCGTCTTATAGGTCTATTTAGACAATAGTTTGTTTGTTGGAATTCTAATTGAAAAACGTCCTTAGATCTTGTGCACCTTTGAGGAACCCTAAGACCTATTCTCTGCAAAATTTGAGGCGAATCTATCATTCCATTTGCAATCTTGAAAAGAAAAACCAAATCTATAAATAAAAGACGATTTTCGAATGTTGGTATATTAAGTAATTTTAAAATGTCACAATACACTATATCTTCTGAAGAAATCCCTAATTTAAATATAATTTTTTCTGAACTTTTTCAATGCTTTCAATGTGACATTTATATAAAGGAGACCAAATAGTGCTGGAATATTCCAGAACTGATCTAACCATAGAACAATACACACTTTTAAAACAATCTAGGTTATTGAATTCTGACAAAGTTCTTTTCAAAAATCCAAGTAATTTAAAAGCTTTATTACAAATAAAATTATAGTGATTTTTGAAACATAAAGTGGGATCAAAAAATACACCTAAATCTTTGAAAGTGTTTGTTGGTTCCAGAAATATATTATTTATAGAGTAATTAAAACACAATAAAAAGCGTTCTCCCAAACTATGTTTGGCAGATTAAAATCACTCACTATATAGGACATTGAAAAGTCATTATTTTGAATAATATCTTTATTTGCCATAATAAAGAACTCATAAACGCTTAATGGAGATGATGGTGGTATATATACACAGACAAAAAGGATTTTTTGATTTGGTGTTTGCAATTTTACATAAACACTTTCAATGTTGGCTGATTTTGAAGTGATTACTGAAGAAACAAATTCCTTTTTTACAGCAATTAGAGCACCACCCAAATGTTTAGCTGTACTGGTATTTTCATTTCTATCCCCTCTGTATATATTGTACTCTGGAATTCCCAATTCTCCATCTTCTATACCGTCATACAGAGAGGTCTCAGTTAATAGTAGCACATCATAATCGTTGGCAATAACAGATGATGAAAAATCATTTAATTTGGTGCCGAGACCTCTCACATTTTGATAATAAACATAAATTTCTGAGTTATTCTTGCTTGATTGTCGTCTATCTTTTAGTTTTCCTGAAAGAAACTCCTGAGTTAAAAACTCTTCTCTTGAAGTTAAAACATCTAAAATGATTCCTTTTGGCCAGAAATCACTAGTATTGATTTCATCATAAAATTCTATAGGTAGGGCTATTTTAAAAGAGTATTGCTCACAGTTTTTAGCTGCTCCACCATCACATCTTCAACCTTGAGGTTAGCCAATTTTCTGTGTATGTAACTCTTGATAATGTCATTTGTGTCTGTTTCTGTAGCTTTTCCTATGTAAAGCCACAATTTGCTAGGATTCGCGGCTACAAATTTAGCGTCTTCGCTTCCTGTACCTTTAGTTGATGATTTTTGTTTATTGTTTACATTTTGCGAGAAATTGCTGACATTTTGTCCACTTACATCTATTGAACCCTGTTCCCACATGTTCAACCCACAACATATTTTTTTATTTTTTATAGAAAATTAAGCTTGATAGAAAATATAGAGGAATTAAAATAAAATAAACTATAATAGCTTCATTATGTACTTGAAAAAACACTTGTTGACTTCGAGTAGATTTATGTTATGCAAGCTACTTACTCTTACTTCTTTATTTCAGATTGGAACAGATGGTTAAGGCAAGACAATCTACCTTAGATCAATTAAGAAACAAACAGTTGGAACTTAGCAAAGCTTTGGGAAAAGCACCCCGCCTTCTAAATGATCATCATCTACCCTCTACACAAGAAATCCTTGAGTTTCAAAAGCACGTTGAAGAATTAGAACAAGAAAAATTTGACAGATTGGAAAAGTACACAACTCTAAAGGAAGAGTTGTTAGATATTGTAAAAGAGCTGGAATATATACCATCAACAAATTTTGAAAATGAAGTTATCAATGGAGTTGAGCGGAACTTTATGGTAACTGAGGAAAATATTGAAAAGCTTGAAACGTTTCATGACAACATGACAAAAACTTTAAAAGATACAAAAGAAGAAATTGGACAATTAAGAAACAGAATTGAAGATTTGTGGACTCTGCTCGATGTTGATTTTATGGAAAGGGAAGAAATTCGTAAAAAATACACAGGGTATTCTCTAACAACTCTGGAATCGTTAAGGTTGGAATTGCAGAAATACGAATTGTTAAAGCGGGCCAATATTAAGGTAAGAATTAATTTATTGTAATCGCTTTTATAGGTTAAATTTGGATGTTACCCTCACAGAAAATAATTGGCTTCTTGTTACAGATCTTAGATGATGAAAGTAGCAGGGATGTGTAAAAAATATTCTTAGCTTGGGGCTGTAACAGCTTAGCTTCTTAGCTATAACAAGGAAGTGAAGCGAATTTTAAATTTAAAATAAAATACTGGGTGTTTCATTAAAAAAATCTTATGTGATATGAAAAGCACTGTATATTTGTCACTAATTTTAAATTGTGAGGCATACAAGTTACCTTCTAACTTAACGTAAATTACTTTTTTTGTATCTCCTATAATAACAGACTTTGTCACAAAATTTGATCACCCTGTACATATTGTATACCTCCCCATGCATATATATATATAGAAGGGGTTTTATATATCGGAATATAAACACAAAAAAAAGTAATGAAATCTCATAGAGGGCGCACTTGTAGGGGAAGGATGGGCAAAGTGGCCATGCTAATAATTTTTTTTTAACTTGAAGAAAATAAATAAGAAATACGCTATATATTAACATACGATATCCTATATACTTAGCTACATAAGGCAATTTTAATTTTCACTTTATCTCAGAAAATTTTTTAGATACATATTTTTTACCCTAACTCTACCAAATGGTTACGTTGCCCTGCGGGATGGGGCAATCTGGCCATGAGGTGGCCACTTTGCCGATGTCAAATACAAAATTTAAACTGAATTTGTATACTAAATGAAAGTGTATTCTCAAAATAAAAACATTATTGCCATCGTAGAAAAAGAAAGTTTTACACTGAGTTTATTTACAAACGTCACAAATAAAGTCATTGTCTTCTTCTTTACACCCAGTACAAGCTTCATGTGCATATCGTAAACAACCCGAACACTATCCATCCTTCATTTTCCCTTGACTTGGAATATAAGTCACCACAGAAAAGGCAATCAGTATCACTCACGTCACTGTTCACTCGAGTCATTAAATAAAGCGCGCTTCGCTGATTTTGATTTCGTTTTCTGCTTTCCTTTAAATTTTTCTTTGCTTCCTTCATTCCTCTTGTTACTCTGCTTTCTTTTGTTCAGTTCCAGCTTTATTTGCCTAAGCCTTTCCTTTCCTTCTTTTTCTGCTTTTGCCGCTAGTAGTTTTCTTCTTCAAAAGGCTTGAGGTCAAAACTGCAGCTGTTCCTTATTTTCTCGTTTGATATTTGCTTTAGGGATTGGAACAATATACTGTGGGCTTACAGCAAAAGTATAGTGCCCTTGGAGTTGCTGATTAAATCACATGAAGTACTGAAATAAGGCAGTGGACTGGGCTGGAATGTTGTTGGCTTTGGTGAGTCTTTAGAGATTAGAACGAATGTAGAGTTTGGATCTCCAGATCCTACAGTGACATTTTGTCTGTGGTCATTGAAAAACATAGGAACTGAAGCGTTGGATGCAGAGGTTGCTGGTCGGAAATTTATCTCTCCAGAAGACGGGTTTTCTTTACTTGCAAGTGGTGTCTCTTGACGTCGAGGAACATTTTGTTGCGAATCTGCCAAATCTTTTCCTGGCACCACAGCAGAAGTTTCCTCTTGGTATTCAACACCAAGTTCTTGATTTTCAGCTTCTTGAAGAGAGATAGAATCTTTCACAGAAATTTCTGTGGTCATGACGCCACTGCACTGCAAAATCCGCGTCAGTAAACTTCTCTCTGTTTATAGGAACTATGCCACATTTTCCAAACCCCTTTACCGCCATAGTTGGAGTAGTTGCAGATGTAAATGCCTCTCCAAGAAGTTTAGATACCTGATACTGTGTGACTAATCTACCAGGATTATTACGCAAGAATCTTTCGATCGCTTGGACATAATGAGTATTGAAGGGCCCTATGAAAGAAACATCGAGTGGCTGTAGCTTATGACTACAGTGAGGAGGTGGGGGATGCTAACTACAGTTGTGTGATTTTTTCTAGTCCTTTCAATGAAATCTAGATTTTTTGGGTCGTCTTTGGATGGCTTCGCAAAATACACTACAATTTTCAATAACTTTTAAACAAATGATCAGAACAGCTAACACCTTTAACACATCTAAGATAACGTTCAAATGAAAGAGTTGACAGGCTCGTCGCTGTGTATCAACACCGTACTGTGCAGTAACAATCAGTGACCACTATGCCCGCAGTGGCCACTGTGCCCACCCTTCCCCTTACTATCTGCCGGAAATTGGAAAATTTTGATTAGAAAATGTTGCATCATTCAATGTAGATGAAGCATGGTTTGGTATGCACAATGCATGGTACAATATGTACAAAGTAGAATTATAGTAGCTAAAGGTAGAATTCTAGTAGAAACTGTCATAAAAACACCCTAAAATTAAAAAAGAATTCATAACAATAATTCACATTGGTTTGAAAAACGGATGGATTGCAAACTTTTTCTCTTATTTGCAAAGAATATCATATCATTTGACGTATATTTACCATTTGACAATGGTCAAATGGTAAAATAGTTGCTATAATATTATTTTACCTGGATATCTGATACCCTTTTATTCATTAGCTAGAATTTTGTTGTTTTATCTTTTATCAAAGTTAAGTAGGCTTTTAATAAGTAGGGCATTGCTGATAAGAAAATAAATCAGTTTAAAAGGGAAGAGGCTAAATACTTTACCTGATTTGAGTTTTAATATCATCATCAATCAGCCCTGATTTGTCCATTGTTGGAAGGCGTCCTCTAGATATTTCCTTCTATTTCTGTCCTATGACTCTGACTTCGCTTGTCAGCCTACTCCTGTTACCACTAAGAGTTTTTATACTTGAACAAAAAAATCATTACATTTTTTAAATATGTGATGATTTTTTTTAGGTTTTTGTTGAAAAATTGCGCCAAGAACTTCAATCACTGTGGGAGCGTTGTCACTGCTCCGAATCCGTCAAGAATGAATTTTTGTTCTTTAATTCTGATACGTATACTGAAGATCTTCTGCAACTACATGAAGTACAACTCAAAAAATGGCAGATTTATGCAGAGGAGAACAAGTAAGTTTGTTTAAAAAGTTATATTCGATTTAAAAAAATATAGTACACTGTCAGTAGACTATTTTTTTTATTTTTCTTATCAAACTAGTTTCCACGCCAATAAATTTCTGGTTTTATTTTATGTATGAACTAAATTGCTCATAAATCTTACATTTTATGAGCAATACAGTGGTACCTCGATATACAAGCGCCCTAATATACAAGTGTTTTGAAATACGAGCCGCGGAGCGAACGATATTTTGCTTTGAGATGAGAGCAAGATTTGAGATAAGAGGAATCGGTTTTTATTCAAATTCATACCTCTTATTTGACTACTTCTAATTTGCTTTGTAAATAAAAGGTAGTTTTACTGGTAACAGATCTTTACGGCCTCGCCATAAAGATCATTTTACGGGTCTGTACGTGACTATTACTTGGAAGTTAAATCCGACAAAAATTCGGATAATACTAACCATATTGCACTCTCGATGTCGGTGTAATTTACACTGTGTAAATTTTTAATTTACACAGTGTAAATTACAATAAAAAAATATTTATTAAATACAATAAAAACAAGAAAATTTAGAATATCTCGGACATATTACACGTGGAGAGAAATACACCTTGCTCCAACTGATTATGCAGGGAAAGATCCAAGGAAAGAGAAGCATAGGGAGGCATAGAATGTCATCGCTGCGCAACCTGAGAGAGTGGTACGGATGTACATCAAATGAACTTTTCAGAGCAGTCGCCTCAAAAGTACGAATAGCTATGATGATTGCCGACCTCCGCCGCGGAGATGGCACTTGAAGAAGAAGAAATTTTTACTATAGGCCTCAGTCTATCTTGCTTTTCTTGTTTCCCTCATTTTCGAAGTATTGTTGATAAGTTGGGTTCGCTTTTTGTGCTTTTTGTACATTACAATCATCATCATCATCCAGCCTCAAGAGTCCACTGCTGAACATAGGTCTCTTCCTCATGTTTCCAACCCCGTCTATCTTGCGCCGCTGTCATCCAGTTTTTATTGAGTCTTCTTAAATCGTCAGTCCATCTTGTAGGTGGTCGACCGACGCTTCTCTTGTCTTCCCTTGGCCTCCATTCCAATAACCTCTTTATCCATCGCCCATCTGTCATTCTGGCTATGTGTCCTGCCCATCTCCATTTTAGTCTGGCTATCTTCTCGATGATGTCAGTCACTCCGGTTCTTCTCCTGATGTCTTCGTTGGTTATTCTATCTCGCAGAGTTATTCCTAACATGGACCGCTCCATTCTTCTCTGCGTGACTCTCAGTTTGGTAGCTGCTGCTTTTGTTAAGGTAAGTGTTTCTGCTCCGTACGTCAAGACTGGGAGGACGCACTGATCAAATACCTTTCTCTTTAGGCATGTGGGCAGCTCACTTTTAAAAGTTTCTCTCAGTTTTCCAAATGCTGCCCACCCAAGGCCGATTCTTCTCTTCAGTTCATGAGTCTGGTTATCCCTGCCAATCATAATTTCATGTCCCAGGTATTTATATCTATCTACGAGTTCTATTTCTTTCCCACCAATACTGATGTTCTGGTTGGGTACCAAATTGGTGATGATTTTTGTTTTCGAGATATTTATATTTAAACCTACACTTTCTGTAGCCACAACGAGTTCCTGTACCATCTCTCTTGCCATACCTAGATCTTCAGCTATTACAAGTATATCATCGGCGAAACGTAAGTTGTTTAGATATTCTCCATCCATTTTTATTCCCTTTGTCATCCAATCTAAATTCTTAAAATCATGTTCTAGCACCGTATTAAAAAGTTTAGGTGACATTGGGTCTCCTTGTCTAACCCCCCGTTCTATTTTTATGCGATTACTGTTAGTATGTAATCTGACAGTGGTTGTTGCCTGCAGGTATATTTTGTATAATAATTTAGTATATCTATAATCCAGCCTGCATTCTTTAAGCGCCTGTAATGTTTTGCTTACCTCAACTGTGTCAAAGGCTTTGTGAAAATCGATAAATGCCCGATATAACAAAATCACAAATCAAAGAAGCCCTGAAGAAAATGAAAAATAATCGAACCCCGGGTGAAGATGGAATAGTATCAGAAGCACTAAAAATTGGAGGGGATGTATTACTTGAAAAAATTAAACAACTTTTCAATATCTGCCTTCACAGCGCCAATATTCCAACAGACTGGAACAACGCTACTATGATTCTATTACACAAAGCAGAAGACAAAGCAAATTTAGAGAATTACAGACCGATTAGCCTCCTCAGCCATATATATAAGTTGTTTACGCGAATACTAGTTAAGAGAATGGAAAGAAAATTAGAGACTTATCAACCAAGGGAACAGGCAGGATTCCGAAAAAGTTACATCTACAAAGTATAAAAACCCTAATAGAGAAAGCAGTGGAATACAATAAACCTCTAGTACATTACAATATTACATTTATTTTTACAACCATGGGTTCGATGAAGAGTATGATGTCTATTGAACTAAAACGTGAAATCATTGAAAAACATGAGCAAAGTGTACAAGTAACTGACTTGGCGAGGATGTACGGGTGTACCACATCAATATGTACTGTACTTAATCGGAAGGATGTGATAAATGGTATAATGCCAGCTTAGGGCGTTACACTAATTTCTAAGCTCCGGACTTCTCCCCATGAAAAGATGGAGAAACTACTAATGGTGGGGTGACAGAGAAGCAGCTTCAAGGAGGAACCTTAACACAAAGCATATGTGAGAAGGTACGAGCGATTTACGAAGATTTGCTGAAGCAGATCCCACACACTTCCACAAATGATGAATCGGAAGGCTCGTGCCAGTCGGGGCTGGTTTGACAACTTTAGTGAGGCAGAAAGTTCGAATGTGAAAGCAGCTGAGGTTTACATCAAAACGTTTTCCGAACTGATAGAAACCAAAGGATGCATCCCCAGTAAGTCTTCAACTGTGATGAGATAGGGCTTTTCTGTAAAAATATGCCAAATAGGACTTACATAACGGCAGAGGAGAAGACGATGCCAGGTCACAAACCTATGAAAGATAGATTAACTCTACTAGTTAGCCCCAATACGAGTGGCACTGTAAAATCAAACCTCTTCTAGTGTACCATTCAGAAAATCCCAGAGCGTTTAAGTCACATAAAGTTTTAAAAGAAAAACTGCCAGTTATGTGGAGGGCAAATCTAAAGGCGTGGGTCACCAGGAAATTCTTTGTGGAGTGGATAAACCTGGTGTTTGCCCCTTCTGTTAAAAAATATCTACAGCAAAACAACCTACCCATGCAAATCCTTCTTGTCCTCAATAATGCCCCTTCTCACCCACCAAATCTCGAAGATGATTTACTCAAGAGTTCAAGTTTATAAAGATTCTATATTATAAAGAAATAAAGAATTATTGAGCAGGCCTGGCTGGGTATTACAACAAGGACCTTAACCTCTGCATGGAAGAAGCTGTGGCCTGAGGCTGTAGATGAAAGGGCCTGCGAAGGACTGGAACCCGAAGTGTCAGTGGTAGATAAGATTGTTTCTCTTGGAAAATCCATGGGTCTGGAGGTGGATGAAAGAGATGTGAACAAATTTGTCGAGGAATAGTCTCAGGAACTGACAACCGAGCAGTTAGACGAACTACAGTCGCAGTAGCATACGGTGGTTCAACGAAAAATTAGTTTTGAAGAGGAGCCAGAATTGGAAGACGTTGTCTCTTCTTCTTTATGTGCCGTCTTCTACCGAAGGTTGGCGACCATCAAACGATAGGTTTCTCTGTTTTGTGCCGCATGTATTATGTTCGCAGCTTCTGGTATTTGAAACCATTCTGTCAAGTTTCTCAGCCAGGATTTCTTCTTTCTGCCCAAACCTCTTCTACCTTCAATCTTGCCTTCCACGATAAGCTGTAGCAGACTGTACTTATCATTACGGAACACATGGCCCAGATATGACGCTTTCCTTCTTTTACACGTTGTCTCTACAAGAGATAAAATCACGCCCAAAAAGTTACAACTGGTCGTGCATCGGTGTTGTTTAACGAAACTTGCCTAACACATTTCCGAAATATTCTGAAAGGGAGGAAGAAACAAACCCCCTTGGACAGTTTTTTTTTAAACGATCTGCAGATGAAAATGATCAAAGTGTAACGAAAAAAGCGAAGACTCACGAAAATTAAGCGCTTCCGTAAGCACTTCACTTTTTCTTATATTTTTACAGAATATGTATGTATTTTTTGTTACTTATAAATAAATGTTTCTTCTTCTAAATACATTTTTCTTAAACGGGAATAGATTTTGTTTCGATCCGGAGAAGTGGCTATACCGCTCTGAAGAGATCTAAACAGGTCGAAATACGTATAAGCGGCTTGCCGCCGCTCTGTATTGAAACAAAAATGTAGTACCGTCTTTATATAGGGTGGCGCACCGAAAACGAAACAGATGCATTTACTGGCAGATGATTCCTTTTTAAAAAAAACGCTTGGACCCGTCGATTTTGTTATCGAGGGGGAAACAAAATTGGCATAAAATCACATTAACATTTGCAGCCCCCTAAGCGGGGGTGGCACCATCCCTAAAATCTTAAATGGAAAGGGGGTCGAATGATCCATCATTTAAAAGGTCTTTCAACTTCCTTTACAATGATGTAAAATTCATGTACTTCAATTCAGTAGTTTTGGAGATTTATTGATTTAAAGTTTAAATACATCATCGTAAGAGGAGATCAATACATAGCAGCAAAGTTGTTAAAAAATAAAGAATGAACTGACCTGTCAGCCGAGTAAATGTTGAAAATGACCACCATTACTTTCCATGCAATAATAAAGATTTTGCTGAAAACGTTGCCGGACATTTTGCAATATTTGAGGAGTAATTTGATGGCACTCATTCACACTTCTTTGTCGTAAATCTTCTAAGGATGTTGACTGAGTAGCATAGATTTTGCTTTTTAAGTAACCCCACAAAAAGAAATCCAAAGGTGATAAATCTGGCGATCTTGGGGGCCATTCAACGGCACCTCTTCTACCAATCCATTGACCTGGAAAGGTCTGATCTAAATAATGCCGAACTCTTAATGCGTAATGTGGTGGGGCACCATCCTGTTGGAACATCAACATATTCTCAACGTATCGACCATCATTCTGATTTTCAATTATATCTGTTAGCGCAGGATCTATGGCATTTTGCAGTAATTCCAATATATTTCACCAGTCAAATTTCCAGGTAAGAAAAAAGGACCAACCAAATGATCGTCAAAAATGCCAGCCCAAACATTTAATTTTTGTGGCTGCTGTGTGTGTACCTCATGGTAAGTTCTGGGATTAGAGTCCGACCAATATCGACAATTATGACGATTTACTTCGCCATTTAAAAAAAAGGAACATTCGTCGGAAAAGCAAATGTTAAATAAAAATTGTTCATCGTTTGTAATTCGTTCACTCATAACTTCACAAAATTCTAATCGCTTATCAAAATTGTCTTCATTAAGTTCTTGTACAAGGTGAATTTTATACGGATGAAAATTATGGGAATTTAGAATCCGTTGGATAGTACGTCGACTAACACCACACGAAGTTTGCAATTTGCGGGTACTTAATGTAGGATCTACAATAACTTGCTTTAAAACCCCCACTTCTGTTGCTTCGTTCCTTATAGGATTTTCAATATTACGTTTTTTATTGGCGACTGATCCAGTTTCCCGAAATTTAGCTACAAGTTCTAGAACATATTTTCGGTGCACATTATTGTTCTCATGTCGCTCATTAAAAATTTGTGCTGTTATATTAGCGCACTGATTATTTCCGAAAAATATTTCAATAATTTCAACCCTTTCTGCCGTGGAATATACCATGGTTAATTTATGTATAAAGCAATAAATGATATTTTAACAACAAAGATTGGTCAAATCAATCGCAAACTAATGTACTATTTCCTATTTAAAATAAGTACGTGGCATTCTCTACTTATCTTTCTTCAAGAAACAACTTTTTTGTCACAAAGGACACTTCAATTGCTATTTTTATTATTAATAAACCATTTGCGTAGTAAATAAAAGCATTTACTTATCAAGAAAATGCTTTTACTCAAATTTCTTCTGAAAGAAGTACAAACTAATTTGATGTACCTATTAAAGTCTACTTTAAACTTTAAATCAATAAATCTCCAAAACTACTGAATTGAATACATGAATTTTACATCATTATAAAGGGAGTTGAAAGACCTTTCAAATAATGGATCATTCGACCCCCCTTTTCATTTAAGATTTTAGGGATGATGCCACCCCCGCTTAAGGGACTGCAAATGTTAAAGTGATTTTATGCCAATTTTGTGTCCCCCTCGAAAACAAAATCGACGGGTCCGAGCGTTTTTTCAAAAAAGGAATCATCTGCCAGTAAATGCCTCTGTTTCGTTTTCGGTGCGCCACACTGTATATTACATTTTTCTTATTTAAAAACGCTTAACAAAAACAACGAACGTGTTTTTTTTTGGGGACTGGAACGGATTAATGACATTTCAGTTAATTTCAATGGGGAAAATTGCTTTGACATACAAGCAAGATTACGGAACGAATTACACTCGTATGTCGAGATACCACTGTATTAACATTTTCTCATGGAACATAGTTAAATTAAGGCCGCAATGCCTATTGCCTTGCGCTTATAAGAAGAAGCTGTCATTATGAGCAGAAAACAAATAAAAATATTGAATTCCACGAGATTCAAAAAATAAATGAATTCCACGACTCCCAATTTGGAAGCAAATACATTGAGTTTTCAAAGAGCGAGTGCAGATACAAAGGTATCTACAGTTAAAAAGTACTATATTTGAAAATACTCCTGTTTTTTCTACCATCAATTTTGTTGGTCTTAAAAGTTTCTAATGTTCTAAGGATATCTAATTCCTACCTTTCTGAGACAGGGGGGAGTTATGAGCTGAGTACGAGGTCTCCAGTATTTTCCAGTGTGTATTGCATGGACTGGGTGGAGAAGTTCTTATCCCCAACGTCCAATATACAGGACATGTGTGAATTAGGTATAACTAAATAATAACCCACAGATTAACTCTCCAAGAGCGGTGCCATTCTTTAATTTTCTTCTTGTTTTTTTTTTACATTTTCAAAATTTAATAGTTATTCCATTTGTTTAGTGTTTAGTGTTTTTTTTTGTATAATTAAATGTTATTCCCTTTGTATAGATTTTTTTATAAAATTAATTATAATAACTTTTTAAGAGAAATAATTGCTGCCCTAAACAAACATCGAACTCTTTGGGAAAAGCTAATAGACCTGGAGCAAAGTGCAGCTGGGCCAGGTCGTTTCAATAACCGAGGTGGAAAGCTATTGCTGGAAGAGAAGGAAAGGAACCTCCTGGCAAAGAAAATTCCCATACTGGAAACGAACCTAATGGAATCAGGATATCGGTATGAAGCTAGACACGGGGTACCATTCCTGACGTTTGGGGAAACTATTGAGGAATACATAAATAATTTACATTCTACCAGAGAAAGTGTAAGTGTAGTGTATTTGAGTAATTTGCAATTATTGGTAATTTCTTATTAAATTCTTGCACGTCATCAGTTTGAAGGCATTTTCTCATAGTGTTACAGTATTGTCGTCGGGATGGTATATGATTTAGTGAGTTGTGAAATTTTATTATGAAAAATTAACGGTTAGTTTTCATAATGCATGTATTCAGATCAGAGGTATATAGTGAATTTCCAATGACAAAAGTAATGAAGTAAATTTAAATATAACGCAAATTGGTAATTGACAATAAGTCATAACATATTTTTGGAAAATTATTCAGTACTTGTTTAAATATTTTTATTTATTTTTACTTTTTTTTGTTATTCTTAATATTGTAGATACCGTTTTAAATAAAACGAGCAGTTCTAATTTATATAAATATATTTATTTATAAGTTTACAGCATGAAAATATCTTATCAACTAAAAACTTAATAACCTCGTTACTTATACATATACAAGTTATTATGTACTAGAATATTCTGGAGTAGTTCACCTTTATCTAGTCCCAGTATGGCGGAATCTACAGGACTCTCCAGCTCTGCATGAACCCCTCAGAAAGAAATAACAGTCTACTGTCTTTTAAGGACAGGATCTCTTCGTATGAATGCAGCACACAGTAATTCGTACGCCGGTTTCTCGGAAGATCACTTCAAGCATGCTTCTGACAATCTTTCAATCTAGATTTTCTAGCGCATGGTCTATCTTGGGTGAAGCCAAATTCTTGATGTCATAATTGCACACGATTTTCTTCAAATTAGTTAGAGCACGCCATATATCCTCGTAGCTTGCCCTGTCTGTATACGACTTCCTCGTCACCATATACAGCAAAGATCGAGGACCATCTTCTAAACTCAGTACTCTTCCAACTTTAGGCTGCTGATTTTTTAACTCGTTTAAATAC
Organism: Diabrotica undecimpunctata; assembly: GCF_040954645.1. Taxonomy (NCBI): domain Eukaryota; kingdom Metazoa; phylum Arthropoda; class Insecta; order Coleoptera; family Chrysomelidae; genus Diabrotica; species Diabrotica undecimpunctata. The sequence goes on from NC_092806.1 coordinate 15,858,104, forward strand.
GGATGAGATTCCTTTAGTCATCTCAAGATCTTGGGCAACACAGTGGACTAGAGAGACGTTATGCGGAACACTAAAAAGAACTTGCTGATCTGTGGCCACGCCGAATCTAGCACTCTTTCTCTCTGCGTAATTTGACATAAATTCATTAAAGCTTGGTCGCCGGTCATCTTTGATCTCATGTTGAAGGGTTAGTGCATCTTCTTTTTTCATTTGAACCAGCATAAGTGCAAGACGATTTATGTGAACTACTTTTGGTTTACCTTTCGGCAACTTTTTAATTCGGCATATTACGTCATTTGTTCTCTTTTTAATTTCATACGGACCCTCCCATTGCCTTTGCAGTTTAGGGGACAAGCCTCGACGACGTTGTGGATTATAAAGCCAAACAAGATCACCTACTTCATAGTTTTCATTCTTGCATCGAGAATCATGTTGATCCTTTATTATGTCACTGGATGTGTTGTCGGGCAAGTTCATGAATGTTGTTCATTCTTAACTTCAGGCGGTTGACATAATCTTCGCTTGCAACATGTTCTTCGGAAGGTCTGCAGGAAAACTCTAGGTCGCAAGGTAAACTAACTTCACGACCTAACATCAGGCAGGGTGGAGTCTGGCCTGTAGTTTCATTCACAACCGAGCGGTAGCAATTAGGAATAAATGAATGTGCTGGTCCCAATCTCTTTGATGTTCTGATACAACTTTGGACAGGTGTTTACCCTTCGTTCGGTTCATCTTCTCGACCATTCCATCTGATTGAGAATGCAGGGGTGTCGTTCTGATCTTATTGACACCAATTAATTTACAAACGTTTTGGAAAAGGTTGACTCGAAGTTTCGCCCTTGGTCGGAGTGGATCTCCAAGGGAACACCAAATCGGCTAAAGAATTCTTTAACAAGTACCTCTGCAACGGTAGCAGCTTCTTGATTTGGTATCGCATAGGCCTCAGTACATTTCGTAAAATAATCCATGGCTACTAGGATATATTTATTTCCATCATTCGTCTCTGGAAGTGGACCTGCAATGTCGATTGTTACTCTTTCCATAGTACTACCAACATTGTACTGTTTCATGGGTGCCCTCTTTTTACCAACTGGACCATTACGGATTGTACACAGTTCACATTTCCGGCACCATCTTCTTATATCATCTTTACAGTTACAATTTTGCATAGAAAGATCGTTTTGCAAAAGGACTCAAGTTCCAAAATCGGTCTTGGTCTTGCAGTCTTGGTCTTGTTCTTGCGTTTTCGCAATGTGTGTGCGATGAGATCATTCAGTTAAACTTGAAAGTTAAATTTGCTGAAAGAGCGCGACTAAAAGTTTATTAATTAACAGATAAGTAATGTCGCTTACCGTGTAAACAAAATACCGAAATATTTAGAATAACGAAGTAACGATATATAATTCTCGGTTTGTTATTAGATAGGGTATTGAATAGTAACGGACATTTATAGTAGTAAAATAGTTACTTTTTCGACATCACTAAACTTCATTTGACAATTCATGCATACCAAATTGCTTTGTTTAAATTGTGCCTACATATAAAGATTAAAATGAAAATGAAAAACAGAAACACTTCAGGTTTAAGGAAGCATCTAATATCTTTTCACAAAAAAGAATTTTAGAATAGAACAAATATTTATTCCTGAAAAACCAAAATTCTGGTTCAACAGTGGAACAAAAAAATGTTCCTACTACTTTATTTTGGTAAATTAATGTATTTATTAAGTAGATATCTCCTTAATTTAAAATAACTTCTTTTGATTATCATTGCTTTCTTCATCATCTTGGTGCTACAGCCCTTAGAGGGCCTCGACCTTCTCAAGCTTTCTACGCCATTCTATTCTGTCCCTCGCTTGCATTTTCCAATTTTCCATTTTCAATTTTGCTTTCTTACCTATTCTTTATTTTTTCAAGTTAGTTTTTTATATAAAAGTAGAGCTAAGATTGTTAATAACATTTATGTTGCTTTAATAAGTGGATTATAGTTTGTTATCTTATCACCTAAAGAATATGTGCCCTTGATACCTGTATGTGGATTTTTGCCACGTACCAATCTTTTTTAAGATTCCCATTTCATATATGGTGGAGGTCCATCAATGAAAATGTTCTTTAAAATACAGTCAAGTTTATGTCATTAATTTGGTTTTTTGTGTTTTAACCATGTTTGATTGACTTTCGTGGGGCATGGTAGATAGCTGGGTTAGTTAGAGCATAGGCACGGATCGCTTAGATCGTGGCTTCAAACTCCCCTAGTAACGTTTCATAAATAGCAATAGGCTAATGGGTAACTGCAAGACTTGCAAGACTCTTGCTGCACGACCTAGACCGGGAGTGCAATACCAAGACCAAGACCAGGTGTATTGGCGCAAGATCAAGACCAAGACTGTCTAAGTCTCGTCTTGTTCTTGCATTTGGGTAACACTAGTAATAATAGCATGAATTGTCTTAAGATTAAGATGTGTTTGATCTCGAAGATCTAAACTTTCAAAGGCGTAAGAGAGTTCATCTAGGCTCACAAATAACCAGAATAATGCAGTTTTTTTGTTTTTTTCCATAGAATGTTTAGGAGGAGGCATCAAATGACGAGTTTTCAATTTTGCATAGAAAGGTCGTTTTGCAAAAGGACTCGAGTTGTAATAATAGCATGAATTGTCTTAAGATTAAGATCTGGGACGGTATTTTTATGAGAGATCTTCAAGTCAAAGATAACCGTATGCCGTTATCTCTTTTATTCTTTCGGAACATTATATATATATATATATATATATATATATATATATATATACATATATATATTGTTTTGTGGCATAGTTAAGGAAATTCGAAGGCAACATTATCGACATCTTATTGATGACGTGCAAGGGGCTAGATGGGAAAAAAATGTACACTAATATTCGTGTAATATAAAGTATTTGATTATTTCAGGCAAAAAAGCTAAAATTAAGTGCAAGAAAACAACAAAAAGAAACGACTGTGTACACTCCGGTACTCAATACTAACGCCACGAGTTCCAAAAGAGTTTTGATGGGAGCGTCATGTACTGATGCAAAAAAGTTTAAAGAAACCCCTCGAAAAGTTTGCACGGAACCAAAAAGAAAACCACGCAGTAAGTAAATAATGCTTAACTATCCTATGATAATTTTTTTATGGAGGAATAACGACTTCAGCTGTAAAATTTATTAATCTTCAGGCTAGTTTCATCTTCTGAGTTACACAACCGGACGCGTTTCTTCAATTAACTTGTCGATTTTGGATCCCTATTTAGTTATTGTTTAACCATATAATAATTTTGTCATAAAATAAAAAGACAAGTTTTTTAACTAAATTTATTTAATTTTTATTTCTTCATGTGCCATCTCCGCTTTGAAGGTTCGCTAAGCGAACAATATACTGAGGTTTCTCAACCAAGATCATTTTCTCCTTCTTATGCTGCGTCTATCTACTTCTCTACTTCCCTTCATAATTACTTGTAACTGTTTATATTATTTACCTCCTCGTGTAACATGTCCAAGGTAACGTAATTTTCTCATTTTAATAGTCAACACGACCTCTTTTTGTTGTATGTACAAACTGTTCAGTACTATTTGGTTAGTTATTTTGTCTTCCAGAAGATTTTCAACATACTTCGATATTGTGATGTTGATACTACATATTGTTATGGGGACATCTGAGGCAAGTGTGTGTTTAAAACTTTTTAACTTTCGGAGATAGATTTAACACATTATTGAAAGAATACGGTTATTGGTAATACAATTACATTACTCGTTACAAAATATTGAGGTAGATGCTTGGACCTGACACTAATACAGTATAAATATAGCAGTGATTCACTTAAATGCAAAATGTTCGATCTATTCTAACAAACTGGGTCACGATTATACACATATTTTTGCTTCATTATCAGATTTCAATTAGGTGAGCTAAGTGCTTCTCTTGTGCCAAATCCTTGTCTGAAACCTAACTGTGTGGAGCTAATGTCTCTTTCACATCGGTTGTATATTCTTGTATGAATTATCTTTTGAGTTTTAGGACCTGGCTCAATAAGCTGATCATTCGGAATTGGTCGCAACTATTAGCGTTTGGCTTTTTTGGGATTGGTATAAAGGTTGATTGAAGCCAATCCTGTGGTATTTGACCGGACCCATAAATGTCATTAAGAAGATCTACCAAGACTTCACTCGACATTGTTAGAACCTCTATGTATATGTCGTCTGGGCCTGGTGCTTTTCCCCATTTGGTTTGTTTGATTGCACTTAAAACTTCTGACTGCAATATTTTGGGGGAGGGTTCACTTTTATATTCACTTTCAGAGTTTCTTATAGTGTTGTCTGAGTATAGTTGCTGTGTGTAGTTTCTCCAACGTTGAAGTAGATCCTTGGGATCAGTAATTAATTTATTGTCCTTCACAATACTGTTAAAACTGCAAGGTTTTATATGACCTGTTACTTCTTTAACGCGTTTATGTATGTTAAAGTGGTCACGTTTTTCTTCCAATTCTTCTTTTTGTACTTTTGGGAAGCGATCAGAGACTTGGTGGTGGTTACGATAGTTTTTTTAATACAATTCCATTTGTCTTCTATACTGGCCGGTTGGTTAGATCTTGCCGTGATATCCGGTATTGCCTCATTTAATTTTCTGTGACTTAGTTTAACGGTAGGTTGTTTAAAGCTGTTTATATCAATTTTCTTTATGGATTTTCTTTTAATTTTCTTAAGCTTAATTTTCAATTTTCCTACTACGGGATTGTGATCAGATCCGATATCTGTTGCAGGGTACGTTTCATGCCATCCATTTCTGTATCTCTGATTAATCAATAAAAAATCAATTTGATTTCTTACGATGTTGTCATGCGTATGTGTGGAGACTGCCAGGTGTAGAGTCTCCGAGGTGGCAGTTTGTACCAGGTATTCGCAATGACTAATTTTTCTTCTTGACAGAAGTGGATTAGCATATCACCTCTCTTGTTTCGATCTCCCAAACCAAAGTCACCCACGACATCTTCAACACGTCTTCGCCCTACCTTTTTTAGTACTTTTACATTTATTGCATTGTTCTGGTAGATATTTTCAATCGTTTTGATTGTTCCTAGAGGTATCTCTCTTGTGTACAATAATTGGATAACGTCCTGTAATTTGACCCTGTCAAATGCTTTCTTAAGATCCACGAAACATGAATATGCCGATTTGCTTTATTCTAATGATAATCTTGCACTTGCCTCATTATAAATATAGCGTTGGTGCATGATCTTCCCGGCCTAAAACTTTGTTTTTCTTCTGCTAGTGTTATAATTTCATATTTTTGTATAAGTCTAAAGGGGTTTTTGTTTAGTATCCCTTCGGGTATTGTGTAAAAGTTAATCTCTTCTATATTTTAATGCAACTAGGTAGATTTATGGCTCTATAGATTGTGTGTTGTTGAGTATATTCTTAGTTTTTTTATTTATGTTGTTACTTTAAACAGCTTAAAATTTAAAAATCTAGTAGTGATTTTATTTTGTATTCCAGTCTTAGTTATGTAGGGTTTTATTTCTTTTGTATACTTTGCAGCATTAAATACACCAAGTATTGCTGCTGGGACTCTGAGCAGATCTAAGAGGCTATCTACAGAAAGAAGAAAAAGAATAGAAAAAATAAGGCGACTAAGCAGACAAAAGGAGAACCACCAATTTAATGCCACATACATAGAATTTGAGGTTTGTATTTACAAGAAGTTTGATCCATACTGACGATGACGATGAGTTAATTTTTTTGTCAGTTCATATGGATTCATTTGCTTTGGTTACATCTGCATCTAACAATTTGGTTATTTATTTTATTTAGATATCATATGATAGTCAAGCGCTCATTTATTATTGGATCGAATATAATTCAAAAAATTCGATCCATCATTTTGTATGATCACTGCATTAAAACTGCATCTAACGTTAGTCACACAATGCCAGATTCGAATTCAGCATTAAAGGTTATATCGGAGAAAGTGTTTCTCCGTTACCGGATGTTTCTATTGATTCTGAGAAAACTAGAAACAAGACATTTATTCATAGATCACGATAGCTGGATAGTGGTAGATCTTTGATAAACCATCTTACGTTAAGCTGGTTTACGTTTATATTGCAATTAGCTCTGTCCGCAAAGGGTCAAATTCTCTCAGCAACGTAATTAGGACCAAATATTATAATCCACAAGGAAAATGAAATTCTAGCTGCCATCTAGAACCCATTCAGACAAGGTCTGAGGGTCATCAACAACAACAACAGGATATCTCTTAAATACTTTACATCACAACATATTTTTAGCAATAATGTAACACAAAACAAATTTTGTAACATTTTAAGAGTTTTTACCCAGATATTTAGTGGCTTAACTCATAAATACCTGGTAATATTACACTGATGATGGACTTTTTAGTCCGAAAACGTTCTGCGATGTAGCCCGAAAGGGTATTTTAAATTACATACCTTTTATAAAGGGTTTTTAAATAAATATAACGCCGTTCTTGTACGTTTGTGCGATGAATTCTGGTGGCATAATCCAGTTGTTCAAATAACGGTCCTTGAGTACCAAAAAACACTTGTATAACCACATAACCAAAAGAGAGGACTTATAGAAGATTCACGAATCGTACTACCAGAATATGTGAACTTGAATATTTAGGAGTTATTAGGAGAATTAAAATATCCAGAAAGAGTATTGGTACAAAATGTTTATGCTCACAATAGACATCAAATGCCATTTATGCTTGTAAAAGCAGTCACCCGTAATATCTAACACCATGGAGAACCAAACGGTAAAGATTTATTACAGTATATTGACAATGCTATAGAATGAATACGAAAAATATGGTGTTAACGCCGTCTTAAAATATGGAAGACCACAGCTAATGCGTTAGCAGAAAAAAATCATGTTTAATAAAGTTATAAGATTAGGAGGAATGCCTAAGGAATGGAGAACCAAAATTATACTCCCACTATTTAAGAAAGAAGAACATATATAAAGAAGAATAGAGGAGTAAACTTACAAAAATACTTAATATATCAGACGAATAACAAGGATTTTACCTTAGTATTCTCCTCCTCGAGAATTTCTCTCCAGTCGTTTCTATCCATCGCCTTCCTCTGACAAGTATGTATTCCCATATTTATCATATTTTTATCGATGTTATTAAGGAATCTTATTCTGGGTCTTCCTCTTCTTCTCTGACCAGTATTTCTGTCAAGGAGTGTTTTTCCTCTAATTCCTCTGTGTCTAGAACATTCAAAGATATCTCCTTTTTTGTATATTGTGCAAAGTATTTAAATATTTCAATCACTGGGGAGGGATTTTGGTATCCATATTTCTTTTATGAGCTGCTGTAGTGCCATTATGGTATCGTCGGTAATCTTCTTTATACTGTTCCGCTGGGAGATTATCTATTGCTTCTACTGCTTCATTAACTTCGAGAATCATTAGTAGTTCTTTTTTCCCCCTTTCTAATCCTCCGCTTACCTAATCTCTTTCTTCTTCGAGGTTTTATGCTCCTTTATTAAGTCTTGTTATCATCTTAATGAGTTTTGATTTACGATAACCAAAACCAGAGTAAAGGTCTTTGTGCTATGTAATTTTTAATTCAGTTATTTTCTTTCCTCATGATTCATTGAAAATTAAATTTTTTAAGAGACTGTGGAAAATATTCCTAGTACATAGAGCACTTTTTCAACTTTACGTAGGTTTCAAATTTATATATTGCTTCATTGTAAATATACTATATTATAGTTATTATACACTGTGTCCGTAAAGTATGGAACAAATTCTTTTTTAGCTAAATAGAGCATTTTAAGAAATAATCCTGAAACACGTCGATTTTTGATTTTAATTTACCGTATTTTAAAATAATATTCTAATATACAGGGTGAATTACTTTCGAGTAATGACGTCACCGTAATTTTTTTTTAATGGAACACCCCCATTTTGTCTCAATTTTCGGATTACTCTAGCTGAGCTGATTCCAAAAATGTATCACATGTTGATTCAAATTGGTACAAGGTGGACAAAAATACAATAGTTTTGTGTGGGTTCATAATGTGACGCGTTAGTTAAATTAACAATATTATCAAAAATACTTATTGTCTAGCGGACAGAATACGATGAAATAAATGACTTTATAAATGTTCGAACTGTAGCCCTTGATGTATTTAACAGTAACCCAAACGTTGTACAAATTCTTGTTCTTCTTCTCATTGCGCCGTCTCCTTTCGAAGGTTGGCGATCCAAATGGCAATTGTAGTTTTGGAAACTGCTGCGCGAAAGATCTCTGCGGATGAGCGGTCGAACCATCTCCTCAGGTCTTTCAGCCACGAGTTCTGGCGTTCTGGCGGTTCAACAAATTCTTGTTGAACCTTGTTTATTGTGTCTTCAGAAATATTGTTTATTAATGTCCGAATTCTCTTTTGTAATTCTTGAATATTTGCTGGTTTCGTTTGATACACAACATTCTTCAGATAGCCCCACATAAAGTAATCCAAAGGTTTGAAATCTGGTGACCTCGCTGCCCATTCAATAGGTTCACCTCTACCAATCCACCTGTTCGTAAAAATTTCATCTAGGTACCTTCTAACATCTACAGCATAATGTGGAGGTTAACCATCCTGTTGAAACCATAAACTTTCATCAATACCTCCAGGATTACGTCTGCTGGGAAACAAATTACGTAAAGTAGGTACGAGATACCCCTTTAAAAACTCAAGGTACATTGCCCAGTTTAAATTACCTTCGAAAAAGTAGGGTCCGATAATTCGATTTCTTACAATTGCAGCCCATATATTTACCTTTTGCGAGTATTGTGTATGGTGCTCACGCATCCAGTGGGGGTTTTCTTTTGCCCAGTATCTACAATTCTGACGGTTAACCTCGCCATTTAACGTGAAAGTGGCCTCATCAGAAAAAATAATGTTTTGTACCAAGAGAGGGTCTCGGTGGCAGTTATCCATCATTGCTTCGCAAAATTGCATTCTTCTATCGGGATCATTTTTCAAGCTTTAATAGTTTGTGTACCGTTGTTTTGCTAACACCGATATCGCGACTAACTTTACGCACAGAAGTGTGTGCGTCTTCTTCAAAACTAAGTAAAACATCTAATGCTGTATCAGCATTTGCAGAGGGATGACCTGATTTCCGTGCATTTTCAACCGTACCAGTTTCTCGAAATTTCTTTTCAATCTTACTGACTGTTGAACGCGTTATAGGTCTTTCTGGATATTTATCATTAAACAAATTGCACACTTCCATCTGAGTTCACGATTTGTCTCCATACCCAACCATCATAAGGATTTCAATTCTTTGCTTTACACTTAACTCCATTTCTACTTCAAATTAAATCTAAACAATAATTAAAACATTCATAACTACCAAAAATATTGTAGTACTAAACTGTCACTGAACATCAATAAATTACTAAACAAATAATGACATTTAACAAAAACATAGCCTACTATGTTTCTTTTAAATTGATAAGAAATAATTTCTTTCATATTCTGTCCGCTAGACAATAAGTATTTTTGATATTATTAATTTAACTAACGCGTTACTTTATGAGCACACACAAAACTATTGTATTTTTGTCCACCCTGTACCTGTATTACAGCTAGAGTAATCCGAAAATTGAGACAAAATGGGGGTGTTCCATTAAAAAAATGACGGTGACGTCATTACTCGAAAGTAATTCACCCTGTATATTAGAATATTATTTTAAAATACGGTAAATTAAAATCAAAAATCGACGTGTTTCAGGATTATTTCTTAAAATGCTCTGTTTACCTAAAAAAGGATTTGTTCCATACTTTACGGACACACTGTATAAGTACAAAATTCCAATTTTTTAGTATTAATCAAAAATATTTTTTTAGAATAACGTTAACAGCAGAGAAGAGTTGCGCAGCACATTGAATGTCGCTGAGAACGCCAACAACGGTTTGACCGTCGCCGACGGTCCATCTAACATCAACACTCCGAAAAAAACTGCAACAAAAAGTCTTTTTAAGACGCCAACCAGAATAGCAAAGTCACCGGTGAGTTCAGCGAAGTCGCCTAATACAACTTCAAAACTGACAGCTGCAAAGAGTCAATTGAAGCTAATATTTTAGATTTGTTCTAAAGGACATTTCTGTTAGTGTAGTAGTGTACATAGAAACAAATATTTTTAACTGTTATAGTCCTGGTGTCTGTTTATTTGTAATTAGCATTTATTTTTTTTAACACGTGTAGCTTAACTGTTTTTTGAGATTGGAAAGATGGAAATGGAAAGATTGGAAATCTTAATTCTGTTTTCCTTGCAAGTCAAAATAAACTATTTGACTTTTATAAAAGGACTTGCCTTGATATTGGCATTGATATTTTTTAAAGTTTGACACATTTAGCTTAACTGTTTTTCGAGATTTGCAAAGATGGAAATCACCATATCTGTTTTTCCTATTTTTACGGAGGACTCGACCTTGTATACATCCATTTCGTTTCATGTACATCCTAAAATTTCTAAACCAAGATCCTTATCTAACTATTAGGGTCAAGATGTATGATTAGTGATCCTCTACAGCTCACACTTTGGGCTTTTATCTCCATTTAGCTAAAAGTGCTTTAAACATTGAAGTAAATGAAATTTTCTAAGTTTTCTTGCGTAGTAAAATGCTTTTTGTATGTTCATATCTAATATTCTTTAAAAGATTTTGGCAAATAATGTACTTACGTTAAAACTTTTAGTAATGTTAAAATATGTTATCCAGTATTTAACAGTTTGATATACAGTATTTTATTTTGTTATTTTTATACGTGTTTATTAAACTTTTCTGTATATAATATGTTTTATAGTTTTATATTAAAATATTTTAATTAACTGTCTACTCTTTTTATAATCACTTCATTCTTACCGGTGGACCTAGCTTGAAAATACAGACTTGTACAGAAGACTAGAAATTCTGCTAGATGGACACATTGAGATGGTGTATTGGTATAAGCAACGAATATAGACGTATATATATATATATATATATATATATATATATATATATATATATATATATATATCAAACTTAGAGCTAAGATTAATACTATTATAAAAATTAATATTAAACTCACCAGTCTTCCGGGTTGAACCGCGTCGATATCCATTTTGCCGAGCTTTCGACATCCTCTCTGATGTCTTCTTCAGGGCTTCCGAGGTCTCAGTCTCCCGAGCCCCCAGACACTACTACACTCACTAGTCACTTCTAGTTCACTCACTAGTTCACTACTACGACTACAAACAAATCGTAGAATTCAAAATAGGATTTATGAACATTCCATTTCTGTTCGCAATTCCGATTCAATTTCAGCTCTCGGTCAACACCATCTTCATACAGGTCACAAAATTGATTTTGAAAACTCCAGAACCATAGCCCCCATCTGATTTTATAAACCAAGAATTATCCGAGAAGCCATAGAAATAGAAAAAAGACCAAATTGCCTTAATAAAAGAGATGACGCCATACGGTTACCTTCTACATGGAGACCTCTCATAAACAAAATATCGCCCCCTCCATCATCGAATCGAAATCCCACTGTCGGAAATGTTCGCGCCAACTCTCGCGCCAATCCCCACCCTAACCCCCACCTAGGCCACGTTTCCATCGACGGTATAAATGAACCGTCCCCTGGTCCCAGTCGTAGTAGTGAACTAGAAGTGACTAGTGAGTGTAGTAGTGTCTGGGGGCTCGGGAGACTGAGACCTCGGAAGCCCTGAAGAAGACATCAGAGAGGATGTCGAAAGCTCGGCAAAATGGATATCGACGCGGTTCAACCCGGAAGACTGGTGAGTTTAATATTAATTTTTATAATAGTATTAATCTTAGCTCTAAGTTTAATTGTACCAACCGCGGAAATCTTTCCGAACATATATAAATATATATATATATATATATATATATATATATATATATATATATATATATTCACTGTTATTTTTTGGTAGAGTCGAACAAGATTTTAGTTCCTTACTGTAACACTAGGGAGCCCTATTGCTGCTTCTAAAATATGAAATTTTAGAAGCATATAAAATATGGACTATTTAACAACAAGGCGGAAAGCAACACCGCAGCGCCAAAGAAGTGTGCAAGAAAACCATAATATCCCCCTTCATATAAGAGAACTTGTAGCAGAAAAAAGAAGAGCTCGACGCATATGGCAACAAACGAGAAATCCTCTAAATAAAATGTACCTTTACAGGATAAGTCATAGACTAAATAGAGCATTACATGAAGTAAAAAACGACTCTTTCCAGTTTTATGTTTCAAATCTCTCACATGAAGACCACTCTATGCAAAGCTACAAAAAAATAAGGACCGACAATAACAAATTCACCTTTAAGAAAAACAGATATAATCTGGGCCCGCACAAACGCAGAAAAAACAACAGTATTCGCAGAGCATCTTGCAACTGTATACGCAGCACCAGATACTAATAACTGAAGATGATGATATAAGAATGTATCTCGAAACTCCGATGTCAACTATTTCTTCCTCTGACAATATTTACTCCGACAGAGGTTCGACAACAAATAAAATGTTAAATCCTAAAAAAGCTCTTGGCTATGATTTGATAACAGTAGAATTACTTCATGAGGCTACCGAGAAAAGCAGTTATGTTATTAACAATAATATACAAGAGCATCCTAGGTCTTCGATACTTTCCAGTACAATGACTTATAACAAACCAGTACTACTGAATATAGAGGTACCTATATTTGTTTATCAATAGGAAGATCTCCAACACGGAAAGATTAAATGAAGTTTAGTGGAAAATCCCTACATGAAGTTGTCCATCTGGTAATGGATCGCAGACAATGGAGACAGCAAGCTAACAATATTTAGTTTAGATTAACAAGATAATCTATATATCTATAACCCTGACAAGATCTTAACGAATGAGGAGGAGGAGGATATTTGTTGCTAATACTTTACGAAAGAAAATTATACAAATAAACATGTGTCAGGATATCTGTGTTTTTATTTTGTTGTTTTTAATGTTTTGTTAATGTAACAGAACGCAGATATAGTCATAAAATAAAAAGTCTGATATGATGTTATACATTTATATAGGTATAAAAATGCGTAAGTGTATACTACATTTTTGCTAGCTATATTTATTTTCCGTTAAAAGCACACTTTTTGAATTTTGCCGCTTAAAATTCAGAGCATATTTTTTGAATTTGCTGTCTAAAATTCAGAACCTACGTTTTAAATTTGCCGATAAATAAAATTAGTTCCGGCCCGTCCACATTTGGCGCTAGAAACTCTCCCAAATATTTCTATGGGACTTGCCTTAGTAGAGGACTATGTACTGTGATCATAAGTATCATAACCTTCAATCCTCTTTTTAAACACTAAGGAATCTTAACAAGTAATTTATCGGTTTAAAATTTAAATAATGGTTACATCTAGTGGCAACGATATTATAACACTATTTGCTAATTTTCTAAGCGTAATTACTGTTGCAATATGCTTTATTTTAAAAATTCCTCAAATCTTAACCATTTTAAAAGTTGGAAATGCCAAAGGTATAAATATCATTGCGCTCTTAATGGAGCTATCCAGGTAATTTTATAAATATTACAATAACCCCCACTAAAGCTGCTTATAAGTAGTTTATCATTCTTTTACTCAAGATTTGGTTGAGTGGGCCACTTAGTACAAATCGAAAATTGATACTGAAAAAATTTCTGCTAGATATTGAACAGACTTTAAACAGTTTATCAATTACTTCAATAGGCAATGAAATTTAATACCGGAATATCTTCTGATTCTTTTTGTTAGATGTTAAACAGACTTTAACAGTAATTTAAACTGTAATACAATAGTTTCAGTATTTGCAATAGCTTTATCATACCTTTTCTTTTAACCATCCCCAAAAAAGTAATCTAATCCATTGGAATTTTTGGATTTACGTGACCGTGGTATACAATAGCTACTTAGAATTTTTCACTTTATGCCATAATTAATTATTCTTTTAGGCCATAGTTAATACAACTGATAAACTGTTCATGATAAGTTTTTATTTAAAAATTGAACATATAAATCTTAAGTCTCAAAACATGGTTCAATTTAATAATGCAAGTCAAATATTTATTGTCTATAATCTCCAGGATATACAATGTTAAATTGACTACACAATAAAAGTATGTACTTTTCAAGCAATATTTCCATATAGACAAAGAATGAAGAAGAAAGAACAATATCTTGTCTGTGGTAATGTCCACTACTTTATTCTTTATTGTTTTAACTTTATTTTTGTTCTTAATGATAACCATTTAACATTCTAACAGTTTTATCTTTTTTAGTTACACCATCATGATGTCCTACAATTATAGAAGTGGATATGCTATTTTAAGTTATCTCGAATATCCCATTATACTAATTCAAGAAATAATACTAATAGTTTGTGTGTTATATTATAAAGATATGTTAAATATTACCAGTTTAGCTGGTGCGTGTGTTTACTTTTTAACTGCAGCTGCATTTTTACTGGGAATGGTCCCACTAGGACTTCTTGCTTTCTTAGTGGTAAGTACCTTATCATGTAAAGTTTGAATCATCTGTTTTTTGCATGTTTAATTAATTTTATTTAGTCCATTACACTTTGGTAAAAAGATATGTACAGACTGGGCCACCAAAAACTTTCTACTTACATTTTGTTTCAATTGAGTGTAGCAATATTACTTTCGAAATGTTCCAAAATATAAAGAATGCTCTGGGCAATGTTTCTATTATTGCATGAAGGTTGGCAAGGAGCATTTAAAAATTTAATAAATGAATGGCCAAATGAGTTGTGTCAGGGCTATAAACAAAACATACACATAATAAAAAATAGACTTAATTTTAATGTGTTTCACAACTCAAACGATAGCACCCTGCTGAGCTAAATATGAATGAGTTTCTTAGAAAGATGGTAGTATGTACTATGCAAAATATGCCCCCTAAAAATAAAAATTGATGGGGTCTGGCTTTTTTTTTTCATCAATTAGAACAAAACCTGTGTGGAAAGTTTTCTGTGGCCCACCCTGTATAGAAATGTGTTACAGGAAGTCTTCATGAAAAATGTTTTATCAATTTGTGACTCAAATTATAGAAAGTTCACAAGACTAAATGTCTACAAGTCTAATATTTTTGCATGTTTTTAGCCCCTCTGTACGCCAATTGGAGCTTCCTCAAAAGTTGTGCAGCTTTATGAGATTTTAAGAACAAGAAATTCAGAATCAGTGAGTGTTCTTACATGGTTTATCTCAGCGTTTACTAATTTTAGTGAGTATGACACAATTTTAAGTAGATTTAATAGAAAGTGATAGTGTATTTATTACAATAAGTATTTTAAAGAATTTCTAAACAAAAAATACTAAATTAGGCTACTATTGGACAAATTTATCATTATTTAAAATGATGTGACATTTTACCTTCCTTGAATGAAGATATTAATGCTATTAAGATTTCATACTGTTTCTCTGTAGTATTTTGTAAATCACCTCCAGCAAATGTTGATGAAACCACTAAAATAAGTTTCTTTACTTATTTTAAATTTGTTTATAAATAATGCTGATTTTATAGCAACTTTCAAGTTAAAATTTTTTGCCTAAAACATTATGCTAGATGAATATATCAACTTTTGCTATATCACCACAGAAATATCTTTCAAATATGTTAAACTAATTTACAACATATACATTTATTTAATTGACTTTAATTATATCCAAATTCTTTTATCTTTCAGCTCGTGTATTCACTATATGTGTGGAATCAATGGATCTCACCTTACTTCTTAATTTCACTATCAACACCTTCTTGAGTAGCTCAGTAATGATAGCAGCTTACTGGTTCAAACATCCCAAGAGAGATTAAAGTGTTGTAAATAGATTTAAGTATTTTAGTATTCATGTGTCATCGCAACTAAAATGGCAGCTACTGAGATTCTGTGTTTTAATAATTATATCTGTAAATATTATATGTAGATTGTAGGTAAAGTAATTGTTTCGACTCTTAGATCTTTTCACACCTTAACATGAAAGATCTTGGTTTGGAAATTTTTAACCCTTTAGTGACCAGATTATTTTTTCATAGTTTTTAATGAGATGATAATATGTTTTAGGAGCAGTTTTATTAAAAAACATAAAAATAAATAAATTTATGCACTCGGATTTATAAATCACTCAGTATATGATGTTACATATATGTAACGCTAGGAGCTAATGGGTGCAAAAAATACAAAATATATCTGTAAACAGTTCTATTTATTTAAAAACTGAAACTAATGAAAAAGGAATTTAAACATTTTGGTTTTTGTGAGGTAACGAAACAATCAATACAGAGATCTAAGTTACATTTTTTCCACATCGTGTGTGTTGAACTTTTGCAAAATCTTCCAGCACAATGTCTTTTGTCGTTTGGAATTATCCACTAGGTGTTCCATCCTATCATATATCTAATTTCATCGGCTACTCTTTGCGCATTAGAAGATGGAGATGGAGTCCTGCCAGTGCCTTTGAGAAATGACGAATATTTCTTCAAATAAACTTACATGATAGCCCTTCGAAAGTCTATTTGGGACATCCGAGAATTGTTTGATTTTCGATACAAACACTACGCGTTATTGACTGAAACATCAAGAAGGCACGTAAACAATGCCCAGTACCATTTTCTGTTTCTAATTTGAATCCTGTACTGTACACCATTCTGATCCATTCGATCAGTACCACCCATTTTTTTGTTATACTCTGCAAGTATTGTTGGTCTGCTAACTTGTGTGTGTTTTTTCCCTTTTGCGAGTAACTTCAACATTTGTTATTGGATTGATGCCATATATATTTGAAGCAATGCAAACTACGGAATTATCGACCCACTTAGCTACTAATACAGCATCCGTTTTACTAATAGTACTTTTATAGTATCCCCTTTCCTTTTTCGGAATATCGTTTTTAGCTAATAAAGACAGCTTCTAGGTAAACGGTTTTTCCTTATAGTCCCCTTTGCCTCCGTATCCTTTCAAACGTAAATAAGACAATAAACTGAAGGTAGTAAATAAATTGTCAAAGTAAAATAAGAATGGAAAAGATTTCAGATTATCAGGTAGTTCTTCTATCATTTTCACCAGTGGTGTTGCCGCCTTTCCAAAGTTTATTTCTCTGTCAATATCAGGAGTTACAGATTTTCCTTGATATATCTCGAAATCAATCAAATAGCCCATCACTGTATTTAGGCATCTAATGAAAACTTTATAACTTATAACTTTATAGACTTTATAACCAAATCATAAAGGATTGTCTCTTAAAAATTGCTTGCTGCTATGTTTACCGTAGTATTTGACCATACTTTCGTCGACAGCCAGATCTTTTTCAGGAACAAAATACTCTCTGAATCTGTCCTTCACTTTATTTATAAATGGCCGTATTTTCCAGAGCTTATCACTCTTATCAATATTTGCGTTAGAAATCAACTGAATAAACCTCAAAATTTGCTCAAATCTGTTGCATCTCATAGCGTTATATACAAGTTCGTTTCTAGTGCCAAGACTTTGCTCCCAGTACATACGCTTGCTGGGATAACCACTAATAATCAATATAGCAATGAAACATTTCATTTCCTCTGGTGAGACTTCTGGGTCGGGTAACTTCTTGAAAGTAGCATATTGGTTTGTTTCCTGTATCAGAAATAAAATGATTTCTTCATCTATGAACATTTCGAATATATCAACAACTGATTTGATTCAAACAGTGAATAATCTGACTCAGGAAATTGTTTCTCGGGGATTCTGAATCGCGGGATTCAGAAACTTTTGTATATACCATTTGAACAGGTGTAATATCGATATCATTTGCCAAAGAAATGTTACCTTCTGTTGATTCTAACTGTTGAATAGTATAATTCCACCAGCTGATCTAACTTCTGCATCGGCAAGTAGCTGACGTTTGCTCAAATTGTCGAAATCTCCGCCCTCGTCCTCATCTCCGGAATCCTCATCAGTTAGAGTAGCCGGATCCGGTGGCGCTATATAAATTGCCTCTATAGAGTCATCTATCTCGTCGTATTCTCCAAAGGCTATATCAATAGCTTCTTGAACAGTCAGGCCTCATTAAAGAACTGCAGCAAGGCCTCTGAAATAAAAAAAAACTTAGTAGGTACATACTACATTTTTAAATTTTAGAGTTCTATAAACACTCTGTATACTAATACTTCGAAAAATTTTACTAAAATATCATACAATAAAAACAGAACATATCATATATTGGTACAAAATAACTGTAGATATGCTTACATTACATCCTAGCGTTACAAATATGTAACAGTCAATTTCCTAACCGAACAACTTTTTTATTTGAAAAAATATCAAAGCTTTTTACACAAAAAATATGTATTTATATTTTCTTACACTATTTGTTTTCTAATATTAACTTTATTATACAAAATAAGATTTATATACTTACTCTTTATCAACGAAGTCCATTATTTGAAGCTTTATTTCTTTCGTTATATTTTATCCAGGCACAGATTCAAAACAAAGTTCTAATAAAATCGCACATTTACAACGATGTAAACACTAATACCTTCTGATCTGTTTTCAACTGAAAATTTGCGACATAGGCGACAGAGGATCTATTTAGATGGCACCATTTTGCCCTTACATAATCGTAACGTTAGGAACTAATGGGTTAAATAGGTTTTAGCGTCTGCTGTCCAGCATTTTGTGGGTCATATTCAACTGATACTTGTCGACTCTTACTGAGCTTCATCGTGTTTTTGCAGTTTCTCTTCATCTTCGCACGTATGGTGTTCAAACAGGATCTAGTTCTATGGTTTTGTCATTTGTGTGAGATTGATTTTTCCACGAAAAAATTAGGAATCGATGGTTACTTGGTGGAGAATGTCATCAGGAAGAAGGCTTATAAGGCATAGTCTTGCCTTATACTCGAAGTTGAGTCGTTCTTGGTTTCCACTTGGTTGTGCTTAGCTCTCAAAATAAGCGAAGACGACAGCATGAAGAACTCTCCAACACAATAAGATGCTGTATAAAATAACTAATGAGTCAACTTAAGGGGTCTAAACTAATTATATTTTTTTATTAAACTATATATTGTACATTTTAGAATAAAAATACTCTATAATTTTTTGTTAGGACTGTTTTTATATATAATATAGATACATTTATTATATACCTCTCTTATTTATGTATAATGACTACTCATTGTCCTTATATCATCACAATTATTCCTTGATATTAAATGAACAGTATATAACTGAACTTAACCTCACATAACCTAAAATAATACTAGTTCTTCAGTAGCGTATTGTTTATCCACGAATCTGTTGAATATTATAAAGAAAAACTCAAAGTGATGCGATACGTAATAATGAAGATTAAATAAAAGCTATGAGGCACTATGGATTTTCTTTTGTTTGATTTCCTGATTGTTTGTAAGTATGTAATATGTGCAAGAGGAGCTGTTTCTTCTATCGAAAGTTAGAGAATAACATTTAGATTATACATGTTGATCGGGAGTTAGAAGAGATATCGGCTGAGATGACTCAGCGTTATTAAGAACTGCTGCTGAGCAAATATGAGTGACTAGTGTTTTTGGGAAAAGACTGGGAACAACCATTAGATAATGATTGAGAATGAATGTGAGATGGACTAGGACCCACTGACGTCTTCACTTTCTTTATATCGATTATATTTGGTTGAACATGTTCGTCTGATAAAAGTGGAGCAAATTCTTCATCTGATTTATTTAATTCATCATGGAATTTATCTGAATCTAACGAAACGCTGTCTGCAGCTTTAAAACCAGATATGGCTTTATCCATTGTCGCCACTTTTAAATAAACCAAGTTAAATATTTCAGCTAATTTATAATGAGTTGTTTTTCACGCGGATGTACTCTCATGTTATGTCACACTGTTTATTATAGGCTTTTTTGAAGGGAGCATAAAATGCCAAATCTAAGGGCTATGGCCTATGGGAGGTATAGACATCAAAATAATCCCATTGTTATACCGGTTCTTCTTTAGATGGCTTTGCATGGCATTGAAAATGTTTTAGCCATTACGTAAATAACGTTTCGTTTATCCAGCCATTATCTAAACATCTATAGAAAGTACCTGCTGGGTAATTTCTTTGAAGTTCTTCAGTCATTTTTCTCCTTGAGAAAATGAACATTGGTAATACATAAGACCCTGAAGCACTGAATGCACAAAGAATAGTGACCGTTTTACCTGTTTCCCAAGAAGTCACTTAACCTACTCCTTTTTTAGCCTTTTTCTCCCAAAATTCTTACTGGCTTTTGTACAGTTATAGTACCTGTCTCTTCAGTATTAACATTATTAAAAAAAATTACTTCTTCCAAGTTGAAAGCGGTAATTATATTCAGACTTGTAACTTCAGGGAGGCGTAACCTGATATGTAGATTTCGCTACATGGTGAGAGCTACCCAATATCTTCCCGCCTTTTTTTTGCATTAAAAACATATTTCATATTATTTTTCTCGGCGTAGGTAAACCTAAGTCTCTGAAGTTCATCAGGATATAAACTAAAAAAACATTTTTATCTATCAAAGTATACTTCACCCTTTGCAAGTTCATAACGTATTAAATTTTGTGCTCAGCATCTCGAGCCACACGAAGACAGCGGAAAGTGATGATAGACTTGCACAGTTCGTCATAATATGTAACAGTTTACTAGTTACTTTATTGCGCGGATTTACCCCGTTCTCCCCTAAGTGTACAAAGGTGCCATCTAATTTGATAAACATGATTTCTGTCCTTTGCGCGACAAGAAATGTGCAAAAGTTTGCATTTAAATGTTTGTAAAAATTGTATTAAAAATTCTTGATTATAATTATTTATTCGAGACTCTTCAGTTGCTTGCAAAACGGACTTTGATATGGCATAATAGAAACCGTTTGAACTGGATTTAGTGTGCAGCATGTGGCATATAAAGTGGCACTTTATATAAAAAATGTATCTGCTATATTTTTTATAGTTAGTAAATTACTAAATTATTCTACATGGTTGATGTTTAAAAAACAAGTGCTGCACCTGTTCTATCACTACATTTGAACCCATTTGTAAATATTTCACATTTTTTCCCAAAAATATTAAACGTGATTGTGGTTATTAAATTATTTAAATTAGAGCCCTCTGTATATTCGGCCTATATAATGGTTGAATCTGAATCATATACATGTTTAAGTTCAGTTATATATTGTACATTCATACAATTATGATATTTAGTTTTTATCGAAAAATATATCTACCATTGTGATAATTGTACCTTCATCTATCCATTTGCTCATTTTTATATGATTTGTAGTTTAAGTTTAAAAGTTTAATAAAAGCCTGATATATATGTAGTACTTTATTACAACAGCATTTATCCTCGAAATCTTAGATCAGCGGTTCTCAACCTAGTCCAAGAACTCCCAAGATCCGCGTTGTCGTCAGAAGAGATCGGCGAAATAATTCTTGAAATATATGGAAGTATATATTGTGACACGACGTAACAAGATAAGTTTGGACCAAAAAACGCCTTATTAAAAAGTCGCAATCTTCGATAATGGTTGCGACTTGCGTCCAGAAGTTTCACAAAAAAATCTATGCATCTACCTTCAGACAAGCTGTTAGCTGGAAAGAATAGTCTGGGTACAGTAATTCTGGGGCTTGAGATTCAGCAAGCTCTAAAAGTCTAAAAGCAAGGAAGAATCGAAAGAGTCCTAGTCACTTAGACAACGAAAGAGAGAGGACAGGTAACACTCATTTAATAAACCTTCGAAAAGTGAAGCCAGTTTCGATGTGACCGCCATGTTTTGGTGCCGGTACGTTGTCCATTACTACCTCTCGTAGGATTACCAGGTCTACTGATTTTTTCAGTAGATCTACAGATTTCTAATTCAATTTACTGATTTACTGAAACACTATATCAATCTACTAAAAAACGTAATGATATAGTCAAGTCAAGTCAAATTTATTGATCACATGCGACATTATACAAAGTACATGTATGAGACAAGTCAAAGTTACAGACATACATCTTAAAAGTATATAAATTAATAAACACGATAAAACATACTTAAAAGTTATTTTTAGAATATGGCTCTAGCTCACAAATGTATTGATGTACACACCTCCGAAAGTTTGGCTGATGTAAATTCATTCGTATATCTATTGGTAATTTGTTAAAGAAACTTATGGCTGCATAATGTGTGCTACCTTCCAACAAAACAGAACGATGTTGTAGAAGCATAAAGTGATTGTCTCTGAATCTTGTTGAATAAACATGGTTAAATTGAAATTTATTAAATTCATAAATTTTGCTATGTAAATACATTATACACGAAAATATATACAGACCAGGAATTGTAAGAATATTGTTTTGTCTAAAGATGCCTCTACAAGAATCTCTAAATTTCATTTTATACATTATCCTAATAACTCTTTTCAGAAGTACGAATATCTGCTCTAATTCAGAGGTACAACCCCAGACTTCAATCCCATATTTGGCTATTGAGTAAAAATGGGCAAAGTATACTGTTTTTAATATTGATGTATGAAAGAGACGTGAAAGAATTCTCAATGCATAACATGCGCTACTTAATCTGGATTTCAAATTAGAAATGTGGTTTGACCATTTACAATTACTGTCTTGTAGAAGTACCCCCAGCAACTTCGTGCAGTCTGTTTTATCTATTGCTGCTCCTATAGTGGCTTGATGGTTTAATAAATTATTTGACGTGAAAATCATATACTTTGATTTCTCTTCATTCAAAACTAATTTGTTGGATAAGAAATAACTGTTGATGGTGGATAGTATCTGTGTAGTTTTATTTTGCAAATTTTGATCAGACGTTCCTGTGACTAGAATGTTGGTATCATCCGCATAACTGATGATGTTAACCCCAGTCAGTGAATTAGTTACCAAAGCTATATCATTAATAAATACTATAAAAAGTAGAGGACCCAATACACTATCCTGAGGGATACCATAATGGATATCCAATGTATTTGATTCGTTTACAAGTTCATTAGATGTTATCTTTACTTTTTGTCTTCTATTCTCTAGGTAGGAAGTAAACCATTTTAGAACTGCACCACGAATACCAATCCCCTCAAGTTTTATTAGCAACAAATTATGATCCAAAGTGTCAAAAGCCTTGGACAAATCGAGAAATAAACCACATGCCTTCTCTCGTCAACCTCCAAAGCATCCAACACTAAGCTGACGAAATTTGCAAGAGCTGTAGTTGTAGACTTAGAAGATGTAAAACCATGTTGAAAATTATGCAAGACACTATGCTTTTTTAGGAATGCGTTTATTCTAGTATAAACCAGAGTTTCAATTATCTTTGAAAACACAGATAAGAGACTTATGGGACGATAGTTGTTAAGGTCATCTTTATCACCACTTTTGAATAAAGGGATTACAATAGATAGTTTAAACATACTAGGAAATATTCCTTGTTGAAAAGAGGCATTATAAATATCCGTCAGTGGATCTGCGAGATATAGAACAACTATTACGTTAAACATAGAACAACTATTACGGTTTTTTGATGCTCATGTAAACCCACCTATTTTAGTAGGATCCAAAGCGGCAAGTAACTTTGGAGCCATTTCAACAAAATGGTGGTTAAATTTGTCTGCTAAATTACTGTTATCATCACTAGGTACTTTTGAGTTATTTTGTTTCCCGACTGTTAAGTTTACTAAATGCCAAATACATTTCATTTTATTTGATGATTCGTTTAACTGTCTCATGAAGTGACTACTTTTAGCTGCTTTTAATTTAATTGAATATTCTGCCTTTGAATATAATCATGTTCAAAAAGTGATCATTATGTCAGTGGTATATCATGATATATATCTATTATTTTCAATCTACTGAAGAAATAAAATGTGATCTGTCAACCTTGCTGGTGCCGGTTTGGCTTCAGTCAATTCCATACGATTACGCGTCCCCTTTCTTTCCTTGTCTAAGCCTAGTCATGACAATGTGCTTGCAGAAGTTCTTAAAATTTTTGACTGACAGCATTTCACGTATTTATTAAACCAAATATAGGATCCAAGCAAAATTCCTGATTGGACAGAATCTAATCCTGCAGCAAGCTGAAGAACAAAATGTTCTTGTTTGATAATGTGTGTGACACTGCTTTTGCAAATTTCAGTATTCTCAGGATTGTTCGTATATTATCGAGCACTAAGTATATTGTTTAATGACGGAGAGTGATTATTTTTCCGTAAATTACGTTTTATGTATGACCAAACTAAACTCTATTAGATTGAAAATACAGTTGTAAGGAGGTAACCGAACAACTGAATGCTCTCGTTCTTCTGCCAATTTATCAATTACGTACCCTGGTCTTTAACATGCAAATCCTGGGTGTAAAACTTCCAATTATTACTTGTAGTCGCTTCAATATTTTACTAGGTTTGTTTTTCAAAACATTTTCTTCATTGTTTATAAACACACAATTACCTAGGATGCCGCCACAGTGTCTACATTTTATAATCAAGAATAAACACATCAACTTGCCACATGCACGACACTGAAGTAATTTTTAAAATTTTTTAAAAATTACCTAGTGCCTGTATTTACCTAGGCGACGTTGCCGAACATAAAAAACTTTTAACTGAAAATTAAAACTGAACTAATAATAAGCTTTGAAGTACAACTGAAGTTATATAATTTTTTATTAGAACAATAATTACGAAATTGAGGTTGCAAAAAATTCAAAATAATTGTTGCAGATTTGTTTTTGGCATAAGAAAATATGATCGTGTATCATGCAAAATTAAAGAACTTCAATGGTTAACAATAGATAATTTATACAAATATCACCTCGTCTCATTGATATATCGAATTATTTCGTCGTCAAATCCTATTTATTTAAGGAACAAATTAGTATTTCATGGAGACGTTCATAATCTGGATCTGAGATATCCTCATAGTTTTATGCT
This sequence comes from Diabrotica undecimpunctata, assembly GCF_040954645.1. Classification (NCBI taxonomy): domain Eukaryota; kingdom Metazoa; phylum Arthropoda; class Insecta; order Coleoptera; family Chrysomelidae; genus Diabrotica; species Diabrotica undecimpunctata. The sequence continues at coordinate 15,883,100 of NC_092806.1, forward strand.
GCCAAGATATAGACTAGCTATTTTCCAGCGATCGTTTACTTACAATGCTGTTTTAGTGTTTAATTGTTTAACAAAAAATTTAAGAGGTAAATCTCTTGATTTCATGAAGCGGCATTATAAGAAATTTTAATCGCAGTAACGTTATTATTATTATATAGTATATTGTTGTCGTAATTGTTACCATTAGAATTTTTAGAATTTTTTTTTGTTTTTATTTATCATTAATATCATTTATCACATAACATCACAAATTATTTTCTTTATCTTATTTTTCTAGTAGCCACATGACTATTTGTACCATTTCAATATTATATTATTATTGTATATATATGTCAATTTATAAATCATTATAAATAATAAAGGTTAAGTGGAGTAGCTCTAGCTAGACTTCGCCTCATGTATCTATTGTTTGTAAATTTTTGCAGACTAAATAAAGGCAATTTATTATTATTATTATTATTATAATCTTGAAACAATCAATATAAAATTAATTCTACAACCATTTTTAGGTTGTAGGTCTTTTGTCTCAGATCTCGAAGTGAAAAATGAAGAAATTTAATATTTATTTAACATCTGACAACGCTGTGCTTTGATTTCACTTCACTCAAGAGAGACGGGAACATCTCAATCCGTGCAGAGATAATATGAGGATATCTTGCATAGATATCTGAATGCATATTTTGCATAGATATCATAGATCAGAACAGATCTGTTAAATAATATATTTAAACCTCCTCGTAAAACTTCAATTTTCAATTGACTTGGGATACACTTTTACTTTGAGGGTAATGATTGTTACTTTTTACAGAAATCATCTAAGTTCAGATGGGGGGAAAACGAAAAATAATCAATTTACCAAGTGTTACGTTAGGAATGTCTCACGGTTACTTTTCGCAAGAGATTCCTGTTTCGAACAAATACAAAATTAAATTTTTAGTACAAAAAAATTACTTTTGTATTAAAATACATAAATGCGACTTTAAAGTTTTATTTAATACAGTTTGCTTCGGTGGTACAAATTCGACTGAACATTAAATCAATATGATATTCGATACTCCTTACATTCCCAGACGAAAAAGTCGTAAAATGGAATTTCCTTAAACCAGCACTCAGCTGGAGAGACGATGAGCTAATTAGGGAATTTTTTACATATTAAATAGTTACTCAACATAAAAAGAAAATCGAAAGTTCTTCTGACAACAATAGTGAGCAGGGATTTCAACCAGCTGATGAAGATATGGATTTGGAAGAGATTCCTTTTGTAACGGATCCGGAAAATACGGATGTAAATTGTATTTTCTGTGACAGAAAATTTTGTGAGGATTATCGAGGTGAAAAATGGATTCAGTGCCTTATGTGCAACTTGTGGGCACATCTAGATTGTTCTGGTGCAGAAAGAGACGAATATGTGTGTGAATATTGTACATAAAAAATTATAAAATAAAAATAAAAATACTTTTACTAGTAGCCCATATTTATATCACCTTTCCGTTTCTTACTTAAATGACACCGTGAGTGTTTTTATGACATTTCAGAAAAAAATATCTTACTAGGCAGAAAAACGGACTATCACAAAAGAGCAAATCAATTCTACATTCCAATTATGCAATTTGAATTTTTTCGATCAAAAAATAGTCAAGATATCAGCAATAAACAAAATGGTAGTCCATATTTGTACCTTCTCCACTACTATACCAAAACTGAAACATTCAGTGATGTTTCGTCTTATAAGTTTATTACATTATTGTAGTAAAACTTGTGGCCAATTCGCAGCGGTCGCTTCCATGCCGGTTCTTTATTGTAAAGATTTTTAATTAATTAGTTGTCATTTTTTTAAAGTTTTTTGTAACAATAAATTCCTGCGGTTCGTTATTAAAGCTTTTATTGACCCCGGTAGTAAAGGGTTTTTATCGAATTCGCCTCACCCACATCGTTCGCTTGGCTACATTCTCAGATTCGTTAATAATTTACCACTTTACACACTTGATAGATAAATTACTATTTGGTCAATCATGTGATAATATTTCCTAAATTTAATGTCAAATGAATATGAAAACAAAACGAAAAAGGCACATTCCATGTTGCTGTAAAGCTGTTACTTATATTAAGTAACAATAAGTAGCAAAGACGGTCCTGCTCCAGGCAGTAATCTGCAGACAACACACATTTTCAAAGCATGCTGTCGACGACGACGGTCGGGGAGGCGATTAGGACCATTTCCCATACCATCTTTTATTCCTAATTCCACGCTACCACGCCACCAGAGGCAAAGCCGGCCACTCATGCCACTCATTCATTCAGTCGCTTAACGATGTTAACGCGAATAACATTTAAGGAAAGCCTACAAGCTTTCCTTGCACTTTCCCTGTTTTTCGTCGGTATACAGGGCGAATCGTTAACCCCGCCGTATTTCAACTTGGCGGAAGGTAAAAATATTACAGCTTCGGCCACGTGCGGAGAAGGTATTGAAGGACCTGAGTTGTTCTGTAAATTGATCGGCGCCAATTCTGAGAATGATTTCGCTGTTAATGTTATCCAAGGGCAGGTAGGTTGGCTTTTGATACTTTTATGAATGGCTTTTGTGGAAGCACTGAACCATTGAAAGAGGTTTTTGTTTACCACCCGCAATACCCTAACGATAATGTTTACAAGATGTATGAGGGGCTGTAAAATTTTTTAATCCTGTAACTTTAATTGACCTTTTTTGGTTTATTGGGTTCATAAATAATAATAAATTTAAATTACAATTCATAATTGAAATTGTGTTTAGTTTTTTTCAAAATAGATAATTTCTTACAAGGGCTCTTTTTTCTTAAACTTCACTTAAATTTTTGTATAAAATGGGACCAAATGTAAAAATCGTCCTACAATGGACGAATATTTATAAGAATATTTATTTAGAATAATTATTTATTTAGCTCAATATACCTACCTTAGAAGCGTGCTTAAAAGTGACCATCTTAAATCATAAAATACAAACTACCTAATTCTAAATGCAAAACACATTTTTTAAATTACAATTACAAATTATTTTATCCTATTTTTACAATATGTTTGGAGCTCTCCCATAATCTGTTTTACTTCTTTCCATTTTCTTTTATTCTCAATATACATAGTTTTTCCAATATTCTACCAATCTTTATTTTTAATACATTAAATTGTTAAATTTTTAATTTTAAAACTTTAAAAGATATGAAATTTTCAATATTCTACAATTACATGTAAATAAAATTTTATAACTTTGAATTAAAAATAAGTTTGTTCCTACACAACGAAAAACCATCACCATAAATTTTTATTATACTGTTTTCCTGCCCAAAAATTTACGAAACATTTTAAAAAAAATTTCAAAATATATTCAATAAAAAATTCTATTTTCTCAGGACTTTTCATTAAACTTTTTAGACTATGTATTTTCGAAATTATTTCATTGAACAATTGTACTGTTTCTGAAAAACAAAAAAAGTAAAATAAAAATATCAGAAGTTATAAACGTTTTAAAGGTAAGATCTGAGAACTTCTCCCTTTATGATCTTACTTTATCTTGACTGTCTTTCTGTCTGTGGAACAGAGATCACAACCAGTCTCTATGTTAAGGTCTTGATCTTGCCTCTTTTGACGGATTCTGATGGTTTCTTTATCAAGCTATTTCTCGGGGACGCGGGTGAGGACCATGGGGCGCTTGGGCATATTATTTGGATCAATTATAATTAAGTTTGCTCCCTCCCTCAGCCCCTTAATAGTCTTCACCACTTCAGTCGTTCAGTTTTTTGTATACTCGTTAACACAGTTCACCCACAGGGTCCCTTCCCTAAACGATGTTTTATGGAACTGCAGGAGTTCATTTTGACCTCCGATGGGAGTCTCATCAAGTACTTGCTCCAGATTGTTAATGATCAAATTTTCTTGAGCCTGATCTAGTTGAGTATCAGGATGGTGTCTGTGTGCTACCACCATTTTGAATACTTTTGTCACGGTGCTCTATGACCTAGTCTGCTCGTTAGAGCACCTTGATTTCTTAACAACTCTGTTACGAGGGGGTGATGGTATTCTCCCGAAGCCTCTTTTTATTCTCGGGTGTTGCTGATTTGGTTTTTTTGGGATTTGCTATGGTCCATGTCCCAGCAGCCATTTTTGTCTTTTTTTTCATCTTCCTTTGTTGAGCTCTAGAAAGGCGTTATTTGAAACTTACTTATTTATTTTTTTTAATTTAAAAATCCGAAATTATACTTCACAATTTCGAATTTTTAAATTTTAAAAAATAACTCTTTGGTGTATGTGCCAAAAAGCAATTCTAGCGTACTAATAAGATCAGGAATTGTTTTTTGATCGAAACACTTTACAATTTTTTGAGCTTGCTCTCCCAGCGATTGATTTTTAATTAATTTTATTTATAGTTTATAAAAAGGGAGTTTTAATTATATTATTTGTAGATTGTTACATATTTAAATTAAAAATTTGAATCATAATATTTTTTCTAAAAAGATTCATTTATTCTACAACCAGGCGGCACCCACATATAAAAATATCTAAAGTTGCATTTGTTGCCCCACTCTTTCATATTTTAGAAGCAGTAATAACGCTGACATGACCGCTCTCTAGTGGTGCAAATAAGGAACTAAAATCATGATCAACTTCTCATTGTTTTGTGTATAACCTTTGCCGACTCTAAAAAATGACAATGAAAGATCCTTCTATATGCGTCTATATTCTTTGATTCTACGTTTATTCTACCCTACCTTTATAACTTTTCTTTAACATTATTGCTCAATTTTTATCTTGGTCTTACTTTTCCTGCTGCACTTCGTTCTTTGTTTCCTTGCAGAACTAAATTTTTACGTTCTTTCCCTTACCATTCTTTCTAAATGCCTTAGAGGAAAGTCGCCTAATATGGGGTACTTTTTTGTTTTTAAAAATACTATTAAAAAATAACGTAATTAGTGTTAGGCACTATTTTTAAATTTTAGCTTTTCTTGGACGCGTTTAGTAAAAAGACACAGCTTAAAAAAAAATACAAAAGGAAATAGGCAGTATTTAAAAAAGGTTTTCTACCCCATATTAGAGGCATAGGGTACCCTATGTAAAAATTCAAAATAAATTCAATTATTTTGGGTTGTTTGGATTAAAACTATTTATTTATGAAAATGACAAATACCAGAACATTCAACGTAAGCCCATTTAAAACACGCCCATCAACACTTAATAATTCGAAGCTTTATTTATTTTCTCTAACAAAATTCGAACTATTTGATATTTCAAACACTCAATAATTCGTAATATTTAAGAGTCCCTCGAATTTCGAATTAACAAGAGTCGACTGTACATATTTTTGATAGAAATGTCTTTAACTACCACATTAAATAATATTCATGTCTTTTTTATTGTTTTCCGGTAAGTTTGCCGTAATTTTGTTTTGTTTAATATTACACACTGCAAGCAGTATTAAAGAATATCAAATAAAATGCATACGGCATACATTTTTGCACTGTATTAAGTGCATTGTATTGTGTGACATTTTTTCAGTAGCTTTTAATTTTAATTTACCAGGGGAAACCCATATTAGTAAAAAACAAAACATTTTATTTTCTTCTTATTCGTTTCAGCACAGTGATTCAGTTTGCCTATTCCGTGTTATTATGACCATATTTTTCAAGGTCTTCTTTGCCTTTTGGATTATAGTTGAGTATTTTTTGGGTAGTTTTTTGTTTTCCATCCTGTAAATATGTTGTCTACATTTTTCTTTATACTCAGCGGGCATTCAATTATTACATAGCGCAATTTTTGAAGATTTTTGACCCCCTCCCCCGCATGTAACGCACCGTAACGTTTTTCTGTACCCCCACCCCCTACAAAACCGTAACGTAACACCCAAGTGAACATTTGTACCTGAAAGAAGCAGTTATGTTGCGAAAAGTACCGGAAAGTCGCTAAAATTTCTGCAGCCGTTCCGAAAACTAAACTTTTAGGATTTATTGATTGGTATGATTTATTAAATTGAATAAATATCACTTTTTGGAAAACGATGCAAAAGTCATTTTACAGGATTCGTAGGATCGCAGATAGGGTATTTAGAAGAGAAATGGGTCGATAGGATTCCGTGCTGGTACTGAGTTTCCCTGGTTTGAAAATCACAATTGTGCTGGCTATTTTCTCACCAAGAGGCAAGCATTGATTATATAGATAGATAGGTAGAGAGATAGATATTTTATTTGACTGTAAGTTATAACAAGGTTTACAGCAAGTCAAAAGTAAAATTATAAATATTAAACATTACAAAAAAAATGGAAACAGTACATTAAAAATATTTAAAACATTACTAGCGATGGAAGTTACGCTCAGGAAATTTTTTGAGGCATTTTATATGGATTTGATGCCGAAACCAGCAAGAAATGCCTAAACTTTAGAAAGAAGAAGACAGTTAACCTGTTAATAAATGCATCGCTAGTACGTTAGGCATTTGATTGTGTGAAGTGGGAAGTTCTCTGGACAGTTCTTCATGAGATGGGAGTTCCAGATCATTTGGCAATATTAATTAAAAACTTATACGAAGATAACTCAGTTAAAATAAGAATTGAAAACCAGCAATCTGATACCTTCAAAACCAGCAGAGGTGTACGACAAGGGTGCATACTATCTCCAGACCTGTTCAATTTATATGGAGAATACATAATGAGGAACGCACTCGATGGATGGAGAGGCGGCATCTCCATTGCAGGAAAAAAGATCTCAAACTTAAGATTCGCAGACGATACAACACTGATAGCAACATCTGAAGAGGAGATGTCGAGACTGATAAAGAGAGTAGAAACCGAAAGCAACAAGTGTGGGCTCAAGATTAATAATCAGAAAACAAAAATCATGATTGTGGACCACGCGAATATCCTCCAAACAACAGGCGCCCTAAATCAATTCGAGAAAGTAGACGAGTTCACGTATCTAGGATCTTCCTTAAGCAATGCAGCCTCCTCCCATACGGAAATTCGCAGAAGAATAGGGATGGCCAAGAACGCGATGAGTCGACTGTCAAAAATATGGAAGGACCGTTCTTTATCCAAAAAACTCAAAATGAGACTGGTACGGACACTCATTTTTTCAATCTTCATTTACGGTGCCGAAACATGGACAATAAAATCAGAGGATAGGAAAAGGATTGACGCATTCGAAATGTGGTGCTGGAGACGAATGCTACGCGTCTCGTGGACGGAGCACAGATCCAATCAGTCGATTCTCGAAGAGCTAAACATTCAGACCAGACTCTCCTCTCAGTGTCTTGAAAATGTTTTAAAGTTTTTTGGCCACATTGCGAGAAGAGACAATGACAACTTAGAAAGACTAATTGTGTGCGGAAACGTAGAAGGACGTAGAGGCAGAGGACGCTCACCTATCCGATGGTCAGATCAAGTACAGAAAGCCACTGGAGAGACGTTTTCCGAGTCTATGAGAGCAGCCCAAAATCGCAAGAGATGGAGAGAATTGACAGCCCAGATTGTAGGAAATCACGATCCTCAGCAATGAGGAAACGACAAGAGAGAGAGAGTACGTTAATGAATAAAAATCTCAAATAAATTTCGTTGTCACGACGACTAAGCCGCCTACTACCTAATTCAAGTTTTCTTTATTTGCCTATAAAAGGTTCTAAATTAAATGCTTTTGCATGAAACAAAAAATAATTGGATACTAAAAGTTTTACGAGAATAAGTTTTAATAAAAATTTTCATCTGAAATAAAAAATCTGCCTCTTCTTTCTATAAAACAATCTAATTCCAACGTTTTTTATTCTTCTTTAATAGCACGTTTTATACATTTATGCCTTATATTCTTCCTTAATAGCATGTTATATTAATTTCTACCACTTTTCTACATTGATCTTTTTAAATCATCATCATCATCATTCAATCTTCGCTTATCCACTGCTGGACATAGATCTCCCTCATAATTTTCCATCTATTTCGATCTTGTGCCTCTTGCATCCAATTCCTCTGACAACGTTTTAGATCGTCAGTCCAACGTGTTGGTGGACGACCTCTGCTTCGGTAGGCATCATCTCTTGGTCTCCATTCCAGTATCCGTTTTGTCCATCTATTATCTGTCATTCGAGCCACGTGACCTGCCCAGTTACATTTCAGTGTTGCTACTCTCCCTGCTGCATCAGCCACTCCTGTTCTTTGTCGTAGCTGGCGATTTGGGATTTTGTCTCGTAGTGAAACGCCTAACATAGCACGCTCCATCGCCCTTTGACACACACGGATCTTTTGAACTGTTCTCCTTGTCATGGTCAACGTTTCCGCACCATAAGTTAACACTGGCAAAACACTCTGATTAAACGTTTTTCTTTTTAACTGCTTGTCCAAAATATTAATGAGTATTCTCCATTTGTTCTTTGCCTACTCTGATTTGGTCAGCCAGTCATCTCAGTTTTTTGCTCCTATACTCCCATAGACTTATATATAAAATAGACTGAGCAAGTTGGCAGTTTCCAATGCCAACAAGATCTTTCAACTAATCTCTATCTCTATCTAGAGCTCGTTATTTTATTTTACCCTCTATCTCTCTCTCTCGTCTTGATATTGAGTGCGAGTAGCAGCGTGTGAGGGGCATAGACTTATACATATAAGCAAATAATCAATATTACTTAACCCAGCCTGTGAGACTTGCTCACCCCTGAGGATGACATTCGGTGCTACAATTCATTAGAGCGAGTAGCATTAATTCATGTAATCAGGAATTACTCCACCTCGCTCCACCCCCCGATAGGGTAGCGCTATAAGAGCTACAAATCAACAAAATGCTTGTCAGATGGAAGTCTTGGGTACCAATTGAGGCGCTATATTCCCGCTATCTTTAGTGAATTATCATCGAACTGTCCGCATCTTGCTTGTTTTTAGGTTTTGTTAGTATTTTTATGTGGCTTGCGTCTTTTGTTAGTGTTTTATTAATTTTGGTGTCCAAAGCTGTTTTTTTGGGGAATGCACTGTCTGTGTGTACTCATCCACAAAGAATGATGATGATGATTCCGAAGAGAGAAACACACAGAGAGAGAGAGAGAGAGAGAGAGAGAGAGAGAGAGAGAGAGAGAGAGAGAGAGAGAGAGAGAAAGGAGTAGAAAGAGATATTCTCCTTATCGTAGAACCTATCCCTTAAATCAATATAAGTTCAATAGGATTTAGATCGTAGTGGTGGAGAGAAAGTCAAAGTATGAAAATATTCCGTTTAATTTACAAATTTCGTCAAGAACGTATTTTACAAATAAATCTTTGTGTTCGTTCACAATTATCAATGGTTCTTTTTTTCACCATATCAAATTTTTTCCCAAAAGCCATTGAATTATTTTTCTTTTTCCAAGCAGATGTAGACAATTTTTCGGATCTTGAATATTACGATATATTGTTAAAACAACTACGGAATCTGTTTGCTTAAAATATTTCTCAAAAACATCAGCATTCCAATCTTCATGGTTCAAAGGTGCGAATTGTATTTCTGGTATATAATTATTTATCTATAAAAAACACAGTTGATTTGTAATAACAATATTAATAACTATTTTATTCCTTAGTACTGTGATGTGTGTGATCCCACAAAATCAGACAAAAGGCACCCTCCAGAATTTGCTGTGGATGGCAGAGAATACTGGTGGCAAAGTCCACCTCTATCCAGAGGAATGAAATATAATGAAGTCAATTTAACTATTGATCTAGGACAGGTGAGTTGATTATTTTAGTTTATTTTTTTTTTCTAAAAAAGTTCATTATAGTTTTTGGTATCCCTTTTCCAAACTGCATAATCGTATTCCCAACATTAATCTCCAATCCACCAATTGGTGTCCAATTCACACATAAAATTGTTCATAAAATACTGCTTTAAATTATGTTTTGATACATGCATGTTTAAAGAAATTATACAGTTGACAACAACAAAATTAACTCCTTCTTCCCAGAAAATATACCAACAGATATTTAATTCATTAATACTTTTTACGAGGAAAGAATGGTTCGATAAAGAATGCTGGATACCAACTAAATAAATGGATATCAACTAAAAAAGAAAATCATCGAAATAAATACAAAAAAAAAGAAAGCAGCTGACCAACATTTCAAAAACAAAAAAGTCTGTGGATGGAAGAGTTGTTAAAGGACTTCGAAAAAAATAATAACGACAGCGCCAAACTATTTGGATACCTAAAAGCTCAACAAAAAAGATTATACGAGCCGATTAAAAACGGAGGGGACAAATTATTAAACATTATTCATAATACACTAGGCAGCAAAACTAACGCACCACTTTAAAAATGGATGATCCCCAGCGGAAGGAATTGATTGCTAATTTTTTGCCGAAGTTTTACGCCAAGAAACAATTTATTGCTGCAACGGTTTCTGAGAATCAATGGCTATGCTAACTTTACGGTAAAGCTAGCATAGTCATAGCTATATCTCGGCAATGAAAAGGGTTAAAGCATCTATCTTGGCGGCATATTTTATTGCTAATTAGATGCTCTTGATTGGTACATTGACCAATCCCCAAAAACTACCCCATCATCACCCTAGCATAAAACTCGTCCGTAGAAAAATCGAGATATTGGCCAAAAACGGTGAAACCACAAAAATGTACCTCTCGGAATTAATTGCTAATTTTTGGCTGAACTGGCTAGTATTCCCTATAGTTTGTGTGGATAAATTATATGTGACTACTTAGGTAATAACTAATATAGATTATAGTATATTTCACGCTTTTTCAAAAACCTGTAACCCTTTTCGTCGCCGAGGTATAGATATGGCTACAATCGGTTCACAATTTGTTGATAGCTCACTACAAGTTTAACCCTAATTAGAAAACTGAAATACAGAGAGGATAGGTAATACGATATAATAGTAAAAACCAACCTAAAACTGACGGTTTAAGACGTTTTCGACTAACCCACCTTATATCTGAAGGAATACAATACCTTATAATCCTATTAAGGGGATTTTTTGAATGGTTAGATATGAACCACCAGTGTCGAAACAGAGTATATGATTGAAACATTTATTTGAACTAAATAAATATATTTTTTAAATTGTACTTATGTAAATTGTATTTTTTAATAAAACTTATTTATTTTATTCAAAACTAAAAAGTTTCTTGCCATTTGTAAAAGATACATTTATTTAATTAAGGAAAAAGCCAAATGTCGCCTGGCAAAATTTCCAATGTGTTTTAAATGTATCCATTATTTTCGAATCCGGAGAAAACTAATAAATATTTTTGAAAAATTTAAACGCAGAATGAAAGATTACATTATTACTCAGGGTAGAAAGTCCCTGAAAACTTCTACAATGTTTATTTTAATATGTTATGTAACAGGGGTGAAAATAAAAGAGAAAATATAGTATAATTTTTAATTGAAAATATTGCATGCAAAAGAAACTTTTTATTTATTCTAAAAAATATTTCATTCTGCCTTTAAATTTTTCAAAAATGCTGTTTAGTTTTCTCAGGATTTGAAAAAAAAATGGATACATTTAAAACACATTGAACATTTTGACAGGCGACATTTTGCGTCTTTCCCCTTTAATACCTTATTACAACTATTATTACTTACCTTATATAATTACGATTAGAAAACTATTCAAATTCAAAATAAATAGGATCAACCTCGGAATCCGAGTCATCTTGAGGGTTAATAATTAGCGGTTGTGTCTCTACGTTCGCTTCAATTATGTTATCAAGATCCCACATTTTTTGTTTTTCTTCTATTACATGCCTTACTGCATCTTTCCAGTTTTGTTCTGTAATATGTTGTAAAGACTCATATAACAATTCACGTACAGCTTGTATTTTATATAACGTATTTTTTCTAGCCACATAACTTTTGATTTGTGCCCAAATGAGTTCAATTGGATTTATTTCGCAGTGGTAGGGTGGAAGTCTAAGGACTGTAATGTTTCGCCTTTCCGCCATTTTGTCAACTACGTATTCCTTGAACTTAGATTTGTGTTGCCGGGCAATTTTTAGATGTTCTGCTCTTACCATTCCATCTTCGTAAGGCAGATACTTATTCCGCAGCCAGTCAAGAATATCCTGTTTCTTCCACGCAGTCGTTGGAAGTCTTTCTACTAGTTGAATGATAAGGTGCATTATCTAATCCTATAATTGAATTTGGTGGTATGTGTTCAATCATCTGCTCAAAATACTCTTCGAAAACATCAGCTGTCATCTCCTCGTGATAGTCTTTTGTGCTTTTGGACTGAAATTCCAACAAACCATGCTTAACAAATCCTTTTTCACTGCCAATGTGAGAAATTATTAATCTACTGCCTTTACCAGAAGGTGGGGAGATACCAGTAGACCAACCTTCCATAAAGGCTTACCTGGAGCTTAATATATTTTTATCTGACCAAATTTTTTTTAGAGTATGATCTAAGTTTACCCACGTTTCATCCTGGTAGAAGATGGGCCTTCCTTCAGCCCGGAATTTTCGTATGGATCTTAGATAATTTCTTCTCCAACATATTATCTCCTCCCGGTCAATCAAAAGTGATTTTCGGTCTGATTTCTCCCACCGGAAATTTAATTCTTTTAAAACTTGCCACAATTTAGTTCGTCCGATATGAGGCAAATCCGGGTCGTCTCTAACTTCTTGTAAAATTTTGTTTAGGTTTGGTATTTCTTTTTTGAATAAAAATCCATGAATTTTCCTTCGAATACCATTTTTGGCAAATTCATCAATTTCAATAGGCTTTTTCCCTCTCTTTAAGTGTTCGTTTGTGTTTGGGTTAGCTATACCGTGTTTTTTTCTTTCTGATAGGAACCTATATATAGTTGACTCTCCTACGCCAGTCATGTTGGCACAACTTTCGACTATGTTGCGAACAGTGTTTGTGGGATTCTCAGAAACCAGAGCATCGTGAACATTCAGGACAATAGTCTTCTCTCTTGGTGAATAGACAGACTTACTGACTGTACGCAACAGTACCGGTGTAAAACTTGATGATGTTGATGATGAAGCCATCACAAACAATCTAACAAAACGAGCACGAGCGAAAGGTACGTATATGTTCGTAGGTATATGGAATAAAAAATCACTCACGCACTGCATATAATTTGCAAAAGAAATATTCGAGACGCTAATTACTGCCGTAGACGCGGACACACCGACGAGCCGTAAATTACATGCGATCAAAAACGTACTAAACAAAAAAATTGTTTTCGTTCGTAATATCTTCACCCTTTTAAGTTAAGTTTCGAATATAAACTGAACAAACGAGGCACGTGGCCAAAGCATACCCATTATATTATTAAAAATCTGGGAAATTCCATCCTAATTATCTTGCAACGAATAGTACTTTCGGATATGAATTCCAGGTTTTCTAGTAAAGTGATTAAACGCGAAGATTAGTATTGAAATATCCAAAGAGATAAGGTATTCTTATTTACAAAATTGTTAATGGTTAAATTCTTATTTTTATTAATATAATATAATTACATAACATTAGCCGTGAAAGTTTTAATTGTTTTTTTGCTAAATATATTAGTATTAAAATATTATATATATATATATATATATATATATATATATATATATATATATATATATATATATATATATATATATATATATAGCAGTATTAAAAAATATTATATTATTATTTAATGAATAAACACCTCAGGAACGCCTATGGTTTACGACCGTTTTATGAGTTTGAGGCACATTTCGAGATCTCAACAATTTATGAACGGAGAATATATTAGCTTACCGTAAACTTATAGCCATTGTTTCTCGGAAACGGTTACAGCAATATATTGTTTCTTCGCGTAAAACTTTGGCAGTCAATTAGCAATCAATTCCTTGCGGTTCTCTTTTTGGCCGATATCTCGGTTTTTCCGGGGGTACGTTTTGAGCTAGGAGATGATGGGTTTTGGGGATTGGTTAGTATACCAATCAATAGCAATTAATAATTAGCAATAAAATATGCCGTCAAGATGGGCCCTGTACCCCTTTTCCTTGCCGAGATATAGCTATGACTATGCTAGTTTTGCTATAAAGTTGGGATACCCACTGTTTCTCGGAAACGGCTATAGCAATAAATTCTTTCTTTCCGTAATAAATTAGCAATACATTGTCAATCAAGTATAGTGTTGGTCTGAATTCGATCTTATAAAATGGATATATGCTAACTTTACAGACAATAAAAATGGGACGTTTTTGATGTCTCGAATTTCCTAAACCTGTTGTCCTATTTATATGAATTTTTTAATATGTTATAGCCTTATTCTTTAACAATATCGCTGTAATGATTTTGCCATTGACAGGTAAATTGCCATTGTATACCTGGTGTACCAATCAAACTGTGTTTTTTTCTCAAAATTCACAACACCCTGTGGAATATTCTAGCGTTTATTAAATTAAAAGCCTATAACTATAGCCTCTAGGTTTAACATATTTTTTAATTCATTCACTTATGTTGGATAATAAAAAAGTTTACTTTAACAATTAGCCATGTTTTTCATCAATAAATCCTCATTTTCTACTTAGTTTAATAAAAAAGCCTAAAATAGGATATGAGAAATTAACAATTTGATAGATGTTAAATTGTTAACAGTCAAAAAGTGTCTGGTTTGTTGTGAAAATTAATAGATTTATTATTTAAAGTTTCAAATAAGTCTGTAATTTTTTTTTGTTGATTGGGGGAAATGGAACGTGATACAAGGAATTTGACCCGTGATACATGTGTTCAATCAGTGACCTTACATAGTGTCGTCGTAGCTAGAGTGGACCTATGAACTTATCCACTCTGCTATACGCTCTGCTCTAGGATATTTCGTGAAGTCGGTGTGCAAAACAAGGCACTTATCCCTTATTCAAGTTGGGACGTTGAATTGTTCTTTTCGAAGGATAAAATAAAACTAATTCGTAGAAAGCGAAGACAAAGCCTCAGAGTCTAAGGTAGGTGGAGCAAAGCCCCGCTAGTCGGCTCCCTAGAGTTTAGGGCTCTAGGAGAGACCGAGGTAGACTGTCCTTTGGTTTGGAAATCAACTAATATTTATACATAATATTTTACAAGATTCCAAACCAAAAGACTAATGAAACAATTGGAAAAGGAAGGAAGGCGCGCCAAGAGTGCTCATTGGTCACTCTTGACCGAGCACTTGGCGACAATAGCTAAGAACTTAGCTACCATGCTATCGGTCGGAGGTTAGAAGTTTCATCGCTTTAGAGAAATGAACGACTACAGCAGACGTCCCGGACAAGGTAGACTTCGAGTTACTACGGTCGTTAAAGACCGCTTTATTAGATTATGCGTTTTAAGAGAATAATTTATCACGTCAGGTAATCTTTTAACGGAACTTAGTGCGGTTCATAATATCCAACCCAGCATTGATATCGTGAGGACACATGATGTAGAACATGACTTGCGAATTCGACGACCAGCTACACGCCCAGCATTAACTGCAAACCACCGCAGAGCTACATTGCAATTTACCAGGAATAATGGAATAAACTGGAATAATGCCGACTGGGAAAACGTTCTGTTTACAGATATTTGGATATTCAATCAACGATAGAACGACTTTATTTAATGGAGGGTCTAAAATGGTTTGAAGAGGAATTTCTTTAACAGCGCGGACAGATCTTGTGCCTTTACGTGGAAGTTATTTAAACAGTGAAAGTTACATAATCTTCAGTAAGAACATGACACAACCAGCACATATTAGTATAAACGGCATTCACATTAAAAAAGTATCAAGTTACAAATACTTGGGTACTTCAATAAACGAAACTGGAGACCAAACCAATGAAATAAAAAGACGTATCGAAATTGCCAAAGCCACATACATAAAGGTGAGGAAATTCTTATGCAACAGAGATATAAGCATCCCTCTCCGATTACGAATGCTAAGGGGCTACGTATTTAACATGCTATTATACGGTGTAGAGGCCTGGATTCTCAAATAGAACAACATAAAAAATATTGAAAGTTTCGAGATGTGGTGCTACCGTCGAATGCTGAAGATAAGTTGGGTTGAAAGAGTCACAAACTTTGAAGTAATGCGAAGGATAGGAAAAGACCCAGAAATTTTGTCAACGATCAAACAAAGAAAACTCGAATATTTGGGTCACCTGATGGGAGGACATAAATACGCATTACTTCAAAATATAATGCAAGGAAAAATAGAAGGAAAACGTAATCCAGGCCGTAGAAGAATGTCATGGTTGCGTAATTTGAGAGAGTGGTTTGGCTGTACCGCTAATGAACTCTTTAGGTCAGCTGTAAACAAGGTCAGGATAGCCTTGATGATTTCCAATCTCCGATAGGAGTGGCAGAAGGAGAAGAAGACATCATCTTTATTTTATCTAAGCATATTGTACCTTTCGCTCCTTATATTGGTAACAATTGTTTGCTAATGCACAATAATACAAAACCTCACGTTGTACGAATTGTAACCGAATATTTACAAGAGGTAAATCTTCGCACTTTGAATTGGCCACCGCATAGTCCAGATCTTAACCCGATCGAACTGTGGGACATAATTGACAGAAGACTACGACAGTTACTTTAACTAGTTACTGACTAATAAAAACGTTCTGTATTATAAAAGTACATATATTTTTTATTATCTAACGTAAGGTATCAATCAAAAAACAAAATGTAAGCTAAAATTGAGTTTTAATTTTAATATTTTATAAATGCTAGAATATTCCACAGCATGTTCCGAACTTAAAACTCTACAAAACAATAATACGCCCAGTCCTAACATATGGTTCAGAAACCTGGACTTTAACAAAAAGCAATGAAAACATGTTAGGATGTTTCGAAAGAAAAATACTAAGGCGCATCTATGGAGCGGTAAATGAAAATGGTGTCTGGAGAAGACGATACAACTTCGAACTCTATAGGATATACCAGGAACCAGATATCGTAAAACACATAAAGATAGGACGTCTGAGGTGGGTAGGCCATGTAATGCGGATGGAGCAAACCGACCCAGCTAGAAAAACGCTCCTTGATAGACCTATTGGTCAAAGAAGAAGAGGAAGACCCAGAACAAGATTCCTAGATAACATCGATGAAGACATGAGAAATATGGAAATACGTGCTTGGCGGAGGAAGGCGATGGATAGGGACGACTGGAGAAAAATTCTTGGGGAGGCTAGGACCCACACAGGGTTGTAAAGCCAAAATGAATGAATGAATGTTCCGAACTTTGAGAAAAAACACAGTATGATTGTTACACCCGGTATACAATGACATTTACCTGTCCAGCAACAATATTATTACAGCGATATTCTCAAAGAATAAGGCTATAACGTATTAAAAAAATCACTTAAATCGGACAAAAGGTTTACTAAATTCGAGAAATCAAAAATGTCCACATTTTAAAACAGTCCTGATAAATTTTATTGATATCATGAGAATGGTAAATTCCATTTTCCCTCCATAAGAGGGTTAAACTTTTTTGCATCTTTTTTGGAGTTCTGTAATTGACATTCCCAGCAAAATTCAGCTTGTTCGTATGATTTTTAGAGGCCAAATCTTTGTCGAGTGGACTAAAGAGGGCAGATAGAAAACAAAACCTCGCAATAGGTTTCCTTTAAAAAAAATCCGTGTGTTCAATAATTTGAAAAAAAAGTTCATTCAGATTTTTCTTACTATATAATTAAAACATGTCACACTTAATTATTATGAAAATGCTCAATTTAAACAATGCTTATCTATTTCTAATTAACTATATCTAGTGACCCCTTGATAATTTTAGAGGTCTTTAACCGAAATATTTAATCTTGTGTATTGTATTGTAAGTACATTATACTATTTCTTAAGAGTTGCCTACAACTCGAAGATCTGGCGAGCATATGTACTAAAATAGTTGTTTATTTATTATCAGACTTTTATGTGGTAACAGGGTTGGATCCAAATGTTGACTGATTCGACGTACATTTGATAAAAATTCAGGTTATGAATTATAATCTCAGTGACATTAGAAGTGTTACACCCAGAAGGAATAATTTCTTGAACTTAATTTTTTGGCCACAGAATGACTATATTTAAAACATGCTATGATAACAAACCAATATATTTTTGTAAAAATAAAGTTTTATCTTTTGTGAAGAGACAGATTTGTGAAAACCGGTTCGTATACAAATTTTTAGTTATTTTTCCTCAGTCTAAATGTATTCAGTGTAAGAAAATGCCTCAAGTTCGAAGACACCAAAATTACCACCATGTTAGCGAATGCACGATGGTCGTAGGTGGAGAGCGACTGCGACTAGATATCGGGTTTGCTGTTAAGAGGCATGTACACAGGACAGTTCTAGAAATGGTTTGAGAGGCTATTGCTTATGGTAACCGATCACCACTTGTGTTTATTCGAGGCAATATAACAGCTCTTGATGACATCTTCTTCTTCACGTGCCATCTCCGCGACGGAGGTTGGCAATCATCATGGCTATTCTGATCTTAGATGCTGCTGCTCTGAATAGTTCAATTGATGTGCATTCGTACCATTCCCTCAAGTTACGCAACCATGAGATTCTTCTTCTTCCTACACTTCTCTTGCCCTGGATTTTCCCTTGTATAATCAATTGCAGTAGGTTGTATCTCTCATTACGTAGAACATGCCTCAGGTATTGCAGCTTTCGTGTCTTGATGGTTTCCAATACTTTCATTCTTTTGTTGATTCTTCTCATGACTTCGTTGTTTGTAACATGCTCGGTCCATGATATCTTCAGGATTCTTCTATACACCCACATTTCAAATGCTTCCAATTTTTTAGTAGTCGACGCGTTAAGTGTCCATGCTTCAAATGTATATAACACCTTGCCAGCCTAACTCTCAAGTCCAATTTTAGTTCTCTTGCACAAAGTACCTTTCTCATTTTATTGAAGTTTGTACGTGCTTTCTCTACTCGAACTTTGATTTCTTTGGAGTAATCGTTTGTGTGATTAATTATTGTGCCAAGATAATTGTAGTTTTCAACTTGTTCTAAAGCACTACCGATAATTGTCAGGCTTTCACCATTATTTTGGGTTTTTGATATCCACATAAATTTGGTTTTCTTGGTGTTTATTGATAATCCATATTCTTCTCCATACTCAACTATCTTGTTCATTAGCTTTTGGAGGTCTTGGAGGTTGTCTGTTATTATGATAGTATCGTCCGCATATCTAATGTTGTTAATTGGTGTTCCATTGACCTTGATTCCTGCTGTTTCTCCCTCAAGAGTTCTTTTCATAATTTCTTCAGAGTATGCATTGAATAGTAGTGGTGACAATACACACCCCTGTCGCACTCCTCTTTTAACTTCGAACTCTTCTGATGTGTGTTCATTAATGCGTACGTGTGCCTGCTGTTTATAATATAGATTTGTTATAATTCGAAGGTCATTGTGTTGTAGTTGTTTTGCTTTGAGGATGTCCATTAGCTCTTTGTGGCGGACTTTGTCGAAAGCTTTGTTGTAGTCTATGAAACAGACGTACATATCTTGGTTCACATCCAAGCATCTCGGGATTAGTACGTTGAATGCAAATAGAGCTTCACGGGTACCTACGCCATTACGGAATCCAAATTGAGTTTCTTCAATATCCATATCAAGTGTTTTGTAAATGCGTTTATGAATGATCTTTAAAAACAATTTAAGTGTGTGAGACATCAGGCTTATGGTACGGTGGTCGGTGCATTCTGCATGACATCTTACAAACCACTATACTGCCGTATCTCGCAAAGACAACGCGCGTTTCCATATTGCTCATTAAACTATGGACTTTCTCCAAGAAGCTGGCGTTAATGTTTTGCCGTGGCCGCCCCATGCTCCGGATTTAAATCCTATCGAACATGTATGGAATATGATGGGAAGAAGACTGTCCACTTTGCACCATACTCCACAGACTCTGGCCCAGTTAATACATGAAGTTCAAGTTGCTTGAAACGAGATGCCACAAGCAGACATCGATCATCTCATTTTGTCAATGCCTAGATGTATACAGGAGTGTATTCAGCTACAGGGTCGCCAAACAGATTATTAATCTAATTACTTGATGTAAATCTACCATGTCGCCAAAAAATTAAGTTCAAGAAATTATTCCTTCTAGGTGTAATACTTCTAACGTCACTGAGTATATTTAAAACTACTCTTTTAAACGTTCACAAGATGTTACCACATAACAAGTTTTAGAATGCATGTAAAGTGACGTAGTTCATTATGTTCATCAACGTTTATGTCTATCTATCGGCAACTAGAATAGAAATGAAATAATTGAAAACATTGGTTAAAATGAAGAGTTCTTATACAATTTAGCTCGATATTTTGATGGATTGATTCTTCCTTTTCTTCTTCCTCAGCTTTTCCCTTTTTAGGGAAAACCTTTCTCAACTCGCTCAAGCCCTCTTCCACACAGTCCTTCCACCTTTTTCCTCTACCTTTCCTTCCATCAACTTCTAACAGCTCTATCCTTCGTCCCACATAGTTTTATTGTCTACGTCTGACACAACCAAACCATTGCAGTCTTTGTTCTTGAATCTTTTTTTAGACTGTAGTCACCTCGGCCCTTTCCATAATCCAGTCGTTTTCTATCCTCTTTATATCTTTCCTTTCAGCCCTCTCCTGATTTTTGGATTTCTCGATCTAGTGTCCCATTTTCCGTTATGGAGGAGCCAAAGTATTTAAATTCTCCTATTCGTCTTAGTTTTTCTCCAAGCAATTTTATGTCCCCAACCATTCCTCTTCCTCCCAACCACATATACTCCGTTTTCGACCTGCTAACGTTAAGTCCTCCCTCTTCAATAGCCCTTCTTTAACACTCTAGAAGTGTCCCTTCTCTAACATTTCTTTACTCTCCTCTACTAACACGATATCATCAGCAAAGAGCATTGACCAAGGAGCCCCCTTCCTTACTTTCTCTGTTAGTACATCCATAACAAGATTAAACAGGTAAGGACTCAGTGAAGAGATTGATGCAAACTAACCGTCACTGGAAAACTTCCGGTCAATCCAACAGCAGTCCTTACTTTGGTGTACGCTGCCTCATACATATCCTTCACGAGCCTTACGTACTTCTCAGGAACACATTTCTTTCTCCGTAGCTCACATTTCCGTAGCTCTTGCCTAGGAACAGTGTTGTACGCCTTCTCAAGATCTATAAATATCAAATGTAGCTCTCTTTTTTCTCTATGTATTTCTCTATCAACTGTCCCAACGCAAATAAGGCATCCATTGTCCTATCGATGTCTCTGTCCTTAACCTTTGCTGTACAGTTCTCTCTCAAATTTTCTTTCTCTCCTAGAGCCTTTCAAACCTCCACAAGTATTCCATTAGGTCCTACTGCCTTACTATTCTTCATCCTATTTAACACCTCGACAACTTTATCTCTCGATATCCCCAGTATTACATTCTCATTTAGGATACCGCATCCTCCGTCTCTCCTCTGATGTTCCTCATTTAACAACTTTCTAAAGTATTCATACCATCTTTACTTTATTTCAACATCGGTTCTTAACACTCTTTCATCCGCACTCTTAATCTGCCGTACGTGGCTCAAGTCCTTTAATGACTTGTCCATTGCTTTAGCAATCCTGTATAACCTTTTCATCCCCTCGGGTATTTCTATCTTCATACAGCTGTGCAAACGATCTTTCCTTAGCAATAATTACAGCGCTCTTTGCTTCCCTCTTTTCTACCTTGTGTATATCCTTATCTTCCCCTCTTTTAGAACTCTTTCTAGCCTCTATATTCTCTCTAACCTTCTGTTGCACTTCATCGTTCCACCACCAAGTTTCTTTGTCTATAGGATGACATTTACCAGAGGTTTTTCCTAGCACTTCCTCTCCCACTCGCAAGACAACTTTACTGTTGGCTTCCCACCAGTAATTTACCGTATCTTTTACCCATCGAGCAAAAAGACAAAAGAGGGAATGTAAAGGTAGTGGGGGCAAAAATATTGTTAGACAGGAAGTGCCATCTTGAGAGGCCAAATTAAACAAGGAAAGAGAGTCTTTCCTTGTTTAAGAAATCAAATTTAGTTGGGTTATGTTATTATTTGTCCCAACTGTCACATGAAATCTTATTTATATTGAAGTTTTTTAACAATTGTTTCACATTTTAGATTGTTATCGTTAATATTTAATTAAAATTTTCTCGTCTAAGACACATTCTGAAAACTATTTTATAGCTACTGTTAATAAGTGTCGGAAAATTTAAATTTGGCGCATTCGCATTTCCGGATATGTCCGCCATCAGAGGCCACTTTTTTGGTCGCCTTTTCATAACGATTAGATTCCCTCTTTTGTCTTTTTGCTCGATGCTTTTACCTCAAGCTCCTCCAGCACTCTGCTTTTGAGACTATTGCCAAATCCTTATCCTTTAACAACTTCCACCACTTAACTTTCTGGTGTCCTACTTACTTTCCTTTCCGTCTCACCTTTATCTCCGTATCCACTATCGTATTAACTAGCTACACACTCACCCTTTATCACTTTACAGTCATAAACCTCTTTTAGCTGACTTATACACAGCACAAAATCTATCTGACTTTCCCTTCCCCCGCTACTATAGATAACATACTGGTCTTCATTCTTCATAAAGAACGTATAAATGACAGCCAAATCCCATGCCACTGCAAAGTCAATCACACTATTTCCTTCGTCATTTCTTACTGCTATCCCCAAACCTTCATGAACTCTTTCTATTCCCGCTCTTTTTCTACCAATATGTCCACTCAAATCACTTCCAAAAAAATACTTTTCGTCTACAGGAATCTCGAGCATCTAGCAATCAAGGGCCCTAAAAAATTCTTCCTTTTTCTGTTCTTCACACCCTGCCCGTGGGGCGTAGGCACATATGATGTTCACGTTGGTATTGCCTCTATTCAGTTGAACACTCATTATTCTATCACTTCTTCTGGTTACCCTTATAAGACGTTAATTCCATTCGTTTTTCAACGTTGTAGACAAATACTTCTCTGCATGAAATTGGCAAGCTCTCTTCCTTTACCTGTCATGCTTTCGACGTTGAGAGTTGCAACTCTCAGGACTAGCTTCTTTGGTTTCTTCCGCCGTCTAAGTGGGAACACCCTAACCTCTAAACTATTTTCCATATTCTTTTTTCCAGGGGTTTCGCAAGGTTTTTACTGCCGGATGCCCTTCTTGACGCAAACCCTCCTTCTTTATCCGGGCTTCGGACCGGCACTGATAGCTACAAAGCTACTTAATTCACCCAGCAACTACCAGAGGCGGAGTTCCGAAAGATCGATTAGTTTCTGTTTATTAATTACCCATTAATTATGCTGTCCCATTATTTTTTTTTGTCGTTAAGTACTGTAATATGTTGTATTCAAATATAAGAACAGCTTATCATACATAAATCTACATATTATAGATATAAATAAATTTATATATATACATATATATATATATATATATATATATATATATATATATATATATATATATATATATATATAAATCCGGTATGATTGGTATGATCTATATATAGATCACTACAAATGGCGATTGAACACTCTCCTATTCATTGCATCAGTTTCGGCGGTTTGCTTACGGGTAATCTTAGTAATTTCTCAGTCCGATTTTCTCCATATCCCCTCTGACTGCGCCTTTCCACCTTTTTCTAGGCCGTCTTACAGACATTCTCTGAAGTTTCTTTTACCACGGATTAATGGACTCATTTTTACGATGATAGTAAGTATCTTTGAAGATTTCAGTGAAACTAATTGGGAGAAACTTTGAAGAAATACATGATCGGCAAAAATACACGAAATAGGCTTTAAATTGCTTCTGCACCCACCATGTAGCCCAGATCTGGCCCTCAGTGATTACCACCTTTTTTCCGATCTAAAAAAAAATGCTCTGTGATGAGAGATATCGCTCCGATGAAGAAGTAATAGCCGAAACTCAAGTATAAATCCTTTTACAAGGACGTCATCGAAAAATTAGAAAAGCGTTGGAATGAGTGTATCGCCACTAAAGTAGATTATTTTGATGAATAAATAATAATTTTTGCAAAAAAAATGTTGTTTTACTAGTTAGGCTCGGGTCGAGTTATACCTATGTCGGTTATTTTTTTAAACAGAACTATAAATATTTAAACTATTAGTTATATTATAAATGACAAAATTTTAAACGACTTAAAAATATACTCTTATTGCATCTTTAATCCACTCTTCCAGTATTTTATTCTAGAAAATAACTTTAAGGACTTGCCTAATGTAGTAGTTCTAGCTACACAAAAACTAGTACACAGCACGGGGACACAAAAAAGCATCATTGTAACAACTACAAAGGTAAAAAAATTATGTTTAGGTGTTTACTATCGGTATCGGTATTAGCTGATATGTTTCAGGTTCTCAGGAGGTTGGTTTACGTTTAGGTTTGACTAATCACACTCCAATGCTGCTCTTAATTGGTTAATTGTTCGCAATTGATATTACCGTCCCGCCCAATACCTAAACACTAGTATAGTGTGATATACATTTAGGCCAGTTATTTGAAAATTAGAAGTTTTAATTTAAGAAGTTTTCTATTGTTTACTGAAATCAAATAGAAATTTAAATATAAACTTTTTTATTTCCTGGGTTTGTCGGTCTGTTGTAAATAAAAATACTTAACTATTGCTTAAAAGTTTCGACAATTTGCCATTTTCAATAAGCACTTTATTTTATAAAACATTACATTATACAATTATATTTGATGTTTACACTTTTTAAAAGTTTAACATGGATTTAAAAATTGGTATCTTGGTAAAATTTAGTTTTGCTGCTATATTGAATTGATGAACGTGAGTCCGCACGTTATACAAGTTGTCACAAATCTTCAGGTAAGATTCAATTTTAAAATATTTTATTTCTGTGGTAAATGAAAAATATTTATGTAATTTATAATTGGGAGTGATCTACTGATTATGTTTTCTGTGTATTTGATTGATTTAAATTTATTTTTATACAGATTTTTTGAACATGAGTTTTGAAAAGCAACAAGCATATCTTGAAAAGCTTCATGCGGAATTTCTCTCTGATTCTGAGGCTGAGATGATGAGATTTCGAAGAGATACGGGACCACGACAGCGACATGGAAGAAGAAATTGAGGAGCCAATCTCAGAAGTCTTGAATGTTCCACAAAGAGTGCCGCATTTCATTGGTAAGGATGGAACATCTAAATGGAAGAAACATGTAGGAAACCGCCGGATACGAACTCGCAGTGACAATTTAATGAAGGTAAAAATTTCTGGAGTAGCTAGGGAAGTACATCTGATAAATGCATCAACGGTTTGGAGTTGTTCTTTTACTGAAGAGATTTTGCCAACCATTGTAGACAACACGAATATCTTTATTGAACTGTGTTCTTACAATCTCAGTAATAAATCTGCAAAAAAGAAAGATTTTTAGAACTTAGGGCACTATTGTGTCTTTTATATATAGCTGGGATAACCAAACATAACCACATAAATGAAGACAAACTTTAGGACAAACGGCTCCTCGCCAGAGATTTTTAGATTGACAATGTCCCTTGCACGGTTTAAGTTTTTGCTCAGACACATCCGTTTTGATGATAAACGAACACGATTAAAGAGGTAAAAGTATGACAAATTGGCACACCTGAGAGAAAATTTTTCGATTCGTTTAATTCAAATTTACCTAAACATTTTTCATTATCAGCATATACAACGGTAGATGAAAAACTGGAAGCTTTTCGTGGCAAGTGTGGCTTTAGGGTATATATGTCAATATTATGATATGTGATGAATTGATACGTGCAATATTTTCCTCGTTCCTCGACTCTATAGTCCTACATCTGGTTCTTATAGAAATGTTACAATGGAGAATTTTTTACGAGCCTCACCTTGGCCGATCTTCTTTTGAATGAACATCATCTGACTATGATAGGCCCTATGAGAAAAAACAAAAGAGAGCTTCCACGTCAATTTACTGATCCTAAGAGACCAGCAAAAAACAAGTATGTTTGCTTTTAGAGAAAAATGTACGATTGTGTCATATATAGGGAAGAGTGGGGCTCCTTCAGACATACAAATTTGAACTGTCATATCACTCTAAATACCTCACCAAATAAAGAAATAAAATATTCATAAAATACATTGTTCACCCAACTTTCACTGTATATATGCTTTATTATTAAACCCTATACTTGTAAAAAAAATCAAAACCACTTTTTCAAAAACGTCTGAAGGTGCCCCACTTGGGGGCAGTCGGGAAATGGGGCAGCTTCAGACACAATTGGAAAAATGACAACCTCATATAAATGTTTTAGAAATGATTTATTACAATATTTAAAACTATGTTATGATACTTAATCAAACCCCTAATGCATATTGAAGTTTTCCAATGAAACTGAAAAAGACAATAATGATTTCTGTCACTTTGTACCCTGCTCAGAAGGAGTTGGCAAAAGGGCTACAATTTCTGATAAAGAAGCACTAGAGATATCTGGTACGATGGGGTAGAAAAATTTATAATGTACTTTAGATGACATTCTCAAAAATGAAATTTCAACATCCCCATCATCACATTTACCATTGATTCTCCCAACATAGTACACATCTTTTTGTTTTACAGTCCCAAATTTAACCAGCACAAAATCTTCAATTTTCAATTCACTCCTGTCAAAATTTTGCTGTGGTTCTTCTAATACTTTATCATCAGAGTTTTTGCCATTTTCATCATCAGTTGTCTTTTCATTCTTCTCATTTTCAAAAAGTAGTTATCTTTTCGTAGATTTAGTACTTTCAGCATTAGAGATGGTGGTTTTCTTTGTTTTTTTATTGATCTGTTTTTCTGCCAGAAGAAGCTTTTCTGGGATGTCAGTTATTATTCTGCTTTTCCCCTTTTCTCTTGGTTTCTTGGAGCTAGTATTGAGTTTCGATTTTGGATATCCTCGTATCTCCTCAGGAACTTAAATAACAGCCAGGCTGTTGAGAGGGCATAGGCGTAGAGTTTTGGCAGGTTAATGTTGATGGAGTGTCTATTGGTTGCTGAAAGTTTTCGCTTGAAAATTGAGGAGATGAGGGTGGTTTTTCAGATTCTAAAGTTGGTAGACTTGCAGCTAGTTGGCATGTTAGAGGTTCATCAGGAAGAGTTTCGTCTGGAGGATTAGATCTATCACTGACCAAAATAGGAGCAAACATGACTGGAAATATTCCTGTTTTTTTTATAGAATTTATAATACTCTGTGGTAACATGGCACGGCCATGTGCTATTCCAACACATGCGGCCACGTGATAGATTCCAAAACGTTAGCCTGGGTTAGACTTCAACCATGAATCAATTTCAGCATTATAATATGTTTTAAAAGGTTTCATCAATTCCACATCCAGTGGTTGCATTATGTGGGTAAAATGGGGTGGAACTGTGCACGTCATTAGCTCTTACTATGACAAGTTGTGCTCATGTTTGTCGCAAATTAGAAGCATTTTATAAAGTGTTGCATCACATGAACGAAATTGGAAGTGGTCATCCAACCTGACTGATGAGCCAAACCCAAGGTCCCGTTTGGTGCTCCATTTATGATGTGGCTCTTGAAGTGCACTGTTGGAAATACTAGAGCAGGAGGTATTGTATTTCCAGCTGCATTTATAAACAAAACTGTAATAAGCAGAATTCCTCTCTCAGTACTTACAGCAGCTGCTTCTTGTTTTTGGCCTTTTTGTGAAATCACACGAAAAGGTTCTTGGTTAATTGTAGTTTTTGTTTCATCCATATTTCAAATCCTGGATGAGTCACAGAGTTCTGGGTATCTTTTGATTAATTTTTCATAATTATTAAAAAAAGCATTCACATTATGTTTGTTAAAGGAAATTGCACGTGCAATACTGCATCCTTCAGCAGCACGGAGAGATAATCTTAGGGGGCGTTTCATAAAACCGTATAGCCAGTCCTTTCCTGTCATTCTTGGAGCTTCCCAGTTTTTAGGACAGTCAATATTGTTCATTTTGGCCATCTCATGTGCTAGTTTTCGAGTTTCTAGATTGTTAAGACTATAAAACATTTTTGAACACTTAATTAAATATGCCTCAAGGTCGTCTTCCTGTTTCTCAGTCAAAACCTTTCTAGTATCGTTTCTTAATTTCATATCATGTTCGCCATATGGGTTATCCTTAAACTTCTTAACGTACATACCAACAGTTTGATATTTTAATCCAAATCTTTTAGCAGCATTTTGCTAAATATTTGTTTTTTTTGGACCTTTTCTAGATTTGCGGACTGCTAGTGTACCATCATGTCACATTGTCCCTGAAAGGTTAATAAAATATACCATTATCACCAGAAGTCTTTACTTTTATGTAAGTTTTTTTAATAATATTTTCAGAGATAAAATTTAATTCTAATTCTGTTGGATTACAGTGCATATCCATTGAATGAGTTGCAGTACTTGCATTTAATTCATTTATTAAAGGTTTGCCTGTGTGTATATAATTTAACCACGAACGATATTTTGCCAATTAATTTATAGTAGCTTCCCAGAAAAAATGTGATAAAATAAGATAAATTTGGACGATTTATTTTTATTTCCGTTATCAAAGCAGAAGAATGACCGAGATCCACACATAGGAGGCGTCAGCTTCCTTTTCTTATCAAATTGCTGTTTATCATAATTGAACGATTTATTGAATTGTAGAATAACTCTTGAACATCCGTTTATGGTAGGATGATAAAGATATAGAACAATACCGGGACGAACAGTAATTTAATTTTAAATACAATACAGTATGAAGGAATTAAAATGTTTTCACAAGTCAAACATCAATTAAGCGATAAAATTAGTTCGATAAAAAAATGTTTGTTATGTTTACAAGTGTACAGTAATTGTTTCATTCCTCATTCTGTTGATCCAGCTTACCCGTAGGCCCGTAGCTTTCTGTGATAAATCCACATTTATTATGTCTTTCTTTTTTTTATTAAGAACCCATTTTAAAACTGCCAACTGTTGGAAAATTATACAATTCCAGCGGCGTGGTTATTTCATTATTTTTTTTAGAATTTGATTATTTTACTAGAAATGAATTCTATAGTTTTGTCTCTGTTGATATGCCTTTGCCGTTCTGTCAATTTTTTATTTACCCGATCTTGCCTTACTATTATGGGAATATAGGTACGTGACTTCCTAGGATTAAAGCTTTTACCGGGATAAATTTCTTAAATCATTATATTTACATTTATATTATATTAAGTTTTTTTTTATTATTGAAAATTAAATAGTCTGGATAATATCTTAGTCGGAATTGCATTGCAGGTAAATGATAAATCAGCAGAAATGTTATTTAAAACAGTTTTTGCAATCAGTGTTTATCGTTGTTGTTATATTATCGGCTGTTAAATTTGTTTGATTGCGTCGTCTTAATAGTTTTCGTACTCATTTTGTTAATTAGTTTTTTATTGTGAAGTAAGACAAAATACTAGGTTAAAGAAAGACGATTTTCTGTATATTCCATCATTTTGTTCGTAGGATAAAAATGGATATAACTAGTGGCATAAATTCACGACATTCACGTCATAGACCCGTCTCACAAGAGGAAAAACAAATTATCTGAAAGGTATATGATGGACCTGGAAAATTACAGAGCAATTAATTTATTAAACACAACACTAAAATTAACAACCAAAGTGATAACAAATAAACTTAATGAAATTCTAACACTAGCAGAATAACAACAAGGTTTTAGGTCGGGAAGATCATGCACCGACGCTATATTTATAATGAGGCAAGTGCAAGAGAAATCATTAGAATACAACAAATCGGCATATCTATGTTTCTAACGTTTTTATCTACGGATCAAATTAAAGGACGTTATTCACTTATTGTACGCAAGAAAGATACCTCTATTAATATTCAAAAAGATCGAAAATATCTACCAAAACAACACAATAAAAGTAAAAGTGGAAGAAGAACTAACCAACTCTATTGAAGCTGGCAATGGGATAAGACAGGAAGATTCTCTGAGTCCTCTATTGTTCAACCTGGTTATGGATGAAATAATAAAAAAGTAGGAACTAAAAAAGGATACACAATGGGAGAAAACAACTTAAAATAATCTGCTATGCAGAAGACGCAATATTACTGTCTTAAAGTGAAGACGATTTACAACGTATGCTGTACCAATTTAATATAACCGCCAGAAAATTTAACATGTTAGACCATCAGACATCAGACCAATAATGACATACACGGCAGAAACACGATCTGACACAAAGAGGGCAAAAATGATGTTAGAAGCAGCAGAGATAAACACTTTTTAGAAAAATTGATAATAAAACACTATGGGACAGAGCTAGAAGGATAGATATACGACGTAGATGCAATGTGGAGAACACCAAGAACTGGGTTAAAAATAGAAGAGAAGAATGGAACGATCATATAAGCCGAATGACAACAAATAGAGTAGTAAAGACGGCAAGAGACGATTCCCCAATAGGAAGAATATCAGTAGGACGACCATGAAAACGATGGAACGACAACTTACTGGAGGCACATTGAAAAACAGACTGAGTCATGTCTACATAAAAAGAAGAAGAAGAAAAGTTTTTCTGACAGTTAATGCATGAATACCTTTTCTATTAACATCACTTGCAGGGCGATGTTGCCAACACACTACCAGTGTAACTAAAGTACATTACTACAAAGTACAGTATTACCTTGCACCCGTTTACATTTTGCTGTACAGGCCGGGATCCCTACTGTAAGTACTGCCCTGTCAACCAAAGTATTGTTGCCCGTATTTCGGCAAGTGCTTTATACGGGATTGTTTCAGACTTAGATATAGGACTTCAAAAGTTATTATATTATAATTGTTTGTTAACGAAAAAGTACCTCTCCTTTATATGTCCTAACTTTTTACACAACAATTTTTAATAAATCCTTGATTTGTCAACTTACCTTTAAAGTTCGAAGTTTCAAGAATGCATCTCACTTTTATAAACTTGTATAGTAGAATTACCCGAGCAATTGCAATTGTTTAAACATTTTGTCTCTGGAATAAACATTTAACATAACCAACAAACTACTTGCACATTTAAATTTAGGTATTGATAATGGTCCTGTGATAGCTATGTTATATGTTTCTGGCGGCCATTATTGCAAAAGATTATAAACAATTGTAAAAAAGACGGTTTTTTGCCAATATCGATAAATTAAGTATTTATTTTAAAATTTAAAGAACAAAATTAAATTTTTTTATTATTGTAGCTATTCAGACAGGATAGTTTGCCTGAAAAGTAATTGGAATATTCCAATTAATTTCTGAAAATAGTAATTTTACGATGTCGTTATCTATTTATAAACAAATAATGGCAATCAATCTATACGATTACATATTTTGTCATAAATAAATGTAATCGATGCAAGAAACCAGAAATAACAAACGGGAATTCATAACAGAATAGATTTTGATATAGGAAAAATACTTCTTCTTCTCGTAGCACTACAACCCGGGGTGGGTTTTGGCTGACTGCACAACTTGCTTCTATCTTGAACGGTCGTCCATAATAGTTGGGTCAGTGGGCAGCCCCATTGTTCTTAGATCTGACCATATATTGTCTCTCCATCGCATTCGTGGACGTCCTAAGGATCTTCTTCCTGTGGGGGCTTCCTCCCATATTAACTTGGCAAGGCGGTTATTAGGGAGTCTATGGACATGGCCAGTCCATCTTAGACGTTGGGATTTAATCTCTTGGACTATATCGCTCGCTCTATACATCTGCTTGACCTCAGTATTTGTTCTCATTCGGTATTGGTTGCTATTAATGTCGTGATAAGGCCCAAAGATTCTTCTGAGGATTTTCCTCTCAAAACATCTAAGTTTTCTTTCAGTTTCTTTGGTCAGAGTCCACGTCTCACACCCATACATGAGCACCGGTCTAATCACCGTTTTATATATTCTAGTCTTTGATGTTCGTGTTAGGCTTTTAGATTTAATAGTATTGTGGAGGCTGTACATACATCTGTTTGCTGCCTGAATTCTTCCTTTAATCTCTTCCGCGATATCGTTATCTGCAGTGATTGTTGTTCCGAGATATTTACAACGCTCCACTCTTTCAAAGTGATATGGGTCTATTGTCACATTTTGCCCTATTCTATCTCGTCCCTTTTGCATGTTGATGCACATGTATTTGGTTTTCTCTTCGTTTACCCGTAAACCAGTTTTCTTTGCCTCTACCTCCAATTTATTAAAAGTCTCCTTTACATTGGTGACTGTGTTTCCCACAATGTCAATGTCATCTGCATATGCTAGTAGTAATTTTGGTCCATTTACTGTCAGTAATTCTGTTTTAAGTTGTGCTGCTCTTACTACTTTCTCCAGGATGATATTAAAGAGGAGAGGTGACTGCGCATCTCCTTGTTTCAGACCACTGCTTATTTCGAAAGATTCAGAGAGTTTGTTACCTATCCGTACTCTGGATCTACAGCTATTCACACATAACTTAACAAGTTGGATAAGTTTTTTTGGAACTGAAAGTTCTGCCATTGCATTCCACATCTGATCCCTTTTAATGCTGTCGTACGCTTGCCGGAAATTTATGAAGAGATTATGGATAGTTCTATTGAATTTCCATCCTTTTTCAAGCAGCTGTCTTAGAGTAATCTGGAGAGATTCTCTCCTATTGCCGGCAAGAATGTAGCGTAGAATAATTTTAAACTGTTTGTCCTTGTTTTAGTGTAGTGTTATGTACAATTTATGTTTAATTTCATGTTTATTACATTCTGCGCTTGCTGGATAGCCCAAATTTGACGAAATACCCCTGATGATGCTGTAGAAAGCGAAAGTACTTGGGCAAGATTTGATTATTAATTTCAAAATAGTTATGAGTCAAATAACGTTAGCTATCCCGTTTTGTTCAACTCTCCCCTATTTTTCAACGTGATGTAGATTTAACATTTCTTCCCTACTAATATCTACTGATATCGAGCGGTAGCCATCTTGTGTACGAAGCCTTCTTGTTTTTTTTTCCAATTGAGTTTCAGTTCTTACTATTCTTGATAAAATTTTGCAGTTTTTACTGATTGATATTTTAGAAAATCATTTGGTTAATTTCATATATAGTTTTTTATTTTCCCATTCTGAGAGTTTCTTGGGAGGTCTCGTATATGTATATATTTTTTTAAAGTTTTCTTCAGTACCTAGGTACGTCAATTTCGAAGTTTGAGAAAATATGGTATAACATCCTATATTGTCTGACATGAATTTATCTATAGACATATCTATTCATTAAATTTCTATCCACTATTACAAACTCTTATTCCTTTTATTTTATACACACTGATATTCTTTTTTATGGAGTGTTTTACAATTTGTTACATAAAAAGTTGAATCCTTGAGGAACTAGATTTTGTAAAAATAAAACATGTGAAAAGCAAAATATGAATCTATTTCATTTTAAAAATAAGAAAAGAAAAATCCCCAGATTATAATAATATAATATGCTAATGTAATATATCAAAAAACAATATAAAGACAGCGGTGGTTTTTCTACATAAAATCCTTACGTTATTAAATGATTGTTATTTAAGCCTTTATTCCACATTTCCACCTACTATTTGGAACCTTTGAATAACCAATTATATGATGAAGCCGTGCCAGAAGCTATCATACTAGAACCACTTTTTACAGTATCTGTTATTATTCCTGTATTTCCACGCAACCAATTATATGAAGAAGTAGTTCCAGAAGCTACAATACTAGAACCATCTTTTAGAGCTTTTGTTACGGTTTCCGAACTTGGTAAGTTGTTTAGCATTGGTCTAACGAACTGATCTGCTGGCATGCTACGAAGAAAGAAATTTATGTTATTAAATAATTATTTAAATTATTTTTAGTTATTAAAAAAACTTCATATTTAATCTTTAAGTAGTTGAGTGCATTTTGTGACATAATTAATCACATAGCATAATAAAGAAGCATTGTATACACCTTGTTAATGTTAATTTATTTGAATTGAATGCTTGGTGTTCATGTGTAGAAGTACTACAAAATTTGCTTTGAGATCATAAGGCAGAGAATTACATAAAATTAATAGAAAATATGCTTTCCATTTTTAATATTCTTGGTTGTAAAATGAGCATTAAATTATTCAGTGTAAAGTTTCAACCACCTGAATGCTGCCCCGAAAATAAATATAAGATTTACAAATTCACATTTTGTGCATTAAATTGTCAATAATGATAGTTTAGTCTCTGCAATGTAAATTTGAAAAAATGTATTTATTTTAATGACTGCAGATCTGATGTTCATAAAATTTATATCTGCTAAACATCTGTTCTGTTGCAATCTGGCAACTAGTTTGTGACACTATTGCCAAATTTATCCGCTAATCTATCAAAGGGCAATTGCAAAATTTTTTTCTAATAATTAACTGCAACTAATATCGAAAAAAACAAATATTCGTTTGTTCGTGTTTTATATAAATTAAAAAAGACCAGATTCCATAAAATAATATAATAAAAATGTACCGTTTCTAACTTTTCTCTGTGTATATTTGAGACATAAAACATAATACATAATAAGGACATGGCAATACCGCAAACGCAAATTGTGTTACTAAGTTTGTTTGTAGCAGCTAACTTCATTCGAAACCCGTGGAGGAAATGATAACATTTCCTGGAAAAGATAATATTATGTACCCATCCTAACATTAGAGCCATCTATCAGAAACTCTTTGAACCGATTAATTACAATCACTAATACCAAAGAATAACTAATACTAATTACAATGTGTAACCCTGTAACCTTATTTTTATTTTCAGTTTAGACAAACTTTAAGGCTTAAAAATAGTAGGTTCAAATCTCAGTAGACAAAATTGCTTTGTATTTATTTTCACACATTCAATAATATAATTTCTTGCCTATTCTAGTTTACATTACCTGAAGCCATTATTTCCAAAGATATGGAAATGAAGATTTATTTTAGGATAAATATGATAGTGATTGTGAATTTCACCATTTTTAGAATCATCCGTCATTGTTAAAATAATTTAGTCTTCAACTGCGATATACTATACTACGAACTTATTCTGTGCTTTTAACAAATTTTAAAGGTACCAAAATTCCAAAATGATAAAACAACAAAACACTATAACCAAAGAATATAGTCGTACAGTGTTGCAAGATTTTCAATAAATGGTGAAATACAAAAACAAACACGAATAACAATTTACCAATGAATAAAATTAAGATATGATAGTACTAACCAACGTATACTGAAAGGACATAGTACATGAAGAAAAAGAGACACGAGACAAATAGTTCCGATTAAATTATTTTCACCATTTCATAGAAATAGGAAAGAGACAAACCTTCATATTATGGTATGTATTGATTTTGAGTAAGCGTATGTAGGGTACAGATTTTATGATGGACATTCAAATATTCAAAATAAGAAAGCAGATCCCGGGAATATGTGCAGATCGTGAAAGATATTGATAATGGAGCAACAAGTTTTAGAACAGGAATGGGAGAGACTGATAAATATCACGTGGAAGTAGGATTGAATTTTGAATTGGGGCGCAGTGCTTAGGCCTTACTTATTCTCATTAGTGTTGGACCAGCTAATACGGAAATTCCATAATGACCTTTAATGTTTCAGTGCATCGGGTCTGT
Source organism: Diabrotica undecimpunctata (assembly GCF_040954645.1). Lineage (NCBI taxonomy): Eukaryota > Metazoa > Arthropoda > Insecta > Coleoptera > Chrysomelidae > Diabrotica > Diabrotica undecimpunctata. The sequence continues at coordinate 15,918,687 of NC_092806.1, forward strand.
TGAAGTCCCGAAGACTTGTAAAATAATTAATCGACTATGTAAAATAAGCCGATCGGATACAGTACAACTAGTGTATAATAGACACATTTTTTTAATAAAATTTTGAATATAACCTGTTTACAAATAATCTTTGTACTATTGATAATAATATAAATCTCACGCACTAACATTTATGATTTGCGAAAAGGCTGATTTACCAACCAGCGCCATAAAATGTAAAATCTACCACCTACTCTATGATTTTTCTTAATGACTTTGGATTTGCATAAACCAACAAGGATAAGTTAGAAGGTAGACTTGGCAAATGCGCTTTGTATTATTTGGAATTTCTAAAAGCTCAGTTGCCACATCTGGTGTCCATATTTTCTTATTTTTTTTTAGTGACTTTTATGGCTGATATTTATTTAGTGTTTTTTCTAATCCACTGTAATAGAAACAGTTTGATTTTTTTGACTGGCAATTATAATAGCCGACTTGAATGATTTGCATATACACAACTAAAATTATTGGAATCATCATGTATTTCAAACGAATATTTATTTTTTTTTAAAAAAGCTTGTCATTCTTGCGAAGAATAAAGGTTTTTATGGAAAATAAATCCGATAAAACAATCAGATAATACAGCTCAGTACGATATAGATTATTTGCTTCAGTTGTAAATTGAACAAAAATAAATAAACTAATCTTCGTTTAAAAACGAAAATATGCCTTATGTGAGGTTAACGGCAGTGGCGCACCGAGGGGGGGGGTTTGGGGGGTTAAACCCCCCCCCCGGACCCTAATCCGACACTGTTACTTACACATTTTAAGGACTCAAAATGGAGGTAACATCATAAAAAAAATTTTGGTGACCAACCAAAACCCCCCCCCCCCAGAGGCAAATTCTAGGTGCGCTACTGGTTAACGGATGTGCAAACGGAAAGAATCAGGAATTAGGAACGCTTAAGAATAGACCAAGACAAGGTCGCCAAAAAGTGATAATGGCTTGTCACAATCATTTAATTGTTCAAATAGTTACAATTTCTCACCCGCAGCTCTAAAGGTAACTATTGGAAGCTACAGGTAAAAGTGTTTCAATTGAAACGATAAGAAAAATATTTCGTGCCCAAGGATCAGTAGACAGTTATCTAGAACAGTTACGGGTTCCCGAGTTATCCAGGCAGCACAAGATTGATCGCCTAAATTGGTGTCTTCAACACCAAAATTGAAACATGGGAAATTGGAATCAGGATTTGTGTAAAATCAGATAAACAGATTCGTGTACTTAGGGAGCAAGGAAGGCAAGCAAGAACGGAAACTGCCAGATCTGTTAACAGATATAAAGGAGGAAGTGTCATGTGCTGAAGAGGTATTATGATCAGTGAAAAAACTCCTTTAATTTCCACCCAACCCACTTTAAAAGCAGTTATATTGAATTGGTTCTAAAATTTGTAGTTAGGCTCTGGAGAGATGCAATGGGAGAAAATTAAATGTTCATGCATGATCATGCACCTCCACATATCATTAGAGTGACTATAGACTTCCTTGAAGCAGAAGATATCACTGTTCTGGAGTGGCCTGCTTGCTCACATGACCTTAACTCTATAGAGCATCGGTTGAATATGCTTAAAAGAACAATTAGAACTCATTGGATAATTAACAAAACACCACACCACTAGTACAAGCTGCTCTTGAACAATGGAACAACCTATCACAACAAAATGTTCACAATTTGTTTAGGAGCATGCCCACGCGAATTAAAGCTTACTTAAGGTCGAGTGGTGGTACCTCTGACTACTTAAAAAATATAAATAAATAAAAACAATTTAAACATTATTCGTTTTGCATTGAAATTGTTTATGCGAATGACTTTAAAGCAAAAAGTTATAATTTGTTATTTCAAGAATTTATTGTTTTCGTTAATTTTTATGTATTGGTGAATACATTGCTCTAAAATAAATATTGTTTGATTTCGTATGTTGATCTTTTTAAATTCACTTAAAATAATAAATATCAGATGATTCTATAAAATATAAGTTTGGTTGTGTGTATTATGGGGAATGACTTCAATCACCTCTAAATATTTATGTTAGTTTAATGGAATATTGGAACTCAGGCAACATTGCAATCAGTAACCAAGTTCTTATGTTTTATCTCTCTTACATATTATATTTTTGTGCAACTCGGCTTTTTTGTTTTTTTTTCAAGGGTGGATCAAAGATAAACAAAAGAAAAGAACCATTTTGGACAGTAACTTTTGGCTCTTGTTATAATTTTTCTTTTGTAAGATGAAGCTTAGATAATCTCGTCAAATAACGAACCACAGAATAAATATAGAAAAATAAATTATATAAAAAAAATATTTGACTCATTTGCTTTAAACATTGAAATAGTTACCATCTTAGATAATTAGTCTAAGATGGTAACTATTTCATAATATGATACTTAATAGTGATTACCAAAATATGTGTGAAATAATTCAGGAGCATACCTGATTATTTTCAGGAAGATTTCATGAGGAAAGATCTTAATGTTTAACTGGTTGCCTATTAATAGTTAGTTCATTGAAGTATTACATTTTTTAAGCCTTAGCGTGCATTTCTTAGAGGACGCAATTTTATTTTTTTATGTATTGAGAGGGTACGTATAAGCTTAAGCTTAAGTTTGTGGGGTCGCCGCTCTTGTCCCCCTGCCGCCACCTTGGAAAAAGGAATGCAAAGGGTTTTTGTGCTGTATCTCGTAAACTAGCAACCCTACTGTTATGTAGTAATAACTGGTAATAATAAATGTAGATGGCTCAAATAAACATATATTTCAAAAGAACGTTTTACAAAACATGTGCCTTTTACAAACTCTCTAATTAATTACATTATAGAGGTTATGTCCTCAAATACATAGTAACTTGACAAATGACAGTACCTATTTTAAACTAAACACAGATATACAAAAATAACAAAACGCAATTCTTCTTATTCTTAAACATGAATATCTTACAAATACCTCCCTTTACAAATTCAATCGTTGTGGTGGTTTAATTTCCCTCTTAGGTCTACTACTAACTAACTTAAGATTATCTTTTGCACTAGATACAGTTTTTAACAAAATTCCATTTTCAACCTCTGAAGTATTTTTATCAAAATTTAAATCATTCGAACCTATTTCTGGAATCGCCTCTAGCTCTGTCTCAGGAGTTATCGGTAGTTCTTGCTCTGATTCATTTTGTATAATAACCGGATTTTGCACAACTACATCTAAAGGTTGAGACACATTCTCATTTGGCACAATTACATCTAAGGGATTAGATATATTCTTTAATATCTGGTTCAAATGTCTTTTCCAAACAATGTTTTGATCTATTAACTTACAAAAATAAATTCTATCACCTAAAATCTCATCAATCTCACATTCCACCCAACCTTTTTTATTTGGGTTCCTATAATCTCTACACCAGACTCTCTCCCCTACTTCAAAATGTACATCTCTTTTCCCTTTATAATTCTGTTCTTGCTTATTTGCTTTTTCATTAACTTGCACACCTTTTGGTGCTAATAAATCTAAACGTGTTCTTATCTTTGACTTAAAAATAACATTTGAGGGAGACAACCCTGTTGTAGCATGAACTGAATTTCTGTAAGAGAAAAGATATCGACACAATAATGTATTTAATGAAACATTTTTGTTTTTTTCATCTAAAAGTGCTTTCCTTAAACCAGATTTAACAGATTTTACCGCATTTTCCGCAAATCCATTTGATGCTGGGTGAAAAGGTGGTGAAGTTAAAAATTTTACACCATTATTAGTTAAAAAATTACAAAAATTTTCAGAAGTAAACTGACTTCCATTGTCCGTTTCAACAATTCGCGGCAAACCAAATCGGGAAAAACATTCTCTAAAACGATCTATAGTAGCTTCTGTATCAGTAGAACTCATTATGAAAGCTTCAGGCCACTTTGAAAAAGTATCAATAATTATGAGTATCATTTTCCCCTTAATAGGTCCCATAAAATCAGCATGAATTCTTTCATAAAAATAAGTCGATAATTGAGTTTTAATTAATTTAGCTTTGGTGGGCTCTGGTTTTAGATGTCCACAGACCTTACAACCATTTACTATTTGTTCTATATCAGAATCTAGATTAGGCCACCAAAAGTATGAACGTGCATTTGATTTCATTTTAATTATCCCTTCATGATTACTATGAAGTTCCTCAAGCAATTGTTGTCTGAGGCTAGTGGGAATGACTGCTCGATAACCCCACATAATAATACCCTTTTCTATTGAGAGTTCATTCTTTCTAACTAAGAAAGGCTTAAAAATTAAATTTTCAGTATGCTTAGGAAACCCATATCTAATTAAATTATACACATTACCTAAAACTACATCTTTTCGTGTTTCAGAACGTACTAAATTTGAATCAACTGGTAGTAAGTTTTCCACCAAATTGATATATTCAAAATTTAAATCTGTTTCAATTTCATCTTCACCTACAGGTAAAGGTAATCTTGATAGAGCATCAGCTTTAGAGTTATCGACGCCTTTAATAAAGCGAAAAGTATAATTAAAACCAGCTAAAAACAATGACCAACGTTGAATATGCCCAGCAGCCATTTTTGGTAAGCTTTTATGCTCTCCAAAGATAGCTTGCAGAGGCTTATGGTCACTTGAAATTTCAAATTTCTGACCAGCTAAATATTGGTAGAGTTTAGAAACAGACCAATATACAGCTAATGCTTCTTTCATTATCATTGAGTAACCTTGCTCAGCCTTAGTCAACACACGAGAAATATAATAAATTGGCCTCTCTGAACCATCAGCCATTACATGCATTAGAACCGCTCCAATACCATAGTCACTAGCATCACAAGCTAAACGAATAGGTTTCTGTGGATCATAATGAACTAACAATTTGTCTGAAACTAATTCTTTTTTTGCCATTTCAAAAGCCATTTCACATTCTTTTGTCCACTTAAATTCTGTACCTTTACTAATTAAATTGTATAGAGGCTTCAAAATTCCTTGCAAATTTTGAATAAAACGTGAATAATAGTTTATCATCCCAGCAAAAGCACGAATTTCTGTTAAATTCTTAGGTCGAGGTGCATTAATTATAGCACTTACTTTTCCTTTATCTTTTTCTAATCCTTGGCTTGTAATTTTATGACCCAAGTAAGAAATACTATCTTTAAAAAACTCACATTTTCCTGAATTTAACCTAAATCCAGCCTTGTCTAATCTACATAAGACTTCCTCCAGATTTTTTAAATGTTCATCAAAATTCTTACCTGTGACAACCACATCATCTAAAAAATTTACAGTACCTGCACAACCTTGTAAAACTTTTTCTACAATAGCTTGAAATATTGAACAAGCAGGTTTTGTACCATAAGGCAAACGATTTACCTTATAAATACCATATGGGGTACTCCACGATAACAAACGACTGGTATTATCATCTAAAACTAACTGGTTATAAGCATTTAAAAAATCCAATTTAGTAAATTTTTGACCACCCTGTAAAGCAACAAAGATATCATCTATTCTGGGTAAGGGATGATTAAAATCTTTCAAATACTTGTTCACTGTTATTTTATAATTGCCACAAATACGAATATTGCCATTTGCTTTCATAACAGGCACTAGTGGTGTTCCCCAATTCGAATTTGAAATTTTCTCTATAACCTTTTCAGCTTCTAATTTGTGAAGCTCATTTTTCACCTTCTCACGAAAAGCAAACGGAACTGGGTGAGGTTTGTGGAAAATGGGCTTAACCTTTTCATTCATTTCTAAACTGACTTTTTCATCTTTATAGGAACCCAACTCTTTTTTAAAAACATTTGAATATTTTGACAACAAATCAGATAACTTATCAGGGCAAATCGTTATATCATTTATAATAACTTCAGAATCTTTCAAAGACAAATTAAATTTATTAATGATATCCCGGCCTAATAAAATTTTTGTAGCTTTTTTAATTATAATCAATTCACACATTTTTGAACAATTGTTTATTGATACATTAACTGAAATCTTGCCTTCAGGTATAACTATTTCTCCTGAATAAGTTTTTAATCTAAGGGAAGTATTCTCCAATGGAACATGACCTAGTTTCTCTTTATAAAATGAATATGGCAAGCAAGAAACTCCTGCACCAGTGTCAAGTTCCATTTGAGTTGACACAGTCTCCAGTAAAGCAGGTACACATATTGGCCTTATAGAATTTATTTCTTCCAAATCTAAACTAAACAACTCTAAAGAGTCTTCCACATTCTCTAATAAATAATTTTTCTCCACTTTACCTTTGCAGGCTGCCATTATGTGACCTCTTTTACCACACTTTTTGCAAGTGAATTGTTTATATTTACACTTACTAAAGGTGTGATTTGTTTTATTACAGTAATTACACTTTACCTCTGCCTTCTCTTCTGATTCTCCACTATTTTCTTTCCTTTCCACTCTGGATTCCACTTTTTTTATTTGTTGAAATCTATTAACCTCCACTTTGTTACCTTGTTCCCTTAATGCTGCTTCCTTATTCAAAGCAATTTCCAAAAAATCTTGCAAACTTTTTGAAGGACTTTCTTCACAAAGTCTATCTAGTATTGGCCCTGGCCTCATGCCTACCACAAACTTATCTTGGACTCGGTATAACAATTTGTCACCAAAATCACATTGTGCTGCCTGGTTTTTAATTTTCAAATACCAATCATTAACTGACTCTTGTCCTTGCCTTAACAGGTCAAAAATTATCCTCCTTCGATACACTGACAATCTAGGCTTAAAATGAGTACTTAAAAGTTTCATTAGAGTTTCAAAATCTTTTTCCTTGGGCTTCTCTGGATTGCATAGGTCTCTTAAAACTTTATAAACCTCCTCACTTAGTAATGTGATTAAAACAGCAACCCTTCTAGATTCCTCAATCAAATTCGCACCAAAATATTGTTCTAAACGTTCCTCAAAAACTTCAAAATCGTCACCCTGTTTATAAATGGCTAATGAAGATACACCGCCCGTATTTACTACGTTAATAATTGGTTGGTAACCCCTGGCACTATCTTCATTCCTAGACATTTTGAACTATTAAAATGTTTTTTTCTTCAAAATATCTGTACAATTATTTTCCTCGTCGCCAAATAATTGTTATGTAGTAATAACTGGTAATAATAAATGTAGATGGCTCAAATAAACATATATTTCAAAAGAACGTTTTACAAAACATGTGCCTTTTACAAACTCTCTAATTAATTACATTATAGAGGTTATGTCCTCAAATACATAGTAACTTGACAAATGACAGTACCTATTTTAAACTAAACACAGATATACAAAAATAACAAAACGCAATTCTTCTTATTCTTAAACATGAATATCTTACACCTACAGAAAATAATATTAGATATTATTTGTAGCAAATTAAATTGTCTACAACGTTATTCCTATTACTTTTTATCTTAAAATGGAAAATAAAAAAATTATAAACAAAAAAAAAATTGTAACAAATTTTCTTTTGAATCATAACTTTTTTTCTTGTAATTTTACAATAAAATGACATCAGAGCAGTATTGTAAAGGGTTTTTCAAAGAATAATTTTCACGACAAATTTGTTTAATTTCGTTAATTTCTCTGGATTTTATAGCGCTCCGAAGTTGACTGGGTTCTTGAAAACTCGCGATCTTGGAAGGGGTGCAAAAGGTTTTCACACTGTATCTTGTAAACTAACAACTCTACAGAAAATGTTATTGCACATTATTTGTAGAAAATTAAATTGTCTACAATTTTATTTTTATTACTTTTTATCGTAAAATGGAATATAAAAAAGTTAGTTACAAAAATAACTAAATATTTTTGAATAAATTCTCTTTTGGGCCTTATAACTTTTTTTCTAGTCATTTTACAATAAAATGACATCTAAATAATATTATAGAGTGTTTTTAGAGGTTATATAGCAAAAAGTGCTAATAAACATTTTTTGAAACATTATTTTCTACGGTGTACATTGTAGCACTGCGTACTACAATGATATATGCAAGGCCAGAATCGCTCGTTGTCAAAGAGTGTTGGGCGGGGTTTTTTTAAACATATAGAAACTATATCGTATCTTAAATCCAAGCACAATTAGATAAAATATGAAATTATAATTTATTATTGGACGCCACCTCTGGTTTATCCTCGAAGGGGACGAGCAAAAAAATTAAGATTTATCGAAGGTTTACAAGAACACTATACTTTATTATTTCTTAGTAATGAACAAAAAGAAAACATTAAAAGTTATGTCATCCCAAAAGGATACCAACATACCATTTCATGTTTACATTACCATTAACAAAAAAGCTTTGTATCGTATTAAATTAAGAATTAGTTATAAAGTAAATGAATCTATATTATATATTAACCCCAAATTTCGAAATTTGTTTATATTGAAAATAATATAGTTATTTATCAACTAGGAATAATAGAGAAAATAAACCTTTAAATAAAATTAAAACACTTCACTACATTTTCATTCTTTGAGTTCATAATCATTTCTCGTTTTCTTGAAAGAAGATATAACAAAAATTGGTACAACCTGAATCTGCTCTGTTTCTTTTCTTATTTAATCAGTCAACCAAATAAACCATTGATTCGGCTCCATCCTATATCAATCCACCACCATCCTAGATAAGAGGGGTTAGGTATTCCATAAAAAAAATATGGCTATTGGACCAGAATTTGGAATAACTCCATACCAATATTATCTTGAGACATGTATCAGAAATATATCAGCATTATAGCCTCTCCAATAAGGGTCTAAATAATAAATATCTATCTAAAATATGGACAAGAAAAGGATTTCTTAGCTCACCTCTAAATAAGACCCACTTCGGAAACAAGTCTTAACGGTTGGACGTTCTTAACAGAAAATAGGGAGACGCTATTCTTGCGCTCTCTGAAACTGGGCGTGAGTGACAAGTTGATGAATAGGCTCATCTACCGGATATATTTGGGAATTACAGAAGAATCCTTGAGTCGGCTACAGGTACTTGACAGATAGATGGGGTTAGTAGTTTTATTTAAAAAAAAAATAATCGAAATTATAATGATTTTCTTTTAAATCTTTTAAAACGGTTACAACATATTCTTGGTAAACCGATTTTTTCTGTTTTCCCATCCTACGAGTGGAGTTTTAGAAGGAAGCCAGAGGTACGAGTGGTAAACTTTTTTGCATCTTTTTTGGGGTCCCAAAATTGACATTCTCAGCAAAATTCAGCTTGTTCGTTAAATCTCTGACAACTGGACTATTAGTAGAAGCTAAAATAATACGATTTTTTTAAAATTGCTACCCTTTGGCCTGATTTCGCTCTTAAATCGCCCATAACTCCAAGAGGGTACTTTTTCAAAACAAATGCCAAGAGGTAAAAGTGTCTATTTTTGCCAAATTTACATAAAAAAGGGTTTGCAATACCTATTTTAACTTTGTTTTATTTTATTTTGAAATAAATTGTTAATAACAAATTATCTACCATTCGTACAAAAAAATTATTTATGTTTTTTTTTTGTTTCAAACGATATAAAGCATCGATTGTAGTTTTTTTGTTGGGGAGTTCTTTGGTTTCTTAACGCATCTTTTTTGGGCACCTCAACTTCAAAGTTTGAGCTAACTTATGAACTTGTCACTGACAGACTCATTATATCTATATCTACTATACAAAACTCTTATTCCGTTTATTTCATACACACTGATATTCTTTTTCATGGAGAGTTTTACAATTTGGTTAGATAAAAAGTCTAATCATCAAGGAAGTGGATTTTGTAAAAATATAACGTAAAAAATAAATAATAATTTATTTAATTTTAAAATTAATCAAAGAAAAATCCTTATTATAATATGTGATATAATATGCTAATATAATTTACTGTAATACATCAAAAAAACAATATGAAAAGAAAGCTTTGTTTTTTCTACATAAAATTCTTAGTTATCAGAACAATATCAATCAATAATTATGTAAAAAAAAGTACGACCAAAAGCTATCGTATTTATCTTAATACATATTACTTATCTATTAATCACCTTTTACTATTTGAAACCTCTGAATAACCAATTATATGATGAAGCCGTGCCAGAAGCTATCATACCAGATCCGCTTTTTAAAACTTTTGTCATGGTTTCTAAACTCGGCAAATTGTTTAGCACCGGCTTAATAAACTGATCTGCTGGCATTCTACAAAGAAATTTTTGTTATTAAATAAAATTGGGCTCATACCGCGCATAAAACGCATACACAAGCGGCAAATTACTGCCATATCAGTAGGTACTCAAGATATCAGTTAATTAACTCATTAAATTGATAAAACTTAAAACAAATGCAAATTATTTTTAAAAATCACTAGAGGAATAATAATTGAATGGATGATGTTATTATACTCAATTATTTTTTTAGATGCACCCACTTGCAGTTAAGTTGGCACCATATAGACTGAGTCTTGGAGGAAATGGTAACATTTCCTGGAAAATATATTATGTGCCCAACCTAACGTTAGCGCCATCTCTCGGAAAATTTTAGAAACCATTAATTAATGTGGATTACAGCTGCATCAACTTATTTTCACATAAACTAAAGCTTAAAAATAGTAGGTTCAAATCTCAGTAGACAAAATTACTTTTTTATATTTTCTAACAAATTCAATAAAATGTTTTTTGCCTCGTTTACATTACCTGAAGCCAGTATTTCCAAAGATGTTAAAATGAAGATCTATTTTGGGATTAAAATGAAAGTGGTTGTTAACTGCATTATTTTTAGAATTCTTCGTCATAGTATAGGTAAAATAATTGACTACGTTATACAGGAACTTATTCTGTACATATACCAAATTTTAAATGCACTAAAACGTTAAACTGACAGAACACAATAAACTAGTCATAAACAAGTAAATTAATCTATCTTAATATCTAATCTTATATCTTACATGTCGTACAGTGTTGCGAGATTTTCAAAAATGTTCTGGAAATTTTAAATACAAGTGACGTCACTTTGTATAAATCGTGACGTGGAACGTTTTTACTTTGAAAAATGATATTATAAAAATACATATAATGTAGATTAGAATTTATTTTGAAAAGAACTTTATTGAAATTTTGTTTGGCTGGGAGTTATATGACGAAGAACATTATATAAGAATTTTTTTCGTAATTTTTTCTGTTATTTCTTTTTGTAGATGAATTTAACCCTGAGTTGATGTAGTGGGGTATGATACACCCCACGCATACAAAAACATGGACTTTTTCTCAAAAACAGTATCTTACTGCCCTCTATTGTTCAGTAGCTGCTCTATTTTGTGTTCAAAATTTGTTATAAATATGTGTAGTTATGAACAAGAGCAAGCGAGGTTGCTCAGATTCTGGGAAGAGATACAAAGCGATGAAGATAAGGCTATTTCTGATTTCGAAGGCTAAGTGCAGCTCGACAATGTTAGTGAAAGTTCCCATGCTACAGATACAGAAAAAACTGTCGACGAATATGAAAGTGAACAAGAAAATGGAGATAATGTGAGTACATTAGGTAGATATTATTAGGGCAGAGATAAAGTGACGAAATGGGCTAAGAAGGTAAAAATACGATCGGTTCACACTAGAGCCGAAAATATAATTTCTCATTTGCCTGGAAGCTAAAACTGCAATTCACTGTTGGAAGCTTTTCATAGATGGCATACTCATTGCTGATACTGTAAAACAAACTGAGAAAATCAATTCAGTAAGTGAACGTACAACGATGAGCACCAATATGTAGTAAAAGATACCTCCCAGCAATAAAATCAAGGCTGTACTTGGATTACTTCATTTAGCATAAACTCATTGATCTTCCCGGCGAAATTTGACCAGAAAGGTTTCTGGGCAAATGATGGCACAGAACTCCCAATATTCAAAAAAATTCTAAAACGCTTTCAATTTCTGCTAAAGTGCTTGCGGTTTGACAGTGAAGCTACGCTCATAAGTAGAATCAAAATCGATAAATTAGCCCCAATTAGAGGTATTTTCGAAAGAGTAGCTGACAATTTTCAACCTATAAACCTGGCATGTATCTCACTATTGATGAAAAATTGGAAGCATTTCGTGGCAGGTGCCTTCGGCAATATACTCCGAATAAACTGTCTCGATATGGAATCAAAATCTTTGCTTTAGTCAATTTAAGATGTTACTGTACGACAAACTTGGAAATTTATTGTGGTTCTCCACCAGATGGTCCTTTCAAACAGAGTACAAAACTTACAAATGTAGTTTTAACGATTGATTTCAATAGTGTCTGGCAGCAAACGAAATATCACATTCGATAATTGGTTAACTGATTATCCACGAATGCAAAAACTTTTTGAAGAACACAAATTAACATCTGTGGGTAGTATCCGAAAGAATAAGAACAATGGTCAATACAAAGAATCGAGTACAGTATTCAACACTTTTTGGTTTCCGAAAAAATAGAACCTTAGTAACCTATATCCCAAAGAAAAACAAAAATGTTCTTTTGTTATCAACTACACAATGATGACACAAAAGATCCATCTACAGAAAACGCTAAGAAGCCAGAAATAGTCACATTCTACAATGTAACTAAGGAAGGGGTTGACACCATTGACCATTGAATATGTGTGAAATTAACTCCCAAGTAATCTATAAGATCAACAATAATGACTATACATTGAAGCGCCCAAAATATTTGAAATATCCTAGTTTGTCACTGATAGCAGATTAAAAGGAATGAAAAAGAAAGGCAACAGCATAAAACTGGGTGAGAGACCGGGCTATAAGACTGCAAATTGTGATGAACCCTTTCCTAAACGTAAAAAAATGCAAGGTAGATGTGTGGTGTGTCCAGAACAAGAGACGGAAAAAGTCACTACGTGTATTGTTTCATACATACATGTTTCAAATTCGATTGAGGTGATACTACTTTTTTAATTTTTTTTAATAGTATGCACTATTTCAAACGAAAAGTATATACTTTTGATGCAGATACTCAAGTATTGAGTTTTCCAAGACGTATTTTGCTATAGGGTATGTCACACCCCACCACGCCAGGCACGTAAGTTTTATACACCACACCAACGTATGGTTAATGTACAATAAATTTTCTCATTGACTGTTCGTTTTTTTCTATTTATTGAAAGAATTATATAGGTAATATGTATTATCATCTTTTAAACAAATTATATTATGAAAATCCGAAAATTATTTATAAAAATGCTCTTAATTTGAAACAATAATCTACTTCTTGTTGCAGGAATTTCATGTCGCCTACGTTTACATCAAAATGGCTAACTCACCTAGACCCGGTTTATGGATTTTAGAAAAATCGGCTGATTATGGAAAAACGTTCACTCCTTGGCAATACTTTTCTGATTCACCGTCGGATTGTGAGACTTTCTTCGGAAAAGAAAGCTTGGCGCCTATTGCTAAAGATAATTCTGTTATATGTACAACAGAGTATTCCAAGATCGTTCCTTTAGAAGGAGGAGAGGTAAGACATAACATCATTTTGATATTATGCCACAATAAAAATTATAAAAACCAAAAACTGTTGTTAGTTAGATATATAAGAGGAAAATTTTCAACTTACACTTAGCTGTTACTGGTTATACGTCACATGACTTGACATAAACAGCCTTGAGACCTTTCTTAAAATCTTGCTCTCCTTCCATGAACTTGCTTCTCTCTCTTCCTTGCAAGAGTCCAAGTTTCTGCCTTGTAAAGTACCACTGGTCTTACTACATCTTAATAAATTTTGGTTTTTAATATTCTATTTAGCAGACATTTTTTAAATGTTTTATTGAATTAGAAAAAACATTTATTTCCAGTTGCTGTCTTTGCGTTTAGAGTAAAGCATGATAAACTTATAAACATCTTGAAAGAAGTGGGGTTAGATGATAGGGACTTAAGAATCATCTAATTTATATTACAACCAAACAGCCAGTATTAAAGTGGATGACCAATTGACAGAGGCAGTCTCCATAGATAGAGGAGTGAGGCAAGGATGCATTCTGTCCCCGCTGTTATTTAATATATACTCTAAATATATCTTCGAGTAAGCGCTAGGCGAACTACAAGAAGGCGTATTAGTCAACGGAATACGTCTAAACAACATTAGATATGCCGACGACGCAGTAGTTTTTGCAGATAGTCTGGATGGTTTGCAAAGAATAATGTCGCGTATATCAGATATAAGTAGAGAACACGGACTTGATCTTAATACGAAGAAAACAAAGTACATGGTAGTCAGTAAGCGCGAAATATTAAATACACAGCTTTTGGTTAACCAACATCCAATTGACAGAGTGGACAGCTACACATACCTTGGTACCAACATTAACAGCCAATGGGATCACTCCAGTGAAATAAAACAACGCATAGGAAAAGCGAGATCGACGTTCATAATGATGAAGTCTCTTTTCAGAAGTCACGATTTACCACTTGCTACCAGAATCTCTCTCATTAGATGCTATGTATTTTCTACGTTATTATACGAAGTAGAGGCCTGGACACTTTCCGAAACTTCTTTAAGAAAACTCTAGGCATTCGAGATGTGGTGTTACAGACGTATTTTAAGAATTTCATGGGTGGATCGTGTGACTAATGTTGAGGTTCTACGTAGAATAGGCAAGTAATGCGAGATTATTAACACCATCAAAGAGCGCAAACTAGAATATCTTGGCCATGTTATGAGGAATGAACAGAGATATGGCTTGTTGCAACTCATTCTTCAGGGCAAGGTATTTGGAAAGAGAGGACCAGGGAGAAGAAGAATATCTTGGCTTCAAAACCTGAGAAAGTGGTTTAATACATCGACAATCGGACTATTCAGAATAGCAGCAAGCAAAGTTAGGATAGCCATATTGATCGCCAACATCCGGAACGGATAGGCATCGTAAGAAGAAGAAGTCTTTGCGTTTGTTATGCAGTTGTTATATTTCTTCTTCAACTGACTGTTGCATGAATGGGTACCCAAATTGGAGCAGTGTTTGAATTCATAACCGTTTAGACATTTCTGTATGGCATTTACAGATATCTCCTATTACGGCAGTTTTTAAGATATTCAGTTTTCCCCTGTTCTGAGCAGCTCTTATAACTTTCTTCCAAGACGTTTATAGTACTGTCTACAACGATTATATCATTAGCATAAATAAGGTATTAAATCAGCCTGTTGAAGAATGTGCAACCTGGTTTACCCAGAACTCATCTCTTCTCGTTTATAATTAGATGTAATTTCATTAATTAGTAATTTTGTACCTAACCTTTTGCCCAATTCAAACATTTTGTGATGGCACTTCATCCCACGTCCTTCTAGAAACTTCTCTATTGGTAAAACTGCCTAATTAATGTGTCTCGGTTGATGCCCCAAATGTCTGCAATTCAACAAGGATTGTCTGCGATTTTTCTTTTTTGCTAGTTTTCGATTTATGTTTGCCCATCTCTTGAGATTTTCTACAGCGAACACATCTTAAATCCGCCAATTCACTGGACTGTCAATTTTTTTTACCAAAGTTAAAAAAGTTTCACATTGTACCTAGCAATGAAGCTTTTAAATTTTATGATATAATAAGATAAATTTTTTTAAAGTGTCCTGTGATAATGTTATTGTTATTCATTCCTTAAACCAATGTTTGTTAAAAAAAATTGTAACTCCACTTAACATGGTGCTGTTTGTTTTTTTTTCGAGGTTTTTTTACAAACCATTTCAATCTAATGGACGGCAATCTCAAATTTGTAAGTTAAATCTTTACTTATATATATATTGTAACTAAACATAAACTTTTTAGCTATCATTGAGGATGGTATAAAGCAATATATTTGATTATTGAAAAAAAAAGAGTACTCTTGGTTTTATTATTTCAGCTGCATACCCATTAATCCGTTCTTTTGTATGTATATATATATATATATATATATATATATATATATATATATATATATATATATATATATATATATATATATATAATATGTAGCAACACGGTTCATGTCTTGTTTTTGTTATTTATTGTAGATACCAATCTCGCTGTTGAAGAAGAGACCATCTGCCAATCACTATTTCAACTCCTCGGTACTTCAAGAATGGACAAGAGCTACTAACGTACGTTTAAGGTTCCTTAGAACTAAGAACTTACTAGGACATCTTATGTCTGTGGCTCGACAGGATCCTACCGTTACGAGAAGAGTAAGTATTAACCTAATAAAAAAAATCAATATTGCATGTATCGCAAAGGAAATTTATTAACTCTTAACCCGCCAGGTTCATTAATTTTAAGTTATTCGCGAGTATAGGTCTGTGGTATCGCCTTATAGATCAAAAGGATTCGTGAAAAAACGACTACATTTGGATGTGAGAGGTTACATTCTGATTTTTGCAGAAAAAGCAGAATATGGAGAACTACATGTTCTGGAACCTAAGTGGGCGCTCACAACGAGGCGCCGACCCTCGCTCCGATCATAGGATCGTACCATATTATCGATCGCCAGGTAAAATAAATGCATTGCTATGCTCTAGGCGAGAATACGATGCGATGGTCTCCGTTATGAACGTACTCTTACGCGTCGTTTACGGGGAGCTCAGAATTTCTCCGCACGGTGCGTAAAATATTCGCGATGTAAGGAGTATTCTCGGCTTCGCTATGGAACAGGGCCGCAATTAGGGTTATGTAACATAACACTAATAACAAGAAGTAAGAAAAACAACAAATACATTAATAAATGGTCAAAGGTGGCAAGAGCGATGGGAGTAGGCGACGTTAAAGTAGAACAAGTATCAAAAGGGGCAAAAATAAGAATGTAATGTTACGTATTTATTCGACAGTGTTCTATATTAGCGACACCAGGAATCTTGATACTGAGCTAAAGTTAGATAGATGGAAGCGAAAGATTCTTTGATGGATGTATACGGATTTAAAATGACAAATAATCAAACAACGCAATTATATGGACAATCAAAAATAATAACACTTGCAAAATATATAATTGACACTAAAGCTGACACACAAATATATCTGGCTGTCAAAGGCTGAAAAATATCTAGCTCGGGATAGGAAGTAGTGCGTGAAAATTATTGAAACCGTGGGTTTCGATGGCCTGTTTCGAGCTGATGTATATATTTGTCCAGATTTGTGAACCACAAATTAAATACGAATGAAAATTGTAACTTCATCAATTTATCATAAAATATTTTTATTTTCTTTATTTAATTTAATTTTATTTTTCTTATCGTTAATCATCCTGTTTTTTAGTATTTCTATTCCATCAAAGAAATAAGCATAGGAGGTCGTTGCATGTGTAATGGACACGCAGATGCCTGCGATATTCCGGATCGGCAAGACAACAGGGTTCTGTTGTGTAACTGTAAACATCATACCTGCGGAGCCAAATGTAATACTTGCTGTCCAGGATTCGAACAAAAAGCTTGGAAACAATCGAAGCACAATGCTCCTTTTATTTGTGAACGTAAGTACCTGTTTTATAGATACCATTTAAAGTTACTTAGGAATTAGAAAAGTTATTAGCTAATATATTTGTTGTAAAACAAGTTATTAATATTAGTTGATTTTTCGTTTTCACAAATATCGGCTTGAATATTATGTGACATACCTACTGTACTTCTTGCCTACAAAATGTTTGTCTCATTAGTGCCTTATAAGGGCGTTGGGTTATAACTACTGACGCCGGCCTGTCGACCCTTTAAGATACCACTGATTCCTCAGGAAAGTATATTGCTCATTTATTGATTGGTGTTCTTAAAGAAGATACCTTACCAAAATCTCATCTTATTTCATGCCAGCAACTTGAGAAATGCTTTAACAATTTCGCGTTTTATACAAGAAACATTAGCAACTTTTTTTCTTCCGACAACTATTCCTTCTAATAAATTACTGCTTATTTTATCGGATGCTGCTCCTTATATGGTGAAAGCAGGACAAAATTTAAAAATATTTTTCCCAGATTTAATACATGTTACTTGTGTAGCGCATGGATTAAACAGAGTTGCAGAGGAAATACGAAAAAAGTTTCCTCTTGTAAATACCATGATATCCAGTGTCAAAAAAGTATTTCTTAAATCTCCTATAAGAATTCAACTTTATAAAGAAATGCTACCTAACATTCCTCTTCCACCACAACCTATTTTAACGCGATGGGGAACATGGTTAGAAGCAGCTAATTTTTATGCAGATTATTTTGTTAAAATAAAGAACATAATTGATACGTTAACAGATGAAAGTTTCCAATCTCTTTTGGATTCTAAACAAACTTTTCAGAGTAACTTGCTTCAACAAGAACTTTCATTTATAAAATCAAATTTTAGTTTTGTTCAAAAAACAATTACTCAGTTAGAATCACTAAAACTGTCATTGTTCGAAAGTACAGCATTAATAAAAGAATTTGCGTCATGTTGTCGGAACGTTAGAGGTAATATTGGAAAAGATATTTTAAAAAAATTTGAAGCTACTATGGAAAAAAATAAAGGTTACCATATTCTTTCTGAAGTAGTCAGTGTTCTAGCTGGAAATATTTCGGAAACAATTAATTAAGAACCAAATGTTTTGGTTAGTTTGAAAAATGCTCCCGTTACATCAGTTGATGTTGAACGAAGTTTTTCCATAAATAAATATATGTACTCAGACAGAAGCCACAAGTTTTTGTTAGAAAATTTTGAACACCACTTGGTCATTTATTGTTACCATAATTCTAAATAAGTTTATTCATACTTAAAAATGATGTAGTTACTTAAAATAAATGTAAATCTTAATGAATAGTAGGAAATATTTAGTTATGTACACTTTTTTTTTTAAATAAAATTGTTACTATTTTACGATTTTTTTATTTATTTGTATGCATATTTTGTAAAATATTTGCATATTTTCGGGTAAACACGTGCATATTTATGGGCATATTTTCTACATTTTTATTTGCATATTTGCCGAAGTCTACTCATAATATTAGCTAAGTTCATAGTTTTATTTTTTTTTCTAGCTTGCAACTGTTTTGGCCACAGCGATGAATGTGAATATGATCCAGAAGTGGACATGAAACATCTGTCACTCGATATTCATGGCAGATACGATGGAGGTGGAAAGTGCAAAAATTGTAGAGACTTTACAGAAGGAATTAACTGCAATAAATGCCAAGATTTGTTTTTCAGGCCTTACAATAAGCAATGGAACGAAACAGATGTGTGTCAACGTAAGTATTACTTTTTGTGTCATCTTTTATTTTTAGTTCTAACAATAATTTGCTATCAGTACTTGTTGAAAACTTAAACACTCTGTAGTAGACTACTTTTCTACTTTACCTTATTTATATTTAATTATTCATTTACTTTTAGCATGTCAATGCGACATTTTTTACTCCACCGGCAACTGCGCAGAGGGATCAGGAAGATGTGAGTGCAGAAAAGAGTTCGTACCACCAAATTGCGACAGCTGTAGCTTTGGCTATTACGGCTATCCTAATTGCAAACCTTGTGAATGCTATCTCAATGGAACCTTAGAACTACAGTGCGCTCCATCTCAAGGAGAATGTACCTGCAAATCCAATTTTGGAGGAAAATATTGCAAAGAATGTGCTCCTGGATTTTTCAACTTCTCTCAATGTACAGGTCAGTATAGGTTGTAGGAAAATGTTCTTATAGCCAAATTGCTGAAATCTAATCAAAAATCCTTTTTTACAGATATATCGTTTCATTTCAAAGAATTTTCCATACATTATACAAGACCATTTCTGCTTTTTTATTGCTGTTTTGCCTTTTAGTCCCGTTTTGATCAGACAGTTGGATGAAGAATAATGCTATATGTGCTTTTAACCACAAACATTGTACTTTTTTTTTATAGATTTTATAAAGTATTTTATTTTCATTTGAAAAACGTAATTGTTTAAGTTATGATTTGGAAATAGTTTTGTCTGAATAGCTGTCAGTACATAAAGTGAGTCTAAAACAATGACTACAGACCTGTTATGTGTATTTTTAAAATGTAACAAAGCTTCGTAAATTGCATTTACTGAGTATTGAAAAAGAATTATTTAATTTAAAAAATTTTTCTTTGTTGCTTGATGGAACATAAAAGGCACATCCAGTGCCAGAAGTGGACTTGACGCATCTCATATTAAGTAGTTTGCGATCAAGTATAATTTCCAAATATTTGATGGAAGTTTGGTACTTATATTCATGATTACTCAGTTGTAATTTATCTATTTTTGGTAAATACATTATGTCGGGTGAAAATACAAACACTCGATTTGTTTGGAGACATTTTAAATCCTTTTTGTTGGAACCAATTTTTTGACAAGTCGTTCATTTTACCTAACGTTTCTATAAAATTATCATATTTTTCAGAAATGGGTAAACAAGAAAATCATCAACATATTGTATTATCTTCAATGTACAGTTTTCACTATTGTTTGATCTAAGATATATCTTCTTCCATGAATAAAAATTACAAATTGTTTTTGCGAGAATAATTTATTATAATTTGAAATCAGTAAAAACATTTCACATACAAAATATGAATAAGATTTGATCATATACCCGCGACATAGAGTTGTTCTTTCAGTTATTGACTTTAATTTTATTTAAATTTGAAAAGGCATTACTAAAGTTATTGGTTTTGCTTTTAGAGTGTCAGTGTAACCCTCAAGGTTCAGTATCATCTTCATGTAATCAAGAAACGGGAGCTTGTACTTGTAAAAATAAATACGATGGCCTGAAATGTGAAAAATGTAGAGACGGATATTTCTATAAGGACGACGATTGTGCTTGTAAGTATGAAAGATATTGTAATAAAATTATTTTTTTATCGAAAATGAATTTTTGGTTTTCAAAATATTCTCTTTATAAAATAAAACCTTGGCATATATTTAAACCAATCATTTAAAGATCTTTCTCTACTCCAAATCGGCTTCTTCAGATGTAGAAAGCTTATTCTGATGGGAGATTTGACATTAAGGGTTACCTGGTGTCAAATCGACGACGATTTTACTGGGTATTAGGGGCGAATAGTGAACGCTATCATTGTAATAGTGAATAATGATCCAACTTGGTGATTGTTTTTTTATTCTCTGGAATAGCGTCAAAATATAAGTAGCAAAATAAACTGCGTGAACAATACACAAAACCAAGATGCTAGAAAGACTACAAAACGGATAGAAATGTTTCTAAGAACAAATTGATAGTACTGAGGAAATACAAATCGAAAAGAAAACCCATAGTCTAATCTGTAGGTATATTGTCGGAATAAAAGGTTATTCCTATACATTGTCTAATAGCTTACAGCAATTTTGGATTCGCAGCTTATCCAATTCGCTATAGAATAGAAGTCTACTCACTTTTTGTTGCTTCATATAGAGGTCACTACAGGCGTACACAGGTATGTTATGTTACTAGAACTGCCATATAGATAAACAGCATTTCATTTCAATTCTAGCTACCACAAATTTTCCTGAGGAGAGATTAAACCTCGAAACACGTATAGGACAATGGTGGAGCTCGAATTGAAAGGAAATGCAATCGCGCACTTTCATTTTACCGTCTTCTCTCTACGGTTTTTGCAAGAGTAGATGCATTGTCCGAATAAAAGATTAAGTTTACACGTCCAGTTTACTTCCCTTACTAAGATGATTACTGGAAATTTTGCTGCGCATCAAGTGGGCGTACCGATTGTATGATTTTCAAAAGTCATTTCTAGTTTTGTATATACGTATATATAAATTGATAAACAAAGAAAAACCTCAAATATTGGTGGTTATAATGGAATAAAAAGCTGGATAAGCGGAAAAAGAGTGCACACCACATAAAATCTCCCAAAAAGAATGCACGCCGCAATTCTCAAAAAAATCGATAGGAGTAAGATCGAAGCCTTTAAAATGTCGATCTATAGAAGAATTCTAATGGCGTCCTGGACATAACATAGAATCAACCTGTCAATTCTGTAAGAGCTTCATATAAAACACAGGTTATTAAAAAAAAGTAAACCGAGTATACTTAAATTACTTCGTTCACATTACTAGAAGAACGGGGACCATGGAACTATCGGTAGTAGAATGGGAAGGTAGAAAGCCGAAGACCAAGAGGAAGATGTCCAATACTTAAGCAGACCAAATGAAGACTTTGGTAAAAGAGAAACCAGAATATTGGGAGCAATAACCTATTCTTGCATAAATATGAGATAGAAGAGGGGGATATACTTAACATAAAGTCTCTAGATAAACTAAATTTTCTCGGAGAAATAACACTGCGTGAAAATTGCTCTAATAATTAAGAAACTGTCAGAGAAATTAAGAAAAGAGAAATGTAGTATACAGGGTGTTGACACTATACAATACAAATAACTTGATTATATATAAACACTATACTTGGGTATACAATAAATTGATTGAATCCAACTTACCTTAGTACAAAGGTGTACACAAAAAAAGTTACAGCCCTTTGAAGTTACAAAATAAAAATTGTTTTTTTGCATTATCTCCTAAACTACTTGACATTTTGTAATAAAAATGGACAAGTTACTTTCTTGTTCTGAAAGCATTTTTCATACAAAAGAAACAACAAAATCTAAGCGCACAGAAAAATTTTAAGAGGGGTGTGCAGCACTAAATCCCCCCAAACTTTTGAGTACGTTCAAATCAAATGAATTTTGTGGCATCATTAGTTTAACACATTATTTTTAAAACTTTTTTGCCTCTTATCACTTTTTCGAAAAACTAGTTTTTTCCTAGTTGGCCATAAAATTACAATTAGTTTTTAAGGATACGATAATTACAAACAGTTCCATCAATAATAGTCAATAATTTGAAGCTATCATTTATTGTGTGAATAAGATTAATATTAAAAATTTTGATATACCGGTGGTCAGATAATACCAGATTAAATTATGATTTCAATAAACTATCAGGAATATCGTAGGCGTTATGCAGTAAAACTCCCCAATCGAAATACACCCGATAGACGATTATTTCTAACCATCGATCGTCGTTTACGGGAAACGGGTACATTCCAACCGCAAGTTGCTGGCAATAGTGGTCGTCCAATAATGGATGCAACTGATGAAGACATTTTAGAAATCATTGAAGAAGTCCCTGTAACAAGAATATGGGTAATAGCTGCTCAACTAAATGTTCCTCACGTAAGGGTTTGGAGGCGTTTGAAGGATCAGCTGCTTAAACCCTATCACTTAACAACGGTTCAAGAGTTATTGGTTGAATATTATCCTAAACGGATTGGATTTTGCGATTGGTTGTTAATGGAAAACACTCGAAATGTTAGTTTTATTAGAAATATTTTGTTTACCGACGAGGCTACCTTTATTAGAAATGGAATAAGAAACCATCATAACGAGCACATTTGGGCCGACGAAAATCCTCACGCCAAAAAAACGACTCATCACCAACGGACTTTCAAAGTTAATGTTTGGACAGGAATTGTGGATAACGATCTAATAGGCCCAGTATTTCTTCCCAACAATTTAAATGGTGATAATTATTTGCAGTTCTTGGCAAACGATTTCCAAGAGTATTTGGAAGAAGTTGTTATTGTAATAAGGCAAAATATGTGGTTTCTACAAGATGGCGCTCCACCGCATTACAGTAATGAAGTCCGGGAATACCTTTGCAAGCAGTATCCTGGTCGGTGGATTGGAAGGGGTCGTGACGCACCTATTTCTTGGCCACCCAGAAGTCCAGGTCTTAACCCCATGGACTTTTGCTTTTGGGAGTTTATGAAAGAGAAAGTGTATTCTGTAACAATAGAGGACGAACAACAATTGAGGGTTAGAATAATTGAAGCTGCAAATCAATTTCGTCAGAAAAATATGATTTTTCAGCTCATTCGGTTTTCCTTATTAAAACGATACCGAATGTGTATTGAAAAAATGGGGGTTATTTTGAATATTTATTGTAATATCATATTTATAGAGGTTATAGGCATTTTTTGTACTTGTTAATTCATTTAAGCCATTTATTTAGTTGCACGTAATTTTTTAAAGGTTAATGAAAAGGGCCGTAACTCAATAAACACTGTTTTTTGAAAAAAGTGATGAGGCAAAAAAAATTAAAAAAATAACGTGTTAAACTAATGATGCCACAAAATTGATTTGATTTGAACGTACTCAAAAGTTTGGGGGGATTTAGGGCTGCACACCCCACTTCAAATTTATTTGTGCGTTTAGATTTTGATGTTTCTTTTTTATGATTGTTGTATGAAGTTGGATTCAATCAATTTATTTTTGTCCCCAGAATACGTGATATAATTTATGACATACCTTTTTAAAACACCCAGTATATTATAGATCACAAGGTGACAATAGAAGTATTTACATTAGAATTTAATATAGTGACGCCGTTCTAAATTTGAAGTACATAAATCTGCTCTAGAACAACGTGACCTAGTAGTAATCATTCATCGCTCAATTCGCACTATAATTAAATTCTTCGACTCTTGGCTTTATGTGTTAACATTGTACAGGAACCCTATGCTTTAATAAACAGAAAAGGACCAATAGGTTTAATTAAATGAAAATAAATCTATACCATCATATTTATAATATATCTGAGCGTTACTAATAAGGTAATTTTTTGATATCCTTATTACCCATTTTTTTATGATTGTTAAATTCTGAAACATTATTTTAGACTGTGATTGTGATACCAGCGGTACTGAACCGGAGATCTGCAACAAAAGCAACGGAACTTGTATATGCAAACCGGGATATGGTGGCCAACGTTGTGATACATGTCTTTTGGGTTACTACGGTTACCCTGATTGCAAACCTTGTGACTGTAGTAAGACGGGATCTCACGGAACCAGTTGCAGTGCGTCTGGAAAATGTTCTTGCTTGTTCAACTATGCCGGGAAAACGTGTAGCCAATGTAGCCCTGGTTATTATGACTATCCTAATTGTAACGGTAGGTACTTACATGTAAATTTCATACAAAGTTTTTATGAACCAATAATGTTTCAGCTTGTGAGTGCGATGAGGCCGGATCTATTGGTTTGTCTTGTGATCAAAATGGGAAATGTGAGTGCAAAGAAAATTTTGCCGGGCAACAGTGTAACGCTTGTAAAGAAGGATATTACAACTTTCCTGCATGCGAAGGTAAGGTTTATTATTATATCGATTAGTTTACAGCCTTTTGTAATAATATTTAGTACATCATATTCTGGAATCATATTTTCGACTAAAACATGTAAGAATGATCAAAGTAAGAAGACTAAAACATGTTCATATACATGTAGACATTTTTTAATAATATGATATCGATTTCTGTAGTTTTTATTAATTAAAGTGAAATCTCAAACAAGGTGAGAGGTGGGATGGTTGATCCCTGTTTTAGTGTAAACAAGGGGAAAGGTAGGATGGTTGATCCCGGCTTTAGTGTAAAGATTATTTCAGACCATAATAGTTATTTTCTTAATTTCATTAAACAGGTTCATAATGTGGTTATCTCCTTCCACTGGGAGTTCACCTAGAATCTCTTTCTTGTAGAACAAATAAGGTAGATCAGTATCCCACCTATGATGCATAACATAAGTAATTATTGCCAATTATGAAAGGTAATTAAATTAAACAATGAAACAAATTAAACTACCTACTTTATTAAATAAAAACATAAAATACAAAAATAAATTGAGCCAAAAAAGAACAATTATTTAGAAAACTAGCATTAAATCTATGGTTAAATATTATAATGTCAACAGTCCTGGCCGTTCTGCTGACGGACGGCTGCGGCAGCTTTTGTACGTCTGTTCGGTCCACTTCGCTGACGTCCTCTACTGTTGGAAAAGTGAAACAGCTTCCTTCTAGTCCCTTCTGCCTTAAGAATTTAACTTCCAATGTATTTTCTTTCAGCCACAAAACTTTTCCAACATAAAACTTCATTGTTTTTTTAGTACAAAACTTGACTAAAACGTAGTCGTCTGGCTCAGGATCCGTGCCATCAATAAGCTCATCATCTAAAAGGAAATCAGAGCCACCGCTGCTATCTAGAAGGCTGGGAAGATCATCCTCCTCTTCATCAGTCGAATCGAAAAGTTCAGTGTTTCTAAGTGTTGGAAGCTTTTCTGCTTTTTTCTTATTGATTGCCAGTTTTTTCTCGGAAATGTCATGTAAGGAGGCGTGTGACCCCCTGCAGAATTAATGCCAGCACACACCGTAACCAGTTCGCCTCGTTCTGCAGATGTAATTTTGCCCACCTGCTTCGACCCTTTCACAGCAATTATTTTAGCAGGTTTGTGTACTGTAGTGAGGCCAGTTTCGTCAATATTCCATATACGTTCACGAGGAAACTGATACCGTGTATAAATATTCGTTAATTGATTAAAGAATGTACCAACTGTGTGACGATTAAAAGCTGAGCTTCGTTCCAAGCTTGTGGCTTCGGGTGTCCTTAATGACAGCGTAGGGTTTCTATCAAGAAAACCTTGGTACCAGTCGCGGCCACCTTGCTTTGTTTTATCCCAGGCAGGGGGATATGATATCCTATTTGTTGCAGCATAGGAGTATGCCAATTTGCGCAATTGCACCACAGTAAGACCGTAATACATCTTGGACATATCTTTCGAAAACATACCAAGTTCTTTTTCCTGGTCAAGTGAAAAAACCTGGCGTACCTTGTAGCCTGGGAGAGATATCATGTTTTTTCCGCACAACCTCTTCAATGTCATGACATTTATTAATGTCATGACATTTATTACGAACTGCCTAGCGAATGCTTTGATTTTCTGCATCAGGTGGAACTCTTTTCGTTGCTCTTATTTTAGTTGAGTACTTACGTGGCATCTGAAAAAATAAACATGAATACAATTAATTACATCCAACACGAGATTAAAAGAAACACAAAGTGGGATACTTGATCCTGGGATCAAGTATCCCCCATTTAATAGGACCAACTATCTTGAATAAAATGTCAAGCATGTTCTGAAGTAGCAGCCATTTGTCAAAACAAAGTAAACAGTATGGCCTCTACCCAAGTGAGTCAACAGAACAGTAATAGGATATCATTGGGCGCCAAATTTAAATGGGGATCAAGTATCCCACCGGGATCAACTATACCACCTCTCCCCAATATTGTGTAGTACATTTATGAAATTTTATCTGTTTTAGATTGTAACTGCCATCCTGCTGGTGTAGTGGAAGGTTTTGCTGGATGTGGATCAGTACCCGCGGGTGAACTATGTCAGTGCAAAGAACGCGTAGAAGGAAGGATCTGCAACAAATGCAAATCACTATTTTGGAACTTAAATCTTAACAATCCTAACGGTTGTGAGGATTGTAAGTGTAACACAAGTGGTGTTTTAGGAGGAATCGGAGTTTGCGATCCTGAAGATGGACAATGTGTTTGTAAACCTTCGGTTATATCTAGGTCATGCTCAGTATGCGCTGACGGAACCTACAAACTAGAAGAGGATAATTTGTTCGGATGTATTGGTAAGTATTTTGGTTTTTTCCAATGTTGTTGATATTTGGGACATGCTTTTATTGCATTTTAAGTCTCTTTATTGATAACGTATGTTCACCATACGTTTCTTATTTCTTTAATTCTTACTATGTCCTTACGAGTACATTTATTGTCAAGAAGACGCATACCTGCATTTTCTTATGGAGATAGAAACTAAACTTAAGAAAACTAGAGCATACATAACACCAAAAGACACTCGAAAGGCCAGATGCTATAGTAAAGTAAATATAGTAAGGACATCCACGGTAAATTCGTTAAAAGCGACTCTCTATTGAGAGTTGCAAAGGCAGAAGCTTATAACTTGTTGAACAAATTATCTGCCAGTAACTAAATACCCAGGCCGCCGTCACAGTCCGGAAACGAAGCTTTATAGCGGGTTGAACTGAGACAAACTACTTACTTAGGATTGTGAACCTTACATCGTAGTTTTTAACTCGACTCTTCGTCCGTTCCTTATGCACAACTCGTCTTCAGAATGTTGAGCTTGACTGAGATAACGATAAGAAAAGACTCCTGTATCCTTTATTTGCAAAAGATTCATCATCAGCGAGCTGGGTTGGATCGAGACGATGGTAAGAGAGGTGTCCTCTTATAGAACAGTTATAGCGTGCAAAGCTATTGTTCTCTGCTCGTGATATCCATCTAGAATCTAGATAGACACATGTGACGTAGCTACGTTACAATATTTCAGCAAGAGAAGACATCAACCGATAATTACAAAACATAGCTTACTTGTTTATCCTTAAACAAAAACCTAGATAGCAGAGAACTCAACATACTGTTTGAAGTATCATACCTCTCCACAACAAAACACCGATTTGACATTAGATAGGACGCTATATTTTAAAGAGCATTTAACAAAATATGTCAAAAGATTGAATATAAGAAACAACAGTTTTCTAAAACACTACTGCTTTGACTCCTGGTTGCTTAGCTGCTAAAAAATGTGTTCCAGTCTAGCTACACTTTATTTGTCAAAGGGTAGATACTCAGTTGCATCATGGAGATGACTGCTGGTGTAATTAAATTCATTCCCACATTATGATTCTCAGTATTCTGTCATGTTACACCATGTATACATATACACCATGTACAAATGTACACCAAGATACTGAGAATCGAATCGAATCCAAGACTTTCCTTGGCCTCTTATCTCGTCCATGATGGATCTTCTCCAAGTTTGTACTGGGCGACCTCTTTTTCTTTTCCCTTGGGGATTCCACTCTAGGGCAGTCTTTGCGATACTGCAACTATTTTTTTGGAGTGTGTGACCGATCCAACCCCACTTTCTGGACTTAATTTCATTTTGTACCCTCTTTTGTTCGGCCAGGTGTAGCAGATCGTCGTTTCTGATGGTGTTAGGCCAGAATATACGAACAATTCTTCGTAGACATTTGTTAACAAAGACCTGCAGTTTGTCTGTGAGGGTGTTTGTCACTTTCCAGGTTTCACATCCGTAGAGTAGAACAGACATGACATTTGATCGGAACATTCGGATCTTTGTCCTTGTAGTATACTCGCCAGATCTCCAAACAGGGTTGAGCGTGCTGAAAGCTTGTTGGGCTTTTCGTATCCTCATACGAATATCGTCTTCTGTACCTCCGTTTTCTGTTATGACACTTCCAAGATACGTAAAGTTTTCCACATTTTCAATCTGCATATTGTCGATAGTAAATAGCGTGTTGTTCCTTGCATTTATTCTCATGGACTTGGTTTTACTAATATTGATTTTCAAACCTATTTTATTGGCTTCAGTGGAAAGTTTTTCCAATTGGTAAGCCAGATCTTGGAACCTTTGACCTAATAGACAGATATCGTCCGCGTATTCTAGATCGCTTAGGCGTGTGGTTAACGTCCATTGTATCCCTCTTGTGTCAGAGTCTAGTTTGGAGAGAACATAGTCTATAGCTATGTTAAAAAGAAACGGAGAAAGCACGCATCCCTGTCTAACTCCAGTAAGTACGTTGAATTTGTCACTGTTGATCCCATTGTGTGTCACGCTGCATTTCGCATCAGTATATAGTGACTTTATAATAGAAATTATTTTTTGCGGGATGTTTCTTAGCTCTAAAATTTTCCATACAGCAGCGTGAGACAAGCTATCAAAGGCACGTTCAAAATCAACAAAAACCATGTATAGGGGTGTGTTCCATTCAACCGATTGTTCCATTATTACCCTCACAGTATTAATGTGGTCTATGCAGGAGGATTCTGGTCTAAAGCCTGCTTGATTAGCTCGAAACTCAACCTTGTTTGTTATTCTTTTCAGTATGATGGTCGCGAAAATTTTATTTATGACAGTAAGCAAGGTTATTCCTCTCCAATTTTTGCACAGGGTGAGGTTGCCTTTTTTTGGAAGCTTGATAATGTTACCTTTTTTCCAGCCTGCTGGAATGTGGTTTGTTTCCCATGCCTCTCGGATTATGGGGAGCAAAAGTTCAGCAGTTAGATGCGGATCAGCTTTAAGTATTTCAGCAGCAATGTTATCGATTCCCGGTGACTTGTTGTTTCTGAGATTTGATAGCTGCTATTATCTCCGTTTTGGAAGGGGCCTCGCAAGAAATATGCAAGTCTATATTCTGCGGGTTTTCGACAATTTCGTCTGTGTTATCTCGGGGAATACCTAGCATCTCCTGAAAATGCTCTTTCCATCTCTCTACTTGGTCATCTGTTGTAGTAAGTAATTCGCCTGTTTTGGATCTTACAATGTTCGAACAGTTGGACCCTTTTTGTGTTAGTCGTCTAGTAATTTGGTAAAGCTCCCTAGTTCTGTTGTGTTGTGCAGCTGTTTCTGCTTGTTTTGCAAGTTCTTCAGCCCACCTTCTTTTGTCTCTTCTTGCTTTTCTTTTAACTGATTTATTTATTGTTTGATATTCCTGTTGTCGGTGTGCTCTTCTTTCTACAGTTCTTGCTTGCAGGATATCTTTTTTTCGTTGTTTTCTTTCCTCGATAAGATTCCATGTTTCATCTGATATCCATTCCTTTCTATCTTTTTCTTTTTTACCCAGTTTGTCTTCAGCTATTTCTGTCAAAACATCTGCGAAATCTTCCCAGCTATTTATTTCACGTTCTCTTGTTTTGAGTTGAAGTTCCTCTCTAAACATATGTCTTCCTGGGACCGTTTTTAGTTTATCTAGATTGTATGTTGGTCTCTTGGTGTTTCGCGTGGTTTTGTTTTTTGCCATCTTGATTTTAATGGTACCAATTACGAGATGATGGTCACTTGCGATGTCTGCTCCTCTTTTATTACGTACATCAAGAAGAGATGATCTCCATCTTTTTGATATAGCGATGTGGTCTATTTGATTTTCTCTTTTATGGCCAGGTGCAGTCCATGTTACCTTGTGAAAATTTTTATGTGGAAAGATTGTTCCACCAATAACTAAACTATGACTGGAACAAAAATTTGTAAAGCGCTCTCCGTTTTCATTCATCATTCCTAGGCCATGTTTGCCCATTACGGTTTCTAAGTTAATATTGTCTTCTCCAACTTTAGCGTTCATATCGCCCATCACTATTAGTATGTCACCTTGGTTTACTTGTTGGGTCGTAACATTACGTTCTATTAAATTGCCAACAAAAACACCAATTACTATTTTACAAGAATTATCTATATCACGAATGCATGGTCTCATACATTGACTACATGACAAAACAATAACATTATACCATTCAATAAAGAGCTTGCTCTAGCAGCAGAGGAAGCTCTGAAATTCAGAGTTTTCAGGCAATAAAGTTCAGCTACATCAGTCACTGAATAAATTCCAAAATACAAGAACTGTTACAGGAATCATTCCCAACAAAAGCGAAGAGTCAATAAAATGATTATTATAAAATGGTCGAATACATATGAAGTGTATATTTATATTTTGAATTTGTCACTTCTGTAGATACATATAAACACATCATACACAACTGCACAACATAATCACAAGAAAAAAAGTGTACCTTACCGTCAACGTCAAGTCAGTGCCTAAAAGAAAACTGCAAACTATTCGCTTTTCACTATAGTGAGAAGGTTCTTTATCTGACTAATGTAAGATAAATATTTTTAATCTTAAGTGGCGCTACATTGGCCTATGTGGCTATAAAATAACTAAACAAAATTGTTGCTTTATAATTTTTCAGATTGTGGTTGCGATATTGGAGGATCTGTCAATACGGTTTGTGATAAGAAAACTGGTCAATGTAAATGTCAATCGCGTGTGGAAGGTCGCACGTGCAGAGAACCTTTACAAGCCCACTATTTCCCTACTCTTTACCAATATCAGTATGAAGTAGAAGACAGTCGCACCCCAGAAAATAGTAAACTTAGATATGACCACGACGAGAATGTGTTCAGTAACTATTCGTGGAAAGGATATGCCAAGTTTTCTTCCATATTACAACGAGAGGTAAGAAGAAAAATTAAACTTAACCCATTAGTGCCCCTGAATTTAATTCTTACCAAGTTTTCGATTTAATGAAATAAAATGACCTGTTAAATAACTTAAATATAATAAATTTTACGGTATAATAAAAAACTGTATTGAATTGAAGTCAAAAAAGGTGTTACCTATATGTAACGCTAGGCACTACTGTGAACAAATTTGACATAATAAACTTAAAACTAAATTTTCCATCAATTTTTGTGAAATATAGAATTAGAGTCCAAACATAAGCCTGCATCACATTTTGTACACATTGTTATTGTACTTGAAGAACAGTTGTTACCAGCATAGCATCTTCCTTTATTATTTGGAACATACACTAACAAATGATCTCGACCATCATATCTAAGATGATCTAAAATCCCTCCTTTTGGTGGATTTTGAAGTTTTTAGAGATAATACTGGGCTATATTCTGTCGGAAATCTAGCTGTGGTAATTGGTCATTAATTTTTTTATGTAATATCCAGGCATTATGAATTGCTGCATCTAAGAGGAAGCTACGTATACACCACCACCATTTTCGGGATCGGATACCAATTCTATAACACGATATGTTTTGGCCATTGAATATGTTCCTCCCATGGAGTTATTATACTTCCCAATTAAGTCTGGTCTATATATGTTGATGTATTTTGGTTCCTTTTTACATATCTCTTTACCTGACCAAGCGGATTGACACCAAAACTTGTAGATGCTACAGCTACTACATTGTTGTCTTTCCATTTAAAAAAAATAACTCCATGGTCTTTATCAATAGATGAAGTATAAGAACCTCGTTCCTAGTTTTTCATGGATTTTTTCAAGACAAGGGATTTTTTAACGTACTTACTCGAATTGAATAACAGGTTCCGTTTTGTAAAAAAGAATAGTATAAATTTGACACCTTTTTAGCACCAACTACGTTAACTAAACTAAACAAAACTTGTGTGGGCGTAAACAATAATGTCTGCCGTGTGAACGGTGCCGCCATCTGTCCGTTAGTAGATCTACAAAAAAATTTACAATGGATTAACCCATTAATGCCCAAAATTAAATTTTTATCAAAATTGAATCAAAACTTCAGAATAAAATAAAGAGAGGTTGTTTTTAATAGAAATGTGCAAAATTTACGTTTTTTTTTCTTTGTAACTGTCTTCTTTTTGACGTATGATATATCATACGCTGGGCAATGAAGGACACAATATTTCATAAGATATGTTTTATTTTAAAATATTTACAACGTGTGATATTTGACAAAACATTTCTCGGGATGAAGTCCTACATTACATTTAATGCATCGATATTTGGTACACTTGCCACATTTGCCGCACCTTCGTTGTTTTTCAATTTTGTCCACCAAATGATCCACATTATCCAAACGAATTTCATCAGCAACATGTTTTGAAGATTTTGGACGTACTCCACGTGGTGTTGGAATTTCTGGAGCTGTCAGCAGGGCCTCCACAATTCGTTTGTAAAATTCTAATAAAGAAATTGCCTCAATGTTGCGGTAAAAAAGCCACATGTTGACTATTGCCCCATTCAAGCAAAATCTAAATATCGCCCAATATCATTTTTGGATCGAATTCGAATTATATATAAACCTCTTAGCTTATCGAATAAGTCTACACCACCCATTCCCTTGTTATACATTTGCACAACGTTTGATTGAGGGACCGCTATAATTTTTCTGTCTTTTCTGGACCATCTGTTACAGTTTCCTATAGTAAATATTTCTGGAGTTGAAATATTAGTTGCCATAGTAACTTCATTATTGTTATTCCAGCGAACAAGAGTGAGCTGATGTTCTTCGCTATATAGAGCGTGGGAAGTTCCACGAATTTCTTTTTTTACTTCTTTGAGTGGGGCTTTTTCAATTCTGTCTTTTCTAATTGTGCCGATACAGTGTATCTTTTCATCTCTCAACCTTGTCAGTAAAGATAAAGATGTAAAAAAATTATCAATATAGATAACAGATTCTTGTGGTAAAAACCCTATACACAGCTTTTCGGTTACGGAACTTCCTAATGAGTTGCCCTGTAATTTATCTCCACTTCCAGTATAGGAAAGAAATTTTGCAAGGTAACCTTTACTGGTCGCAATACACCAGAATTTATATCCGTAATGGATGGGTTTTCCTCGGATAAATTGCTTCATTGAATGATGCCCATAATACGGCTCCATCGCTTCGTCCACTGAGAAACTTCCGTTCACTGGCTGGAGGTAATAATGAAAACGTTCATTTAGATGGTCAATTAGGGGTTGAACTTTGAATGCTTTATTGGTTTGTTGGTACAACGTATTATCGTTAAAGTGTAAAAATCTATGAATCTGTTCAAATCTGTTTCGACTCATAGTATTACTTAGTAGATGTGAGTGAGGGTCCCCTCGACATTCCCAATATATTCTTCTAGAAGGCAGTGGATGGTATCCAGAGAGAATAAGGATGCCGAAGTATTTATATAAATCGTCAACGGACAAAGAGAAAGGACAGGATTTTTGTGAAGCATACTTTACCGTTTCTTTGCAAAGATAGTCCATAAATTTTTTATCAAAAAATAATTTAAACACATCGATTGGCTTCAAATTTTGTTGTCTCCATTCATTTAGTATATGGGGTTCTATATTGTTTTTGAAAACATCATTTATGGCTCCTTTCTCTAGTTCTTTTTCTTCCCACTTACGATCGATTCTTTTCATAGATTTTTTTCTGTTTTCAGAAGTTTGTGAAATTTCTGCAACCTCCCTTTTTCTTTTCTTACCTGATTCGTGAGTTTTAGCCACAGTTGTATTTGACATCACTGTTTTCTCAATTGCTGTATTTTTTCGAGAAACAGCTGTAATATCCATGCTTTGAGACAGTGTACCTCGGCCAATACTTTGAAAAGTGTAATTGAACTGGTCTTCCTCATCACTTCCGGCATCGTCTCTGTCAGAATCATTTCCATCATTTAGATAATACAACGTGAGTTGAACTTCATCACACTGGCCAATTTCCTTAGCCAAAGTATCGTCATCTTCTAAACTCTCATATATTTTCAACAATTCCTCTGCATCTTTGGGATTATTAGGATCATATTTTTTCGTCATTTTTTTCTAAAACAGAAACAATATTGATTAGTTACCATAAGTGCCCAGCGTATTATATATCATACGCAAAAATCAAAGATCTTCAAAATACTCACCAGTATAAATTTCAATACTATTTATATCACTATTCGATATTTAGAAGCCTTTCTAGTTGAACAGTACAAAAGATTTTTCAAAATAAGCCAAGAAAGTCATACAAACTCTACTAAAATGAAAACGGTGTACTATAATATTATAACCTAAGAAAACTTGGCGCAAAACTAATCGCTCTTTACCGCTAAGCGGTTATAAATTTCTCATTTTACGATAAACAGTTACCTTCTATCATCTACTCTGTAACCTATATTGGGAAAACAGCTAATTTATACTTTTTTTTCTGACTAGTAGATGGCGAAATATGTAGCAGTGTCTCGCGTATTACATAAAATACGGTGGGCATTAATGGGTTAATTAAATCTTGCCCTGCGTTACATATATGTAACTCTAGGCACTAATGGGTTAGGTTGTTTATATTTATCGATGTCCCTTTAAAACCATCTCTACTATCTTTATATCTTACGTAAAATATTGTTGATATAGATACATGTATTTTTTGTTCAACAAGTCGGACTCTGATGGTTGATTCACATAAATATACCAATAATTCAGTTGAATGTGCAGTATTTACTGCTAGTTAAGGTTAGTCAGACTTGGCCCAATCATCGAAAATTTGTTAAAAAATTTGTATCTAAATTCTAATTAAGCTACGCACAACACAAAGGTAATTGTTTTAAGCAATTTTACCAAAACACTGTAGTATGTATGTGTTATAATTAGACTTCGGCAAATATGCAAATAAAAATGTAGAAAATATGCACATAAATATGCACGTGTTTACCCGAAAATATGCAAATATTTTACAAAATATGCATACAAATAAATAAAAAAATCGTAAAATAGTAACAATTTTATTTAAAAAAAAAGTGTACATAACTAAATATTTCCTACTATTCATTAAGATTTACATTTATTTTAAGTAACTACATCATTTTTAAGTATGAATAAACTTATTTAGAATTATGGTAACAATAAATGACCAAGTGGTGTTCAAAATTTTCTAACAAAAACTTGTGGCTTCTGTCTGAGTACATATATTTATATATGGAAAAACTTCGTTCAACATCAACTGATGTAACGGGAGCATTTTTCAAACTAACCAAAACATTTGGTTCTAAATTAATTGTTTCCGAAATATTTCCAGCTAGAACACTGACTACTTCAGAAAGAATATGGTAACCTTTATTTTTTTCCATAGTAGCTTCAAATTTTTTTAAAATATCTTTTCCAATATTACCTCTAACGTTCCGACAACATGACGCAAATTCTTTTATTAATGCTGTACTTTCGAACAATGACAGTTTTGGTGATTCTAACTGAGTAATTGTTTTTTGAACAAAACTAAAATTTGATTTTATAAATGAAAGTTCTTGTTGAAGCAAGTTACTCTGAAAAGTTTGTTTAGAATCCAAAAGAGATTGGGAACTTTCATCTGTTAACGTATCAATTATGTTCTTTATTTTAACAAAATGATCTGCATAAAAATTAGCTGCTTCTAACCATGTTCCCCATCGCGTTAAAATAGGTTGTGGTGGAAGAGGAATGTTAGGTAGCATTTCTTTATAAAGTTGAATTCTTATAGGAGATTTAAGAAATACTTTTTTGACACTGGATATCATGGTATTTACAAGAGGAAACTTTTTTTCGTATTTCCTCTGCAACTCTGTTTAATCCATGCGCTACACAAGTAACATGTATTAAATCTGGGAAAAATATTTTTAAATTTTGTCCTGCTTTCACCATATAAGGAGCAGCATCCGATAAAATAAGCAGTAATTTATTAGAAGGAATAGTTGTCGGAAGAAAAAAAGTTGCTAATGTTTCTTGTATAAAACGCGAAATTGTTAAAGCATTTGTTTTCTCAAGTTGCTGGCATGAAATAAGATGAGATTTTGGTAAGGTATCTTCTTTAAGAACACCAATCAATAAATGAGCAATATACTTTCCTGAGGAATCAGTGGTTTCGTCTACAGATATGTAAAAATAATTATCTGCAATTTCTTCCTTAATATTAATTAACACCGACGAGTATAGCCCGTTCACATTATTTCTTCTTAGAGACCGATCACTTGGAACATTAAATTTGCAATATTTTTTTAGAAACGAACTAAAATTTACATTTGCTAATTTTGAAAGCGGTATGTTTGCAGACACTAATGCGCGACACAAGTCTTCATTAAAAGTTTCTTGCTCATCTAATTTTTTTGAAGTAGATTGGAAACATTTAGCCATTGAAGTTTGATGTTTTCCTCCTATTTTTCCTTTTTTTGCAATGTGTGAAGCAGTTCTCACATGTTGGTCTATCTGAAATTTCTTCTCACATGCTATCTATAAATAAAAATAAAAACCTTTATTTTAACCCAACCTTTAAAATATAAAAATATACAAGGTGTTTTTGGTCAATCAAATAACTGGTTTGGAAAAAAAACACTCGCTAAGTGTTTTAAATGCAGTATTAATCCACAAATTAGTTTTTGTTACTAACCATTAGTACATTATATAACTTATTTTAAAATTCAACAAAAGTTTTTTTTTTGTTAATTCAATTACAATAAAAATAATTGTGTTTTAGAATAGCTGACTTCATAAAAAAAAGTAAAGGTGAAAAATTTTTCTAAATACACACCATTGTACTGTACCATGGACAATTTTTTCTCACTAAAGGAAGCTATTTTTCATTTAAAAACAACCTACGAGTACTAAATTTCTAGTAAATGCGTTTATTGGTTTTAAAGTTATTGTTGTTATTAACTAAAAGAATTTAATTTTTTTTAATTTTAACACCCTGTATCTCGAAAAGTAAATAAGTTTGACCCCTCATTAACTATATCGTTTTGTTCAATTTTTCGAGAAGTATCTACAGTCAAACGTTGTAAGTGCCATTTGGAAACACCCTGTATGTATGAAATATTAGATATTTAATAGAAAATATTAGATACTTACAATTTTGCCACAGACTGAACAGTAGATTTTTCCCATATCCATAGACAGCTCTTTATAAGGTTTAATCCAAGTTGAAGCACTGGTTGTTTTAGGCATTATAAAATCACAATCTTCCTTTTTGTTACGCACAACGAGTGTTTACGCTTTGAATATCAAAACAAAAATTATTTACAAATCTGAGCATCAAATTAGAAATGTTTAGGTACCTAATTCAATAAACTGGGAGATTTTGGAAAATCCCTAAATTAGGAACAAAACTATTAGCCGTTTACCTGCTGTTAAGATACAATAAATTGTAGATATATTTGGGGATAAGATCATAAAATGCAAATGAGCGAACCCTTAGCGATTATCCAATAACTGAATGCCTCAGTGACCGAGACTTTCTAAGAATGTTGAGGGCTACTTAAATTGATCTTCTTTGAAATTGTAAATGTTTTGTACCTGTAGAGATTACGTACTTAGATCATTTCTTGATTAAAATGACTACAAAATTTTATACAAGAATTGAAATAAATTGGTATGTTTAAAAATTTTCAAATACAGTATAAAAATCTGAACTTTTATGCACTTTATGCAAACTTTTATACAAATATGCCAAAATATGAAATATTTGCATAAAATATGCACAATATGCAAAATATGCAATATGCATATTTGCCGAAGTCTAGTTATAATCTAGGTATTTTTTGTAGGTTGTTCAAGAGATCAACATCGTCAAACCGTCTCTATACAGAATGGTCTTCCGTTTCGTCAATCCAAATCCTTATACAGTCATTGGTAGTATACGGATAGTTCCTGAAAATCCCAACGATAATGATCAAGTTATGCAGGTCCAGTTTAGGAACACTTCACAGCCAGCGTTTGTTACTGTTGCAGGAGAGAGTGGCAATATAGCTAAATCATTCGTAATCAATCCGGGACGTTGGTCGGTATATATCAACATTAACCAAACAGTTTTCTTGGTAAGTACGTTATGTTTACAAGCACAGAAGAATGTTTAATAACTAATATGTGCACTAGCAATCTTCATGTGTATTATCTTTCTTGTCTAATCTATATTGTATAGTAGTTCAGGGAATTAAGCAAAAAAAGTATATACCTGTTTATGACACTGATCCTGCCGGGCAAATGACAGTTGTTTTGAGTAATATGGACTTCTATAAAAAGAACCTCTATGTTTCCTGAAGTCGATCTTTTGGATTTAATTTGTTATTAACAAATTAAGGTCAAACAATCCATAAACTTTCGCTTTTTTGTCTATTCGCAAAAAGTGAAACATTTGAAACACATTTGAAGAAACTTATGTCATTTGAATAATGCTCCCGAATTGCAAATCGGTCAAAACTTATCACACGGATATTCAAGGATCTAAAAGTTAAATTTCAAAAATTCCTTTAGAGAAGTGTTTCTAGGAGTAATTAGTTTTTTTGTCGAAAACACAGACGGTTATAACCGTTCCGGTCCCATCAGACAGTTATTATCTGCATCACAGGACACGACGCTACCACCGTCCGCTTAATTATAACACAAAATCATTTATTTTAATAAACCAAACATAAATAAAATTCAAGAAACAAAATATAAACAGTAAAATGCAAAAAATAAAATAAAAAAAAATACATTGATTAGAAATTTATATTTGGGTATGCCATAACTCGAAACATTGTCCTGGACACAATGGGGGATGTTCAGCACATGTTTTGCACCTGTAGCTGGTCTCTCTTCTCCTTCCGTCTTTTTTGCACCGTTTGCACCACAAAAAATACTTATTTCGACTATAATTCTGAGGAAAAGGTATCGTTTCCTGAAAATGCAGTACTGATAAATCCATGAAATCGATAAATCTGATTGTTGCTGCTGAATTAGGACTGTTAATCTTTTTGAACAAAAAAATGCATTCCAGACAGTTATACCTAATAGATAAAATATTATCTTTTTATACCAGAAAATGGTTTTCCCGGGGCATGAAAAGTATGAAATCATTTGATTACAACTGTCTATCCCAGACATATATTTGTTATAATGGAGTACTTCGATGGGTTTTATTTTTTCTTGTTCTCTTTTGTTTTTACATCTTATTAGTTTCGGGTGATGCACAGTCGTAATCGCAAGCACTTCGCGGTTATTTCCCCACTTTGAAATGTACGCTTTTCCTTGTCTTTTCCATAACTGCTCTTCTTTTCTTAATTTTGCTTTAGTTACTACAGCAGGATTTCCTCGCCTGTCTCTTCAAAGGGTACCCCTTACATGAGTTTTATGTCGAAGAAGTCGATTAGCTAGCGATATGCTGTTATAGTTATTGTCCATATATAGATGGTATCCCTTGTTTATATATGGTTGCATTAATTTTAATACAACCGCTTCAGTTTTAGACATAGCTCCATCAGGCGAGTTCTCTCCTTGTCCTTTGTATATATCTAAGTTTAGGACAAGGAATTGTCCATAAAGCTTCCAAATCTGACCCTCAAAATCGGCCGGCTTTGAAACACGCGGGAGCGATGGGGAGGGAAGAAGCTGTTACCTGTATCTCTGGTACTTGTTTATGGATTTCGTCATTCCTTTTTTAATTCCGCGACGTGGTTTGGGTGGATGTTGGCGTGGAGGTTAGGCGCCTTCATATACGGGTATATATATATATATATATATATATATATATATATATATATATATATATATATATATATATGATATGTTAAAATTATAATAAATTAATTTAATAAATTAAACCTTTCAGGATTACTTCGTGCTATTACCAGAAGATTTCTATTTGGCTACGATTTTAAACCAGAAAGTTGGCAAACCATGCACAATAGGAGAACAGGACTTGTGTAGACATCATGCTTACCCCAACCTTACTGCCTACGACAAATCTTGGGGAGTCGGAGGTTTTGGATCTAATAACAAGCAACTGACCGAATGGTTCAAAAATACAACTGTAAGTATTTCAAAGTTTTTAACGTAATTTTTCCACTTTTAAGAATGATTTATACCAAACATCAAATGCTAAATTTTTAATGATTTAGCCTTGGGACAAGTAGATCTAAAGATAAATTTTTAACTCAGAAAGAGGGGACTGCTTCGTATAAAAGGCCATGATTCAATAAGTTCTTTAATTTCACTTTTCTGTTTTTTTATGAACCTCAATATTTGTTTTTGTTGGCCATAGAAGTTTGACTCTAATCTTTATATTTAATCTTTTTTTGAAGGCCTGCCAGTGGTCTGTCTTTATTTATTTTACTAATGTATGCTTTTGTTTTCTTACTTTTTTATATTCCTTGTACGATTCTGCGGGTTTCAATGCTTGGTGTCTCAAAACAGCTTTTTTCTTCTTACGACATTTTTCTTTAACGTCTCGTTTAACATTTTTTTTCACGTAATTATGCATTTATAAGTCATAATATTTAATCGTAAAATTACTATATGCACTATTATGTACGCCTGTAAACAGGCACATCTAATAATTGGCCATTTGACAGTAACTTATTACTTTCAATACTAAATTAAGTTTAATTAAATATGTAGTAAAGCTTATTTTTGCTAGTAATGCTTCATTTAAGCATTCCTAGATTATTTAATTTATCTAAAAAATAACAAGTTTGCGTTTTTCAGCATTTACACGAAGTAAAAAAAGTTAGCAACAAAGTACCTCTGTTAAACGAAGTCCAACCGGAAATATCCCTTAACATCTCACTACATAAAGCCGGAGACTATATACTAGTAATAGACTATATAACACCTTTGGATGATCTGCGTACGCATGAAGTTCGAGTAACCAAACATTCCAAAGAGGGAATAGAAAGTGGACAAGTTATACTATACGCTTGCCCTTATACTACCTTGTGTAGGCAAGTAGTAACCAATAGTAGTCAAGGAGTTGCTGTGTATAGTATCAGCGGAAATTCTATTGTAGTCAATATTACGGTAAGTAGTATTCTATATATATTCTAGTATTGTGAATTTATTCTGAAAGGTTAATCTGACTCCATTGTTATAATCTATATATAATTTTAGAGTCCTAGTGCTAATGTTGGAATTCATTCAGTGACTGCCATACCTTTCGAAGACTGGTCTCTTGATTTCATCACCCCACAACCGGTGTGTATTCGTAGAGATGGAGAATGTATACCTTTTAGCTTTCATAACCCTCCAGAAACGAAGAAAATTCCATTCGATCAGGAAGTTATGGGAGAAATTGGCAAAAACAAGCCACCAGTAAAAGAGTTTTATAACAATAGTTTTATTTGGTTGAATCCATCTGATACTTCTTTGGATATTAAAGGAAAAGTTCCTATACCTGGATTTTACACTTTCATGGTGCATTATTATCAACCTCATTCACCAGGTAATTATCAGCTGTCTTTATTATTTATAACTTGCACTGTAAATACCTAACAACACTATCGATACGTTCTTGATTTGTAAAATCTCTTAGGAGAGCGGTTTACCCCTAAAAAGACGCTTAGAAACTTAATATACCGACTAATTTTTTTTTGCATTTCTCAGCATTGGGGCGGGGTATAGAGGTCGCTGTTTTACACGGATCAATCCCCCTCTCCCCAATGGATTGTATACCCGAATGTCATTTTAGGGGTGTGCAAGTTAGGTTGGGTTCATTTACATTGTTTCCTTGGTTTTTAATCAAATTGTAATATGTATTTTTTTAATTCAGCCTTCGACTTGGGCGTCATTATTCAAAATGGTGCATTTTATGAAACCAAAGTACGTATAGATCACTGTCCTTCCCAATCTGGATGCAGAGCTGTAGTTACCCAAGCTGATGGAAACAGGGCGTTCAGTTTAACAGAAAATTTCATGATGACCCTTAAAGTAAATATGATTCCAAACTTTATATTTGAAAATTTTAATTATTTTTTAAATAAATATATAATATATGTAGCTTTTCATCAAACCTCTTCATGAATTGAATTTTTAGCTCCAGAATAATAAAGACGTATACCTGGACTATTTGCTGGTGGTTCCAGCAGATTTATACACCGAACAATATCTTGAAAAATCCGAAAACTTTGATAGAGCTGGGGAATTTATATCAAAGTGCGGCAGTAATCATTTTAATATTGATACAACTATGGAAGGTAAGATATTATAGTATATTACGAAATATAGTGTCAGATCTATTTTGTGATACTTTTGCTGTTAAATGTTGTATTTTAGTTTTAGCAAAATTAAGAAAACGTTTGTGTTACAGGTTTTTGCCGAGACTCCGTATTTTCTATCACTGCTGGTCATAATACCGGCGCTCTCCCCTGTCAGTGCGATTACGTAGGTTCCAAAAGTTTCGAGTGTGAGAAATTCGGTGGTCAATGCCAATGTAGGGAAAACATAATTGGACGTAAATGTGAAGCTTGCAAAACGGGCTACTATGGATTCCCCGACTGTAAGCCTTGTAGATGTCCAGCAACTGCATATTGTGAACCCAATACCGGAGAATGTATTTGTCCTGAAAATGTAGTGGGAGAAAATTGTGACCAATGCAAGCCATTGACGTATGGATTCGATCGGCTTATTGGATGTGAGGAATGTAAATGTGATTATTTGGGAGTCGAGAGAAATGACTACCAATGCGATCTATTAAGTGGCGCGTGTCGGTAAGTATTATTATACCGTATGTCTGTTTTTCTCATTGTTCGTTATTTCGTAGACAAAATCAAGACTTTCGTTAGTTACTCTCCTTGTTTGTGAGCCTTAATATCTTTGGCAGTGTCATGCAAGAGTTCCTCTTTTCCTTAATTAATAGTTTTCAAATCCCAATGAGCTAGCCCTCACATTATTACGAAGTATATATCGTATATCATGTATCATGTTGAAAAATATGTACTTTATACTCGGTGATTGGTTATTTGTCGGCTAGATAGCTCAGTGGACTGGAAGAAATACTTCGGAATAAGTAGTTACTATGTTTATGCTTCGATACACGATTAGTCAGAAAAATACTTCAAACTCGGTCGATGGATGAGTAGTACGTTTATTGAGTAGGTATTGGGTCTCGGTGGCTCATTGATTTATCCTATCAGTAGGAGTTTGGACGCTAGAAAATAGGAACATATATATTTGCGACACCTGATAAAACGGGTAAAAAGAAAAAAGAATACCAAAAATAAAAAGTCTAGTAGTATTGAAAGGACCAGTGTGGTACAAGCTTGAGATTGAAAATTAGATGGCAAAACGATTAACGAAATTTAAATTCCGTGGAAATAAGTTATGAAGTGACAACAATACTGAGGGGGAAACAAGTGGAAAAAGAAATCAGAACTGCGGGATGCCTCAACAACACAATATTGAGAAATAAACATTAAATTATGTATATATGTATTAGTACAACCCGACGGTATTTAGAAACAATTGAAATAAAAACAAAGAAAAACATTATTGGAGATAGCAGATACTTCACACCCAAGAGACCAGTGCCAACACAAACGAAAATCAGAGTCGAAGAACTAAATTCGGAATCCACCAAATTGGATTGGAAATTATACATAAAAAGAATATCAGAGAAGATTGCTGAATGAAATTATAACACTGAAACTGAATGAAATTATAACACTAGCAGAACAACAAGGTTTTAGGTCGTGAAGATCATGCATCGACGCTATATTTTTAATAAGGCAAGTGCAAGAGAACTCACTAGAATTTAACAAACCGGCAGATCTGTTTCGTGGACCTTAAGAAGGCATCTGACCAATAATGACATACGCGGCAGAAACATTACCTTACACAGAGGGGACAAAAAAATGTTAGAAACAGGAGAGATGAAAACACTCAGAAAAAATTGATGGCGAAATAATATGGGACAGAGCTAGAAGTACAGATATCCCACGTAGATGCAAGGTGGAAAACATCAAGGACTGGGAAGAAATAGA
This sequence comes from Diabrotica undecimpunctata, assembly GCF_040954645.1. Classification (NCBI taxonomy): domain Eukaryota; kingdom Metazoa; phylum Arthropoda; class Insecta; order Coleoptera; family Chrysomelidae; genus Diabrotica; species Diabrotica undecimpunctata. Next base: position 15,963,546 of record NC_092806.1, read on the forward strand.
AAAGTAGAATGGAACGATCATATAAGCCGAATGACAACAAATATAGTATTAAAGACAACAAGAGACGGATCCCCAATAGGAGGACGATCAGTAGGAAGACCACGAAAACGATGGAACGACAACTTACTGGAGGCACATTGAAAAACATGTCATGTATACATAAAAAGAAGAAGAAGAAGAAGAGAAAGCAGGTAGCAAAATACGAAACATGTACTGCATAGACAACATAAATTAGTGGCAAGGTAAAAAGGAAAAATGGAACTAACGAGTACATACAATGGCAGATAGCAGAATAGTTAGAAGAGCACTCGACAATCACCAATCCGAAGAAGAAGAGGCACAGACGATCATAGGAAAAGATAAATAATAATAATAAACCACATAAAAGCACACTTTGATGAAATACAAGCAATACATTTAAATAACTGAAGAAAAGGAATTATCACATTACGCTCTTTCAAGTTTGCTTTTCATTTCCTTCATTATTACCTTATCCTCGACCATTCATTCCTACAGACCAATTATATGTATAGTTGATATAATTGTTGAAGACTGTATAGGGACGAATTCGATCCATCGACTTGCCCAACAGCCAGGATAGTTGTTTTCTTCCGACCTAGCGTTTTCCTTCGATTTTGCCCTAAAGAATCAACCGGAGTAAGCGATATTTAGGTCTTCTCATTATATGACCTTTCTCATTTTGATCATGTTGATCAATTCTCGCTCTTTGTGCATGGTCTCTAGCACACGTTCGTTGCATACTTGCTAGCGTTGCATATTTTTCCAAATTGTAATAATAAACTTTTTATATTATTTTAGTTAGTCTGATTAAAATCTTTGTATAAGAAAGTCTAATAAATAATTTAATTCTCGCAATACGAAAATTTGTAATTTTAATTAATATAAATCGTTTTTAAAAACCTTCCCGAAACGGCAGAAACTATTGGTCATTTATAATATTTTCCAGCTGTAAAGAAAACATAGTCGGACGAACTTGTGACAGATGCAAAGCAGGAAACTACCAGTTCCCATACTGCGAATCCTGTGAATGTAACATCGGCGGAACGATAGCGGAAATCTGTGACAACAGTACAGCCGAATGCTTCTGTAAGAAGAACGTCGTTGGGCCTCATTGTGAATTCTGCAGAGAAGGATCTTTCAATATACAATCGAGCAACGAAGATGGATGTACAGAATGTTTTTGCTTTGGAAAAACCACAAGGTTACATAAATCGCTCTGTTAATATATGTTTTATTCTAACGTCGTTTATGTTTTAGATGTCAAAGCTCAAGATTAATTAAAGTTTCTTTGAATATAATGAAAGATTGGGAGGTAGTAAAGTTAGATTTAAATGATAAATTGAATGTTACTTTCTTGCACATTCAGCTGCAGAACATGGATGATGATAGTAATGTTCTGGGTATAGACTTTTCGTATGTCAATGTTTCAACTGCGTATTTTTCCGCTCCTGATGATTATTTGGGCAAAAAGTTAGTTTCCTATGGTGGGCATTTAAATTACTCCATCTTCTATAACATTGGCCAAGAAGGTAAGTCTAATATAGAGCAAGGTTTGTAGATAGTGTAGTCGCCAATAATTTTCATAGTATGCTGTTATAATTATGACTTCCTATTGAATCGCTTATTTCAGGAACAACCTATTTTGAGTTTTTACACCAATAATATGTATTTCTGTGGGTTACACACAATTTAATGCAGAATACAACAAAGTCCGACATTTATCATAACCTATAAAATTTATAGTGTTTCTATTGTTTGTTCTTATGGCTGCTTACAAAAAGTTGTGTGTATATTGGAAGAAAAACGTTCATATTTTAGTATTATTATAAATAACGATCAACCAACCACCAGTGCTGAGGATGGAGAGCCTGCTACTAAATGGCGTAAGGGAATTAGAAAAGTAATGGAGGTGTCTAGAAGAAGAAAACGTAATGAAGGAGGTAAAGATAGGACAAGACGTTACAAGCTCTTTGTTAAGCTGATCAGACTAAAAAAAGATATAAACTATATGCGAAGGTGCTTTTTTAAGTATTCACCCCATTGGAACAGAAAGGCTAAAGAGAAAGAAAAGACTTGTGGTATGTGGTGTGATACCTACAGACAAAAGGGGAAAATATAAAAGGATACATTAGTAATGCTGGAACTAGGGAACCTAGCCACATAGGCAACTACATTTCCAGTCAAAGAGTCTCATTACTCTGGTATGGAATTTAAGTACTTAGATGCGAAACTTAAGATAAAAATAATGCACGAATTATTTTTTAAAAAGTATCCTCACAGTACAGTAAAATACAGTTACTACAATAATTTTTTTCATGCAAATTATCTCTTTCAGATACAACTTGTTATTTGACTGTATTAATTTATCTTTATGTATAATATGTCGTGTTTTTAGTGTTTACTGCGGGATAAATAAATCATAGTTTATTAAAAACGTATTGCACTTTTTTAGATTATGATTAAATTTTCTGAATAACTAGTCACATTTGTATAGTAGTTTTAATATTATTGAGTCAGGCCCTGATCCCACCGCCATATTGGTATGATCGTTAGCCACACCTACTAACGCCGTTTTTAATACTTCTTCTTCTTCTTCTAATGGCGCTACAACCCTTTGTGAGTCTTGGCCTGCTTAACAATGTTCTTCCATTCTGCCCTGTCGGATACTTTCCTTCGCCACTGCCTGATGTTCATACACAATACACAATAAGTTAATATGTTAACATGTTAATATGTAACACAAACGTTTTTAATACACAATAAGTTAATATGCTCATAGCTTCTCCATAGATTCTAACTCGATGCTTTTGGTGAAAATGTTCAGATAAACTCTCAGAACCTTTTTTTTTAAAACTGTCCGAATGTGACTTAGGTTGTTTCTGAACTAAGCGATTCTATTGTAAATAAGTTTATCATTTTATACAGGGATGAGTATAAGTCAGCTGACAAATTTGCAAACAAAAAATTTTGAAAAAAAAACATTTACGAAACTTTGCTTTTATTTCCTTATAACGTAAAAATATGGATTTAAAATATTTAAAATGTTGCCACTCATCTCAATCCGCTTCAAAAACAATTTTTCGATCAAATTAATAATGCGAGCGAACATCGGGAAATGTTAATTGATGATATCCAACTTGATTGTTATTAAACATGCCCCAGATTAGGAAATCCGTAGTAATAATGGCTGGCGACCTTGGAGGCCACGGTTCGTTTCCACAGCTACCAATCCCTCCAGGAAAATCCTAGCTTAGGAAAGGTACCTATGCTTAACGCGAACGTTCTTTGCGTTAAGGAGTAATCTAAGGGTTATTGGATCTTGCTATGTGGCTAGTTTCAAGATGTTTTCACTAATGATGGTCGGATAAGATCGAAAACGCTCTGAAATTTTTAATCCTTTTGGATAAGTTAAATTTTTGGTAGGTCTTTTAATCATCTTCTTTTGAGATGCCTATCCTTTTAGAGGCATGTACTCTCTGTTTCTAAATGTGTCCTCACTGTCACTCTCAAATTCAGATTCTGAAGTACTTATTGGAAGTTGTGGCTCTAGATCCAAAGGGGGTTTGGAAGCTTTTTCAACTACCACAGGTGGAGGATTAATTCTCTCAATAGGTTCTTGTATTACAGGCTGTTGAACAGGTACAACAGTTCGTACAGCTGATTGTTCAAAAGCAAAAGGTGGAGGTAAATTCATTTTATTCGTTAAATGAAGTACCTGAGTATAGAATCTAGGAAATGTAGTCAAAGCATGGACAATATTATTAATTGTAGCCCTATTAGCTTTAGGATACAAATATTTTAAATGTCGTATTTGAAAAAGCTTCCAAACACCCTTTGGATCTAGAGCCACAACTTCCAATAAGTACTTCAGAATCTGAATTGGAGAGTGACAGTGAGGACACATTTAGAAACAGAGAGTACATGTCTCTAAAAGGGAAGGCACCTCAAAAGAAGATGATTAAAAGACCTGAGTTTATTAAACCACCAATAGTTTCAGCTTCAGCAAGTCTACATAAGTTTTAGTGTCGTTACTTTTGGGAAACAATGATATCACTTTTAATCAAACAGTGAAAAAGTGGAATATAATATAAAAAGGAGAGTCCTAACTTATTTTTAAATTAATTGCATTTTAATGACTTTAATTATAGCCTAATGCTTTTGTTTCCTTTATTTGTACTGTTATTCCCATTGTACTTCTTAAAATATGGATTCAATAATAATAATAATAGTATTTAATATATTATGTCGTCAAATGAAACAGTTTTACAACATTAATTTTGTTTTGTTGTTTTATAGGATCGGCTGTTAGTGGCCCGGACGTAGTTTTACAGGGAAAAGACATTTACTTGGTATACTCTAATCTAGAGCAACCTCCTCCGGATGCAGACTTTTCAACATCTCTACAGCTAGTAGAAACCAATTTCGAATTATCTTCCGGTGAACCAGCTAGACGAGAACATATCATGGAAGTTCTTAAGGAATTGGAGGGAATTTACATTAGAGCTACCTATTGGTCATCGACAATTTCCACAAGGTAATCAATCCATTAATTATCATTGATTTGATTTCGATCATTCGATTTGACAATATTCACATCCGTATAATTTTGGGGACTGCTGTTCAGTATACTTATACCAAAGAATATAGACGCATATGCGTCTATATTCTTATACAGTAATAAGGTAATAAGAAAGAATAGCTTTCGTTGATATGGCCCATGATACACACAAATTACGGTCTGCCGATTATAATCCTTAAATTCGTACTGAGCCGCGCATTATGTCACTCGGTAACTAGAAATTCTCAGCCTTCTGTTTGAATATAATTTTCTTGTATGCATTGTTATTCAACGATATAAATTATTTGATAGTTTAATTTTTTGTTGTTTAACCCAGACTTAGATAGAAATCCTGCTGTATTGCTAAAAATGATGTATAATTAATATAATATTTTTATTTTATTATATTTTTCACAGCAAAGTAAATATATTGATTCCTTTTTAAACAATGATATTGTATATGATATTTGCATTGGATTGTTTTAAATTTAAATATAGATTTCTACGTGCAGCACGCCTGTATCGCCGCAACCCTGTACACACTTAGCGCTAGACTGGTCGAAAGTCATATATTCGAAATATTTGGGTTTATGTTTTCATCAAAAAAGAAACCGTGTATTTTTGTCAACATATTCTTACTTATACTTTGGGGTTAAAGATTTTAAAGTTTTTTTGTAGAATTGTAATGTATTTAGTAGCATTTTAGAAAAAAAAATCCCAAAAATCATTGAGAGATTTTTTTCAATAAGAAATTGCAAATAACTCGAAAAGGACGCATTTTTTGAAAAATTACCAAGAGAGAAAAAGTGTTTATTTCGATGAGACACGCCTAAAAACTGATTTCTAAGTGATTCGGTGAAATTGTTATTTGTTAATAACAATAATACATTTGATTTGAGAAATATAATATAGAAACGAGTAAAAAAGATTTGTCACATTGGAAATGTAAAAAATAGTGGTATATTCCGTTTCTAAGCGTCTTTTTATGGGTAATCTGCTTGCCTAATAGAATATGATAAGCAAACTAATGAGACAAAATATGCAAAACATATCCAGCATCTAGACTTTAACGATTAGCCTCACTTAATTAGTTCACTAAAAAATTAAATAGACAAAATGTAAACTAAAAAATTCAGAGATTTATGTGTGTGGCTGGGAATTACACCGTACCAAAAATAAACTTTAGAAACCTTAAGAGAGACCAAATAATCATGCTATTTGCACTCATTGATGATATATTTTCTCGATATGTGACTAAAGTTAAAGTCACATTAAACCTTGATTAATTAAACTGTACTTATTGTTGGATTTTTTATGTTAAATTAATTGTTCATTGTTAGGTTGGCCAATGTTATCCTCGACGAAGCATTGGAACCAGTACAAGGATACTACGACCAATCACCTCTCGCAAGTTCAGTTGAACAGTGCCTTTGTCCACCAAATTATCAAGGATTGTCTTGTGAAGAATGTTCTCGAGGATTTTACAGAATCCAATCTGGACCACATGGAGGTTTCTGTGTACCGTGCGAGTGCCATGGTCATGCCGACGAGTGTGACGTCAATACTGGAGTTTGTTTGGTAAGGACGTTTAATATTTGATTTATGTTCAGGGATTAGAACAAAACACTTCACAATCTCATTAAAATTAACTTCTTCTCTGTAATTCAAAAAAGTCAAAATAAAAATTGTATTTTCAAAACAATTTCCGAAGTTAAAATCAAAACTTCAAATAAAACGTATTTTCAATTAACATTGTAGTTTATTCACATTAAATATACTTAGTACCGGGTGATAAATTGCAAATTATAAAGAGTAAATGTAATTAAAAGAGCGAGAACAGCAATCAAAAATGCTGTAGAAAGAATAGCGTACATGAAGTGCAATTGGACTGGATATGTGACGAGAATGAACGACGGTAGGTGGACTAAACACATGGTCAAGTGCCTTTCTAGGTTTGATGCAAATAGAAATAAAAAATTTACTAATGTTTGTATTTTGAGAACGATTTCCGAAGTCTTCTTCGGAAATCGTTCTTAATAATTGTGGATTATTCCCATTTAAATAGTAATAGAAATAAAGTTAGACTTCCTACACGATGGAGCGATGACTATAACAGAGTCACAACAGTCGGAACATTCGGCCATTACCTGTACAATTATTTGCCGCATGCGAGGTCCCGCGAGTCAATGGGATTTCAATTATTTGCATATTCGACAACTTCATACTTTTCGATGCGCCCCCACTACTTGCCGACTTGGTCTCAATTAATTTCTGCAGTACTCTGTGTTTGGCTTCCGTAGCGCAAGCGTGGTGTGTTTTTAATGTTGGTAATTCTAGCGTTTTACTGTACTTACCAAGTACCCCAGTGTTGGCGTACTTGTCAAACATAGGAGTAATGGGAGCGTCGTATTTAAAATTGAGTTCAAAATTTGGTGTATTTGACAAGTACGCAAATATTGGCGTACAATTGTCAAATACACGAGAAGTGGGAATCCTCCTATACATGTATTTAACGGTCTAATTGTATCGGAAATCTATTCGGTTCCTTTCTATCGTGTTAATTAATGCCTGTGTTTCCAACGAACGTTTCCTGCGTATATATCTGTACTATATCCTTGTCTAAATTTTGTTTGATCTGATGTTTGAAATTTGTCGAATCTAAGCGTCATGATTTTGTCAATACAAGTGTAGTTTGCCTTTCTCTGTGCTTAAACAGTTTTTGCTAAGTGTCTTACCAGTTCGTTCCTGACAGCCTTAATCATTTATATTTATGAATTTGGTGATTACTTGATAGAAATTCATGTTCAATAATAAAACAAAACATAAAAATACACCACTGTCTTTAATTTACTCACAATATCGTCAACTTGACATGTTAGATGGATAGATTTAGAGAGGTGGCCTTTTGGTCTATTCCACTGCTACCCTTTCAGATCTATTGTGGTCCTCTAGTCCTAGATAATATTCTCTAGCCTGACTCCAAGAGCCTTGACATAGAATGTGTTCTACTGTTTCTTTTTCGAGGTGAAGAATCTGCATAGATCATCATCTGATAATCCCATCAGCTTCAAGTGCCTATTCAGCTTACAGTGCCCTGTTAGAAGACCTACTATGGCTTTAACTGTTTGCCTGTCTTTGCTTATTAGGTCTGTCGTAAATGTTGGTGAATGTTCTATAATGAACTGTTTCGCCTGTCTTTGTCCTGTTGAATTCTTCCATCATTCCAGAGATTTGTGAGCTACCCACTTCCTTGTAGCCGTTCTTATTACTGTCTTTGCAACGCCACAGAAGGGTTCCGATCCAATGAATGGCATTGATGAGACTTGTTTGGTCATTTCATCTGCTTTTTCTTGCCGTTATGACTCTCGTGCCCCGGTACCCAGGCTACCGTAACCTTGCTACGGTCTCCTAGTTTTATTAGGGCACACACACAAACCCATACTAGCTTAGAATTGACCTCTACAGAATTGAGTGCCTTAAGCGCTGCCTGACTATCTGTGAAGATGGCAAATGAACGGAACGTTTTTTCCTGCCTTTCTATTTCTTCCACGCACTGGTGTACCAGGTAGCAGCAGCTTGTATGGGTACACCTTTATTCCAGTCTTCCCCGCCTGGTATCTTAATTGTGAATTTATTAAAGCTATATTTCGTAGCTGTTGCATTGATAGACTGCCCCATCACAATATCGGATTTTAGCTCCTCGATTAGCTTTCTGTTGTCAGCACCATGCATCTGGCTTATATGTCGCTGACTATGGATTAATCTGTGCATCACTGATCTGGCTTCGCCCTGTATAAAGATATGAAGTGGTGGTGGATTTGTGTATTAGCTAGTAGCCTTATTGTTCCCACTTGCTGCGTCTTTGTTCACCAGGTCACCGAGCCATAGGTTATCATTGGTCTAATAACCCTTAGGTATAACCATAGAGTCATTTTGGGGTTAAGCCCCCAATTCTTACCGCACATTCTTCTACATCTGCCCAGGGATATAGTAGCTTTTTGTGTGGTTTTCAGAATCTGTTCTGTTCTCTGTTCCTCCCAGCACCAGTGGTTTTAGGCCTTGTAGTGCTTTTTTTTTTGGTGAAGTTAACGATTTGTGTTTTCTGAGCATTGACTGTCAGTCTCTCTTGTGTACACCAGTCGTCAACTATATTTAAGGCTGCTTGCATTCTCTCAGTATCCTGGTACAGGTGTTTAATGGTCTGATTGTATCGGAAATCTATTCGGTTCTTCCTTATCGTGTTTATTAATGCCTGTGTTTCCAACGTACGTTTCCTGCGTATCTATCGTACTGTATCCTTGTCTAAATTTTATTTGATCTGTTGTTTGAAATTTGTCTACTCTAAACATCATGATTTTGCCAATATAAGTGTAGTTTTCCTTTCTATGTGCTTAAATTGAACAGTTTTTGCTTAGTGAAGTGGCTTACCAGTTCGTTCCTGTCTGCCTGAATCATTTATATTTATGGATTTGGTGGTTCCTTGATAAAAATTCATGTTCAATAATAAAACAAAACAGAAAATCACAGCAATGTCTTTAATTTACTCAGAATATCGTCAACTTGACGTGTTTAACTTTCTCAGTTTCTTCAGAATAGAAATTTTAAGTTATTTAAGTGGGCAAAAAAAATTGAATACTAGCTTACGTAGAAAATTCACAACAAAAAACCACTACAAATGAGTTTGTAAATCAAAAGAATATACTGATTACTTGGATTTTACCATATAAGATTAACTTTTAAATGTATAAAAGAACATTAATCATAATTTTCTTCTAGAATTGTACCCACAATACAAAAGGAGACCATTGCGAGTTTTGTGAAACCGGTTACCATGGGAATGCGTTAGCTGGTACTCCAAAGGACTGTTTAATTTGCGCATGTCCACTGCCTATAACCAGTAACAAGTAAGTGTTAATGTGATAAAAATAATTTCAATTATGTTGAAAGAGCAAAATAGTTAACGAATATAAAAAGTGTTGTTTTGCGTTGTAGTCAATTTCTATACTTTTGAATAAACGCCGGTTTTTTCTCTAAAGGTCTGTTCTTTGTTCACACTACTACATGTTTTACCTTCTTTGAGGCAGTGCCAGATTGAAGACCTAATGTGAAAGGACATACTTTTAAAAAGAAACCTATCTACCTAATCCTATTCATGCGCTATTGCCCCCTATGAAACGAATTAAAGAAATTTGTTTTTGGAAGATGGATGTATTTTCAACCCATTTGTTACTTGTAATAAATTAAATAAGTTTAACAAAATTAATAGAAATCCGAATTTATTACTAGGCGAAACTACTTTTTTTTTATTACTTGGTTTATTGGATTTATTACTTGGTTTTTCTTTCTTCGGTGATTCAGTATCATGGTCTGTTGGTAAATACCCTGCATCTGAGTCCACATTACTTGCGCTAGAATCAATTTCCTCATTCCATTTTTGCAAAATTTCCTCAAAATTTTAATCACCAAATTTAACCCTCTTTGAAGGTCCAGGATGACTTCCAGAGTCCATTTCTTTACTCTTTTCCTAAAAACACAAAAAAAATATTATAAAGAGTTCACATTTTACCCATATAAGTCTAATTAAAAATACTTACTTAAAAACAGACCTCCGGTAAATTTTACCGGTTAAGATTTTTGATGTGCACTACGATAGAAAATATTCACAATACACGCCGACCGCTTTGATTAGCACTGTTAAGGTGGGTACACATATGCGAGCCAAACGGTATACGTACCGTACGCGTACAGATCCTTGAAAAATATTCTACATCGTACTGATCGCATACTTATCTCGATCCATGGAAAGCGACAAACCAACAACGAACACACATGTGCGAAATGATTTATTTTATTTATAATTTGGGTACTGATTTATGTTTCTGTTTTTGCTTGTTTAACAAAAATAAAAATATGTACAATAATCAGTTTACTGTTTTCTCACGTCTCTCTAGGAAGGAACACGTCATTCACACAATGTCGATTTGATGAGACAATAAAAATGTTCGCTGCGTCTAGTAAGCGCCGTCCAAACTGAAAGACGAGCTTCCTTTGAAGTCGTGGAATAAACCGCAACAATTTGGTTCGCGACAAGTCACGATGAAACAGTACACAAGCGGTTTTTTCTGCCGTACACATTAACGAATATAGCGTTCGCATACCGTATGCATGCATACCGTTTGGCTCGTATATGTGTACCGACCTTTATACAAACTACCCGAGAGGTACTGAATCTACTGCTCTGCTACTGAGACACATGAAATTATAAGTGGTGCTTGTACCACGAAATCCACGTTTTCAGACCGCCCACCGGTGAGAAATACCGGATCTCTGTAGTTAAGGGTTAACATAAATCTTAATAAAATTTGAGGAATGATGGTAAAATTATTATTGTTTTTTTTTAATATTTATATATTATAAATTTAATATTTATTTATTTAATATAATTTTAATTCAATTCTTTCAGTTTTGCTAATTCTTGTGATCTGAGTTCCGATGGTGAAAAGATAAGTTGTCAGTGTCAAGAGGGCTATCTTGGAGCAAGGTGCAATCACTGTTCCCCAGGTTTTTACGGAAGGCCAGAAGTTCAAGGTAGGCCGAAAGATATTAACATAATTATAATTAATATAAGGAATATAATAATATAATGTGTAAAAAATTACCTGAAATTTAAAAGTATTATTACATCATTGATATAAAATGAAAAACAATATATGTTGATTTTCCGGAATTTTCCGAGATTTCTGGGGGGGGGGGCGACAGACTATTCCAGTCAAATTAATTTCAAATGGACTCAATTTTTCCGAGGTCTCCCATATTTCCACTCTCCGACCAGTGAAAACTATAATATGTAGTTATTCATATTTCGACGAGCTACCCCAGATTAAAAAAGAGGCTTCTAGCTGCAATGGAAACCAAGATAATGTAAATTTTTCCTGCGTGTTTCAATTTGAAGTTCCGATCTCGAAAAAAAGGGGCTGCAACAGTTATCCCCTCCACTTTCCTATGTCGATCTTTGGAAAGTACCTTCGTTTTTCGAAGTTTCGAAAAATTGGATGAATTTTATAGCTATAAGTTTCAATATAAAGCTTAGATTTTCATTCAAAATTTGTGCAAATTTTACTTCTTCATGTTTATAAACAATGGAGTTATGATTTTTTTTTAAATAGTCCCTAACTTCGTTCCTATTGGTCATAGAAGGTTTTTTTAATGTGAGTTTTTTTACCAGTTATTCAATGGTTCTACAAGTCTGTAGCTTAAAAAATATAGAAGTTATTACAATTGTTTATAAGTAAAAATAAATACCCCTTTTTTAAACGTTTATTTTGTAAATAATTTCGATGAAAACGCAATATGCATTTAACTTTTGAAATAGTTTAAGTCTTAAAGAATCCTATGAAATTTGCTAAATTAGCATTATTAATAGAGCAAGTTCAATAGTTTAAATATTTAGCCTCAGGGATAAATAATTTAAATAACTTTTAAACTATTTGACCGATCTGGGGGAAATTTAGCACAAATTTAAAAGACGGTAATTCCTCGATGTTCAAATAAATTAATAACTTTTTATTTAAAAAAAAAAATTCATAAAATTTCGTAAAATATGTTATACTTTAATATTTTAAACTACAACTATAGTTGAATTCTGCTTGTTGTAAACTTATATGTGTTTTAGGTGATTACTGCAAGCCATGTCAGTGTTCAGGCAACATTAATCCAGATGATCCACAATCTTGCGATACAGTTACTGGAGCCTGTCTGCGGTGTCTCAATAACACATACGGTGAGCAATGCGGCGAGTGTGCTCCAAGCTTTTTTGGAGATGCTGTCAACCTGAAGGACTGTCAACGTAAGTACATCCATAAAATATCTTACTTTTTCCATAATATTTTGTCATGGTTTTTTACAGCTTGTATCTGCGATGATGCTGGTACCGACCTATGTGACAGCACCACTGGTAGATGTGTCTGCAAACCAAATGTCGTCGGCGAAAAGTGTGACCGATGCGAAATCGAACATTTTGGTTTCCAAAGCGGTAGAGGATGTACTCCTTGTAAATGTGGAGAGGCATCGGATAGTGACCAATGCGACGACGTTACAGGGCAATGCAAATGTAAACCGGGAGTTACTGGAAGGACATGCGATAGGTGCGCTGCAGGATTTTGGAACTACACCACGGAAGGCTGTACATGTAAGTTCTATTTATTGTATTATTTACGTCAACGACTGATAATAAGAGTTTTTTATATAAGAAATCAATGTAAATAAGTTCATGAGATAGCTGCAAGTATAAATGTGACTACAGATACATAGACCGAACACCTTTCAGACTTATTTAAAGGGAATTAATGCAAAGCACAAATGTTAACATTCAGCGTTGTCGACCAATATGTGCATCTAAGGTCCTTAATAAATAGTTTCGGTGGGAAGTAATAAAACAGATATCAGCAATTGTAACAAACGCTAAATTGACACAGCTTTGAAAAAACTATGAAATATTCGATGACATCAAAATCAGATTCGTAAGAAGTTTGTTTTTCCGAATTTTTGCTTGTGCCGAGTACTTAGGGAGAAAGATAAAAGGCTCATAGATGTGTTCAGATGTTCTGTTGGAGATGAAGCTTAGAATCACCTGGGTGGCCCGAAACACAAATAATTAGATCTAAGACAACTAAACAAAAAAAATACTAAGAATGCAAGTAACAGAACAAATACTAAGCTATTTCTGTCACGGTTTTGCAAATGTAAACCGGGAGAAACACAGTTTTCGATGGAGAAAATGAAGATGCTTATCATGATGTGAAAGGTCTGATGTAAGAGTGGTCATCTCCTACAAGGTATACAAGATACAAAAAATTGTTGTCACTTTTGTTATTCGGCCGTAATATATCAATGATTAAGAAGAAGAAAAATACAATTTAAGTAAATTAGTCCACTTTTGAAGTATATAGACCATTCTTATACAATGAAAGAAATAAAAATAATTTTAATTGAATCTCAAGATCTAAAGATTAACACAACAGATGAAATAATATACTTTTCTTTGATTTTAAGTCGGTCAAACCACTGATACTGATTTTACAATAAACATAAACCGATTTTTTTCTAAAACTTATCCAAATTTGTTTTTAATGTTAATTTTTTATTACCCTTTTCTAGCTTGTGGCTGCAAAACGGAATATTCTCTAGGATTCGGTTGCAATGCTCTCACTGGACAGTGTGAATGTCTTGAAGGAGTAATCGGAGAGAAATGCGACCAATGTCCTCATCGATGGGCTTTTGAACAAAACTTTGGTTGCCATCAATGCGACAGTTGCCATCATGCCCTTTTGGACGATACCGATCAATTAGCAGCTACAATTGATCCTGTTATATTTGATTTTGACGTAAGTTAAAGCCGAAAAAGATAGTTCGTAATTGTATACGCAAAATTTTATTTTTAGTCTATACAGTCTGGATACTTTACTAGGAGAAGACTGGAAAGCATGCGAGAACATTTGGATAAACTAAAACCAAAATTCGATGAAATTAATCCCAGCCAAACTAGCCTGAACAGTACAATCCAAGAATTGGAGGTATTAGAACAGGACTCCAAAAATTTAAATAGAAAAGTGAGTAAGAATATAAACAATCTTTCACTTTATATTGCATCTATAATTATATTATTTTCAAATGGTTTGATGCTTGTAGAGTATTTGTAATTTCACCAGTATAGCTTACCATATAATTAAGTTAGTCGTAAGGTAGGATACCACCTTGGGACCTTCTAATCTGCCAGGTTTTCCATTTCTTAGCCAATATGTTCCCGTTATCATATCATTCACCATCTCTCTTCATATACGCAATGGATTCATTGCTTACGAGGCACTGAACCTTTAATTAAAGGGTGTTCTTTTTAGAGAACTTTGTATAAAACTTTGAAACAGAATAAAACAAAGATGATTTTTATAAATTGACATGAAATTGACTTTATTTAAAGGTAATCTTTTGGCATTATAATTTAAATGATTTCTGGTATATGAGCGTCATGGCTGGCTCTGACATAGTCTAATCTGGAGGTCCACTTTTCGTTCACTTTTTCAAATATTTGTTGCTGTATATCGGCAATAACGCGGCGAATTTTGTCCTCCAAGTGGTCAATCGTATGATGCTTATCGGCGTAGACCAGCACCTTCATATATCCGCACACAAAATAGTCTAGCAGTGCTAAATCGCAAGATCTTGGAGGCCAATTCACGGTACGAAACGTGAAACTATGCAGTTTCCAAACGTTTCCTTCAATAAATCAATTGTGGCAAGAACTGTATGACATGTTGCGCCGTCATATTAAAATCACAGCTCCTGCACATTATAGTTGTTCAATTGGAGAATGAAAAAGGCAGTAAACTTAACATAAATCACTTGACAGCTGTCAAAATGGCCGAAACTTAAAAAAGTGTTACCAACTTACATTTCTATACTTCTAAAAAAACACCCTTTACCTGAGACTGGATTTGTTGGCAGACCTGGACTCTATTTCTAGAACCTCCGACTTATTTGTCGGTATCCTTGGACATTTCCCAGAGTTTTGTTACAGAGTGTAATCCGCATTTCTCACAAGCTCCATTATCATACTTTAACGCATTTTTGTAAAAAAATAATCATGTATTTTTAATTGTTTCAAATATTAAATGATAAAATCAACTCATTATTTTTAATACAATTATTAACTGCAATATTGATGTTAATTTTATAACATTACTTATTTATAGTCTAACTACTCATTGGAAAATAGCGAGAAATTTAAAAATCAATCTGAAAAGTTGAAAGATACATTAGAAGAATTGGTAGACGAGATATCGCAAGTAGAAGAAGATGCTATTAGAACAGCTGAGGGTATTGATAAGATATTTACTGAGTTGCACGAGCAAGCAGGTAAGTAGAGACGTAAACATCCTTTGCTCTAAAATCCATTTACTTGGACCAAGATCAGTTTCCATTCCTGACTATTATTTATCTAGTTTTCCATATTCTCACTCCTAAGGTTCTTAATTTTTCCTACACTTGATCTAAAGCCACCTCTCATCCCTACCAGAGCGCTCTGAAGAGCACTTTCTCTTCAGCTATCCAAATTATAAAATAACAGACTATTTTTCATGTTTGAATTTTATTTTGTTTTTTAAAGGTAACGAAGTTGAAAAGGCTCTTAATGAAGGCCAGGCTATCTTTGATATTATGAAAGAGTACAATCTGACTCAAAAAGACGCCAACGCTAATGCCTCACTGAAAAAAGTTGAGGATATTTTAAAAAATGTGACCGATTTTAAACTCCCTGTGGAAAATCTCAAAAAAGAAGTAAAAGAAGTCGAAGATAATTTGAAAAAGTTCTACAAGAAATTAGATAGTTTGTACAATCATACTCAGTTTTCGCTGAATATGGCTAAAGAAGCCGAGGACATTATGGGAAAAATTGGGTAAGTTCATATATATTATTCACTGAATATTTTTAAATTAAAAAAATAGTGGAAAATATACCAATAAAAAGTAAAGAAAAGTAAAAGGTAATATTGACCCACTTCCCAAGAAATAAATATTTTTTTTCTTTTAAATGCACAAACATTTGAAATTGCGTACATTAAAACTTTTTTAATCTGTTCCGAAGTAAAAATATAATAACCAAAATAATCTGTAATATTTTTTTACATGTCTAAAAGTTCAAAAAGTGTCCTTTTTTTAGTTTTCATTGGAGGAAATAGACGACGGATATAACTTCTTTAATGAGAACATAATCGCCAACGTTTATTTCCATATTATCGTCGTAATTCATTTGGGATATCTCGTCATTACTTTTAAACAATCCCATAGGTGATTCAGTATCAGCGCAAGAGAAAGATTCTTCCGATTCTTCTGAGTCAGAACAATCTTCCATGTCTTGAAGTTAACATGTCTTTGATTGAAAAACGTTTCTTTTCCCAACTTCTTTTCGCTTTCTGTCATATCATCTTTATTAAGCGACCCTTCGTCTTCTGACGCTGATGTCTGTTTCTGAATCCTTTTATGTAAGATAAACATTTTTGTTCTATCACATTTTTTTGGAAGTGTTTATTTCACCACGTTTTCTAATTGCCTTCTTCTCATGCCTTACTTTTAGATCAGCAATTAGTACGTCTTCATTAGCTGTATTTAATAATATTTGACTTTTACGTTTTCTGTTCTTTCCTCTTCCTTCTTCTAGTTGCCGTGTTTTTATTTCAGCAGTTTCGTAATTGACTAACTGTGGTGCCATATCAGGCGTTTCAGTAACGGCTGTTTTATTGGTAACGTAGATGTTTCATTTGTCATCTGCTGTATGGGAAACGGTCAATAAGTTACTGCAGATGCTAGAAAATCGTCTTCAGAGAAGATCTACCGATTCAATAACCAAATTCCAGTTGACTTAAATCCACTGATAATGTTGTTTGGAATAAACGCAAGTGGATATGCTTTGTCTTAGAGTTCAGCTATTTCATAGATACTGATTGTTTTGCCGGGATTAATTACCATTCAATCATTGCAGGCTTTATTAAAGTGAGTTTTTAATGACTTATATAAAGCTTTATCTAAAGGTTGAAGTTTTCTGCTTTTGTGAGTGGGGATAAAGTTAAAAGTATAATTTCGTTAGACTTACAAAATTACAATGAAGCAAGTGTAATGTGTGACTCATGGTTATCCATAATAAGCAGTATGGGAAATTCTGAAGACGATTTTGTAAAATGATGGAGATGTCCCAATATGTCGACGAAGGCTTCTCCGTTTACCCAACCTTTCTCCCTTGCTGCTCCTGTAGATCCAGGAGGTGCTCCCTTCAATATTATGTCCTTAAATAGACTATAGGAAATACAAAAAAGGGCGGTACAGAATTACCTATTGCAATAATAAAACAGCATGCCATCACCAATACCCCTTTTCACCTGAAGTTACCTTTCCAATTTCAAGCCTTTCGGACCTATTACATTTGAAGGATTGTGGACAATGGTAACTGCTGTCCCATCCAAATTGTAGATTATGTTCTGGACTTGGACCATTACGAAATTTTTTAAAAACACTAACCAAATTGTAAAAATTCAAATTCGTTGTTAAAATATTCAAATATTTGTTTTATTGAAATTGGCTGCATGATTCCGACTGGTCGCCTCAGGTTTTCTTATGGATAGCTGGGAGTATCGTTTCATATAACCAGTCTACTCTGTTGGTATTACAATTCTATATTGTACATTTTTATGTTAAGTGTTGGCATTACCTGTCAGTGACACAAGTGTCAATGTCAACAAGTAGAATTAAGAGATCATGTAAACAGGTTATGTTAGAATAAAACGTTTATTTTTTGTCAACGTATCTTTTACTATTTCCATCTATAAGCAAGACTTTTTCCATCACGCATCCCTAAAGGTTATGGGCCCAGAGTTGTGGAAATTCAAGAAGCTTGCATAGTGGTAATCAGAAAACAAAAGTGTTTACGGAGAACGTGGTACGGAACTCAACGACAAAAATGGCGGAAACAAATGTTGTAAACATCAAACCGTTTGATGGAAATAATTTCTCCAACTGGTTATTCAGAGTTAAATTGTTACTGGAACAGGCTGGTGTCTTAGCTGTACTATCTCAAGATGAACCTGCAGATGATGTCTCTCGAAAAGTATATAAGAAAAACGATGTGAAAGCCCGGAATCTAATTGTGCAATGTTTGCATGATAATGTACTGGAAATGATTAAATCAAATACCTCAGCAAAAGAGATTATAGGTACATTGGAAAATACTTACCAAAAGAAGGGAATTTCGACACAGGTTCAACTGCAGCAGAAACTAAGGTCATTGAAATATACAACAGGGTCTTTAAATATGTTTTTAACAGAATTCAATCAAACTGTGTATGAACTTAAAAGTGCAGGAGGTAAAGTACAAGATGGTGAAGTTATATCACAGTTACTCTCTGCAATGCCTGAAGCATATCAAGCAGTTACTACAGCAATTGATATTATGTTTTGTCAAGATGAAACTAAAGTTACATTAGAGTTTGTTAAAAACAAGCTACTAATGGAAGAGGCAAGGCACAATAAAAATGACCATGAAACAAATCCTGATGTTGCATTTGTAGCAAATAAACAGCCGTGGAATAAATGGAAGAATAAAGCTGGAACAAGTAATGGTAATGTGAGAAATAATAAACCATTTCAATTTAAATGTCATAACTGTGGAAAAATAGGACACAAGCGCTATCAGTGTTGGAAAAATAAAAATGGAAATAGGGCATTCCCAGCAGAAAATGGTGAAAAGGTAACATTTTTGACAGCAGAGGAAACCACCTTAGTTAGCAACTCAGAATCTGGTGAAATAAATTTCATAATAGACAGTGGTGCTACAAATCACTTAGTTACAAAGGATGTTGAAATGTTTTTAGATAATATCCAGGAAGTAATGTATAATATACATGTAGCAAAGAAGGGTCAATCATTGGAGGCAATAAAACAAGGTGATTTGAATCTAGAAGCAGTAAATGGTAACCTAATTGAGATGAAGAATGTATGGGTATGTAATCAACTTTCATATAATTTAATGTCTGTGAAGAAAATGGAAGAAGCAGGTCTTCAAATTGTGTTCAAAGATAAACAAGTCAACATAATGAAAGGAGATCATGCTGTGATAACTGGTGAGTTAATAAATAACTTATATATTGTTAAATTAAGATGTAGACATCTACCAGAAGCACAAATTACAACTGTTGAACGTAATGTGCTAATGCATAGGAAAATGGGTCACTCTGCAAAGTATCCCATATCTGGTATATGTGAAATCTGTTTAAAAGGAAAACAATCACGATTACCTTTTCACAGCATTGATACTGAAAGAAAAGCAAAAAGAATTTTAGAAGTTGTATCAACAGATGTGTGTGGCCCTATAGATCCAATAACTCATGATAATAAAACTTATTTTGTTACATTTATAGACCATTATTCACATTTTTGTATATGTTATTTAATTGAGAGAAAATCTGAAGTAATAGATAAATTTAAAGAATATATTGATATGGTCACTGCTAAATTTAATGTAAAAATTGAACGGATTAGGTGTGATAATGGAGGTGAATACTCATCAAAAGCTTTTAAAAGATTATGTTCAAATAATGGAATTAAAATTAAGTATACAGTACCTAGGAATCCAGAACAGAATGGTGTTTCTGAACGTTTTAACAGAACCATTATGGAAAAAGCAAGATGTTTAATTTTTGATTCAAATTTAGATAAAAGCATGTGGGGTGAAGCTGTAAGAGTAGCAGCATACTTAATTAATAGAACAGAAACTAGAACTTTACCTGATAATAAAACACCTGCTGAAATTTGGTATGGTGAAAAGCCAAATATGGAAAAGATAAAATTGTTTGGTTGTAATGCTTATAATTTAATTCCTAAAGAAAATAGGAAATCTAAGCTTGATCCTCATAGTGAAAAACTGATTATGGTGGGTTATTCAGATAATGGCTACAGACTATGGAATCCAAAAGAAAGAAAAATAATCCATGCACGGAATATAATTTTTGATGAAAATTCAATTGAAAATAATAAAATTAGACTACCTGAGAATGAACAAATTGCTCAAATTCAAACTGAAAATAGAGTGGAAAATATTCCTGAAAGAATCACTGAACAAGAAAATGTACATGACGAAGAAGAAGAAGTAGTTGAAAGAATTAATGAAAATAGAAGAAGTACACGAAATAAAAAGAGACCGACATATCTTGAAGACTATGATTGTGAGTATAATACAGAGATGAATCTACTAGCAGCTTTATCAGTAGGTCAATTTCTTGATGATGTTCCTGAAACCTTCTCTGAAGCAGTCAAGGACATGGAATGGAAACAAGCAATCCAGGATGAACTTCAGTCTTTGGAAGAAAACAATACATGGACTTTAGTTAAACAACCTGAAAATGTGAGTGTAATAGATTCCAAGTGGGTTTTTCGTGAAAAAGAAGTGAACGGAAAGGTAGTTAAGAAAGCTAGATTGGTAGCTCGAGGCTTCCAACAGAGTAATTTTAGTGAAAATGTGTATGCCCCAGTAGCAAGAATGGCTACAATTAGAGTATTACTGTCATTGTATGTAGAATATGATCTTTTTGTAAAACAGCTAGATATTAAGTCTGCTTTCCTTTATGGAACGTTGAAAGAACCAGTGTATATGTATCAACCAGAAGGGCTTGAAGGATATGACAAAAATTTAATTTGTAAGTTAAGTAAATCACTATATGGTCTAAAAGAAGCTCCTAAATGTTGGAATACACTTTTTCATGAAAGTATAACTGATCTTGGTTTTCAACGATCTAGGAAGGATCCTTGTTTGTATTTTAAGGATTTTACATTTTTACTTGTGTATGTTGATGATTTGATAATATTTTCAAAAGTTGAAGACAATATTATTTTTATAAAAACTGAGTTAAAGAAAAAATTTAAATTAAAAGAGTTTGATGATGAAAAATTGGTATTTTTAGGTTTACATATAAGTAAAATTGGAAATGAAGTTTATATTTCACAAAAGGAATTAATTAAGAAAATTTTGCACAGATTTAATATGAGTGATTGTAAAATTTCAGATATTCCAATGCAACCTAAACTTAATCTGTCAATTTGTAAAGATAAAAATTTGGTAGGAAATGTTAAGTTACCTTACAGGGAATTGATTGGTTGTCTGATGTATCTAATGTTAGGCTCTAGGCCAGATTTAAGTTTTTGTATGTCATATTTTAGTCAATTTCAAAATAATTACACAGAAGAACATTGGAAAAATTTAAAAAATGTTTTGAGATATTTGAAATCTACAGAAAATTATGTCTTAAGTTTTGTTAAAGGTAGAAACAAAGAAATAGAGATAGTATCCTATGTTGATGCAGATTTTGCAAACAATCAAATCGACAGAAAAAGTATTAGTGGTTATGTTATAAAGTTTAACAATAATGTTATTTGTTGGAAAACTAAAAAGCAAAATGTAGTGTCACTATCTAGTGCAGAAGCCGAATATATGGCATTATCTTCATGTGTCACAGAAAGTTTGTTCTTTAGTCAGATGTTGGAAGAGATTTTTAAAATTATGTATAGTGTACATGTGTATGAAGATAACCAATCATGTATTAAGATGGCTTCTACATTGGAATCAAAAAGAACCAAACATATTGATGTTAGACATCATTTTATTAGAGATTGTTTAGAAAAGGAACTTATTACTTTACAGTATGTACAGTCTGATCAGCAACAAGCTGACATTTTTACAAAGTCATTGTCAAAATCTAAATTCACCTATTTTAGGGAACTTTTAAATGTTACTGAGTTGTAATAGTTTTGTAGTTGCGCTAATATAGAATTGCAGAAGGGTGTTGGTATTACAATTCTATATTGTACATTTTTATGTTAAGTGTTGGCATTACCTGTCAGTGACACAAGTGTCAATGTCAACAAGTAGAATTAAGAGATCATGTAAACAGGTTATGTTAGAATAAAACGTTTATTTTTTGTCAACGTATCTTTTACTATTTCCATCTATAAGCAAGACTTTTTCCATCACGCATCCCTAAATACTCCAGCCTATTTATTTTCGTGCCATGAATTTGGAAACTTAAGATTATTTTGCATAGTCAATTCACATGCAAACTGTATTTCATTCTTTCTGGTTAAGTCATGGTGCATTTTACAAGCTATAATCAAATAATCTTTTTTGATCTTCTAGCTCTTTCGAGAAAACTTCATTTATTTCATAGTGTGGAGAGTAAATCTGAAATTTACTTGGTCGTCTTCAGACAAAGCTTTGTATTTATTAACATATCTTTTTAGAGTCATGTGAATTACATTAGCTTGAATGGCTGCTACCCTTACTGTCCATCCGTTATTAACTACATTAAGAACGGCCGTTTTCCTTGTATCATGGATAAATGGGGCTATTTTTCTGATGGATTTTCCGTTACGAAACATTTTGGTTCTGAAATAAAAACACAAAAGTAAATAAAACATATTTTACTACTACCATATGCAATTTAGTACAAAATTATTATTGTAAATCATGCATATTTTCATTATTTTCATAACAACAAATAAAATATGACACTGTTCCCCACATCCAATTAGTGTAACACTGTACCCCTTCATAAGTCGTAACTCTCTGCCCCAAACGACGTTTTTACATTCAAATAATATTTTTCCCGGGTCACAAATTTTTAGGGTTGTGTTAGTCCCACGAGTGTGGGGCTACAAGACGCATTTATGGTAATATATATCAATACAATGTGTAATGTTTATTTACTAAGATTTAAAAAAGTTTTTAATACGTATCATTTACTTACTTCGGTATTACAAAAACATAAAAACACAATTATATTTTTACTCAAATGTACAGTGAGGGTCTACAAACATACCCACTAAGAAATAACCTGTTAAGAAATAACGGAAAGTACCTACGACGACGACGGTACGGCTTTAAATTAAGTTTAATAAGCTGGCGGAGAATTTAACACTGCACCCCGTGTAACACTGTGTCCCCTCTTCCCCTATATATATATATATATATATATATATATATATATATATATATATATATATATATATATACATATATATATATTATATAAAATCAGAGTTTGATGTTAATATTGAGAGAAAAATAAATGCAAAACCCAATACTTACTGTGTCGGGATAGTATCATGAAGGTTTTTTCCTCATGGGTTACTATGGGATCACTAACAGAAGAATTTTACTGTCATCATTGCATGAGGTTGTCTTTTTAAATATAAATCAGATGCTATGACTTTTATAATGGATATTCCAAGTTAAATTCTATTCTATTCTAAGTTAAAGTTGATGATTTCATGTAATCAAATGAACTATTTTCCATAAAAGTCGTCTAAATATTGTTCTGAAGCTATTTTCTTGTGGCATTTTAAAGTAATTACAATTACTATTTAAATGGGAATAAGCCACAATTAAAGGTTAAATTACGTTTATTGACGTTTTAATTTCCACTTTGAAAATCGTTCGGAAATTAGTAAATTTACTAATGTTTGTATTTTGAGAACGATTTCCGAAGTGGAAATTGAAACGTCAATAAACGTAATTTAACCTTTAATTGGGGCTTATTCCCATTTAAATAGTAATTAGTCGTCTAAATAACGCAATTTAAAAATATTGACAATATCATTTTAAAGTCATCTACTTTAAAATGTATAAAATAATATGTCTGAATTGTAAATATGAAGGCGTCAACGAAAGGCAGTTAAGATTTGATTTCACGTATAGTGCCTCTGTATATTCGCTTATACGCATTTCGTTCTAACAGGACTCATCAGAGCGACTATTTACAGAAGGTCTGAACGTGAAAACAATCTTTCCTGTCGAAAAGAAAGCAACAATAAAATGGCTTCAGTATGGACGCTATAGCGACATCTGATAATAAATCACGAAAGTAGAAATCCGAAGATTTCTATTGACGAAACCAAAATACAGATTTTTGCTTTAATCTGTGCCTTCTAAGAATTGCAAGACAAAACAGACGTTGCTAAAGATCAAAAGAGAGAAATGGGGAATCTAAAATTGCATTCCACAACATATCTCTTCAACGAAGCAAAAATCCTTGCGAATTGGTTTCTTGTACTCATAAAGTGTATTTCGAAATAAAAAAAAGACAGTTAAGATTTGATTTCATGTATAGTGTCTCTGTATATTCGCTCATATGTATTTCATCCTAACAGAACTCATGAAGGAGTCATATAAAATTAAATTATTAAAAATATTTTTTTAAACAACAAAATCCTCCTATCAGGTAAGACGGTATCATCACTAAAAATACATATATGTCAGTAAAATACAGTTAGTGTAAGTTTTTTTTGTTTAATATAATATCATTGACCATAAAAACAAGAGGTGTCTGCCAATAGTGCAAAGCTGTTTAACTAGGTAGGTAAGTTATTTTAAGTCATTTTTCAAAAAAGTTCTTTGATTTTTACGATTTGTGGCATTAAAGTGATTAATATAACTTAATATTTGCACCCCTATACTTTACACTACATAGGCGCCGTCACTGCTCTCATTTACTGTTGTTTCTTTGCATATTTTCCTGTATTTAGTTGACTATACTCTGTTCACTGAACTCAGTGCCAACTGTCTAGTAAATTTATTAATTAAAGGACCCCGGCACTTTACTTATGTAAAATTAAAGTATCCTTAATATTGCAGCCTAAATAGCATATTTTTTCCACTCTTTCAATCAATGTATCGCCTATTGTAATTTGGGCGTTTATGTTGGTGTTTTTACTAATGATCATTATTTTTGTTTTGTTGCAATTTAGTTTTAGGCCGTATTTGTTACATATTTCTACGACGTTATCCATCATCCTTTGGAGCCCCTGCGCACTATCTGCCAGCAACACTGTATCGTCTGCATATCTAATATTATTTATAAGTTGACCATTTACAGAAATCCCATCTTCTGATTCGTCCAAGGCCTCCCTAAAGATGTTTTCAGAGTATATGTTAAATAATGCCGGTGACAATATGCAACCCTGTCTAACTTCTTTTCCTACTGTGGTGATCTCGAAAAGTTTATTTTCTAATCGCACTGTTGCTTTTTGTTGGAGATATAAGTTTGAGATCAGTCTTATCCTTACCATCGAGTCCTGATGTTTTTAGGATATCAATTAGTTTCCCATGTGGGATATTAACAAATGCCTTCTCGAAATCAATGAAACATGCATACATATCGCAGTTAACATCCCGGGCTCTCTGTAGTAGAACTTGTAAACTAAAAAGTGCTTCCCTCGTTCCGAGTCCTGCTGTGATTAAAATTTCACCATGCACCTTGTCAGGTCCTGGTGATTTCCCACCTTTAATCCGCTTAATGGCCATAGTTATACAAGTTTATTCTTAAATATATAATTATACGAGGTTCCATTGTACTTCATTATACTTCTTCGTTTGTTATTTCTGGACCGTAGGGATTCTTTATTTTGGTCGGACTTCGTGATAAAATCAATTCGGTTTCTTATGATTTTCCCTGGGGTATCACCGAGTGCTTTCCATGTATAAAGCCTTCTTGGGTGTAATTTAAAAAGTGTATTTTTTACAACCATATCCGTCTCTTGGCAGAATTGGATCAGTCTTTCTCCTCTTTCGTTTCTTATGCCAAGACCATATGACCCCACGACATTCTCGACTGTACCTTGTCCTATTTTGGCATTAAAATCGCCCATAATAATAGTAAGTTCATGCTTTTTGGTCAGTTTTAGGGAGTCTTCTAGAGTCTGATAGAATTTTTTATTTCTTCTTCCGTGGATTATGATGTCGGTGCGTAGACCTGCATGATGTTTATATTAGAGGGACTTGAGTTACAAATAATGACAGTTCGGTATATAAATATGGGGTGTTGAAATGTTTCTTACAAAATGACGATTTATTTATTGCTCTGAAGCCGGCTAAGAAATTCAAATGAAATTTGGCGAGTTTTAAGAGGTACCTAGTTGTTGCGAATTTTTTCCATACCATTAAGATTTTTGTATTCATCATTACGTACGTACGTTTCCAAATTTATGATCTTGAAAAATGGACTAAAAACAGACATTTTGAAGCTCTATAACACAAACAATTGATTTCTGAGTCCCTATTATGAATCTTTCCTCGCATGGAATATCTCTAAGCATGTCTCTTAAATGATCATATAAATCTGTGCTTTCATTCTCACCTGACTGATACTCACACACAAACAATTCTTTATCACATAAAAATTTCACTGACATTATCCTACCACTCATCCTTACAACTTCTACATTTCTTTACCAACTCCCTTCTTACTGTTACTTTTTCCTATAGGTATATAACAATTTGTATCTTTCATCTAACTTTTTCATCCTTTCCACTTCGTCTTTTGAATACAAGCAATCTGTACACTCCTTATTTTAAGGCAATCCACCAACTCCATATTTTTATTCTCACATGAAAATCCGAACGAAGGCTCAGTTTGCTTCCGAAACATTTTACCTCAGGAGATGCCATCATTTCAGTATAATTTTTATTACATTGGAGAAAGCTCTTTTCATTTTTATGACCTGCAAAGATTTTCAGACGTTTGAGGCATGAATGAATTTTCTATCAGCATCATGTCTTGCTTGATTTAGTCAACACACCACCAATGCAATGAAAAAGGGCAGTATCACTGCTTACATTTTTTATATAGCCCATGTTCACTACTATCACTAAGAATTGCCCTATCAGCTACATTTACCATCCAATAGGAAGCACATATGTTGGGATCAGACATGGCTTGAATACAAATAAAATAAAAGTGACAGCAAAATACTGTAAACGAAATAAGACGAGAATCAGATGCCCAAACAATATCTTTTACCAATTCTACTAACATTCAGACAGAGGCTAAAACACATATTAATTTAAAATGGAAATAATCTATCACATTGGAAGATGAATGTTGAAAGAAAATAATAAAGTAGGGGAGCTAACAAAAAGTAAAATAATAGTAACTACCACCAATTCTTCTTCCACTTGTTGTCTCAATCTCGGTTTAGGTCTGCCTCTGGTGGCATTCAATCCGTTGTAACTCTTAACGGGTTGCTCTTCTCACGTGTCCATACAATCTGATTCTCTGCACTTTTACTGCTATATGTTCTCTTGACCCATCCATTCTTGTATTTCTCATGAGTCATCCATTGTCTTGCCTCTTCTTCGTTTTCCCTATTTGGTCTAAGTATTTCTCTCATAATCTTCCTCTCAAAATCTTTTAGTTCGCATTATTTTCTTGCTGTGAGTGTAAATGTTTCTGAAGCATATACCACTATTGGTCTTATGGTCATTTTGTAGATTTTCATTTTTGTTTCTTATCTTAAGAAGATAATCTAAGAAGACTTATCTTCTTATCTTTAAACATTTTTTTATTTCTGTAGAATGCTTTATTTGTGGCTTGAATTCGTCTTTCCATATCTACACTTTCATTTCTTCTGTTAACTAATACTCCCAAATATTGTGAACATTTCAATGTCTTCAAAAGTTGTGTGTGGCTATTGTCAGTTCTACCATTTGTATTTTCTTTCTCACATTCATGTATTCCGTTTTATTTTCAGTCCTCACAGTTTGGTTTCGTTTTCTATTTCTTGGAAGGTTTTCTTTAATGATATATGTTGCTACTATGGTTATAATATAGTCTGCATATCCTATTATTTGTACTGCATTCTTGTTTATAGTTCCTTCATTTGACAGCTTTGTGGACTGTTGAGGGCGCATATTTTTGTATTACTCAATTTTTTTTATTATTTCTGTTCACAACATTAGAAAATTTAATATAAGCAGCATATGATTAAAAACGTCCATATTATGGAGGGAATTATTTAAAAACATCTTTAATACAAAAGTTTTATACATTTTAATGTTTCTTTTAGGGGTTTCTCAAAACTAAACTAAAGTATAAACAATAGTTTATATATATACAATTATATATAAAGAGAATATCTAATGAATCTTGTAAAAAACATACTTATTCTTAATCTTGTAAGAGTGTAAATAAATTATGTTCCTATTTTATTAACAAAAAATATATAAATAACTAATAATTAATGTTTTAACTTTGATTCTTCTTTTATCTTCCACTTCAGTAACTCCATGCATGTAATAGCATCTTCAGCACTGTCATGACCACTTACATCATTCTGTATTATCTTCCTTAGATGCTCACTAGCTAAAACTTTCAAGGCTCGCTTATGTGGTAGGCCCATTTTGTGTGGGAACAAAACAGATGTATCAACTACCATACCATGCACAATTTTAAGAGCTTTCATATCAGATTCTAAACTATGTCCTACCAAGATTGTCATAGAATTACAAAGATGCAGTATATTGGCCTGTACCTGGAGAATACTAGTACTTGTTTTATCCATTTGCTCTTTTGTAATACCAGAAAATCGAGTATTATAGTCTATAATTGGGTTTAAAGGTTTCACTAGGGATTCATACACTGTCTTACAATCAATATCAATTATTGTCACTCTAGTTAGTTCTAAACCTTTGGTAGTATAACACATTTCACAATCAAGAGCATACACTGCGTGACTACGAGGATCATCTTTGATATCAGAATCCATAGTAGTTTGGAATCCCTCTAAAAGACCTGAAGTGAACCCGTCACAAACATGAGTATCAGAAGTTGCACAGCCTGTTTCATCAGAACTCCTACAGCAAAGGTAAGTCTGCTCACCCCGAATTGTACGCTTCTTCATTGGATGGTAACAGCATTCCTCTTCAAAAAGTGGCCAACCATCATCATCAACCTAAAACAAATAAGTTATAAACTCCTCCAATCTGTATAATTGTTCTAGCTAATTCATAGTAATTAGATAGAGTTGAAGACTATTGAGATATTTTTTTTTAATAGTATTACTACACATTCCAAACAATATGAAAGATCAGAAATTTTTACTGTACCAGCACAGTATATTATAAAAAACCTTCGATTCATGAAGAGGAATATCAATCTTTATAGAAGTAATGAAGATTAAGCACAGTTACGATACAGGCACAAGCAAAATGATACCAACATATTTGCATTTGAAAAGGTTTTAAAATGGTCCAGTGTATTGGGCAATAAAATGTTTTAATATTCTGCCTGCAGATATCAGAAACTTGCCTGAAAAGGAATTTATAAATAGAATTAAAAAAATATTGATAAAAATTCCTTTTATATAATTCATGAATATCTTCAACATAATTTTAATTTGAATTGAGGTTTTGTACATATTTTTGTAAGACATGTGTAAGATTTCATATTTTTAACATTAATAAACAGTAATCAATATAATATACAACAAAAAATATATACCTGATATAGTTTTTTGCATCTGGAACATATTCTTTGATTTTCATCCAGATTTGAAGGAAATTTGCTTTTAAAGTTCCGGACTTCAGCTATTCCATATTCATTAGTCTGTCTTGGGTATCCATGGATGTCTAACTCTTCATCTGTCAATACCCATTTTTTAATCTGATTGTAGAATTGACGAAGTTTTGGTGTTGTAGAACCTCCTTCAGAATCGTCTCCTACACCATACAGACCTAGTCCATTTTTATTCCTCTCTTGACCTTCCTTCCTAAGACGGTTTACAGCTAGCATTGCAGAGTTCCTATATGTAGTTATTACTTTACATTTTTCATAACAGTTATATTCTTCCTTTAGAGCTCTAGAATAAGCTTCTTCCTTAGAAATATACATTTTTACACATTCGTCAGCTATCATAGTCAAGTACCTTGATCTCACATTGACTGGAAGCTTGGAACTTTCTGCTTGAAGAACATCTGGGATATCAGATAAAGAGACATCAGGTACATGTGCAACTCTATTACCTTTCTGTGTTTGTGCAATTGTCTTCAGTGGAGTAACAGGTTTAATTAGAGATATCTTCTCTTTAGCCTTAGTTATAGCCATGACATTATGAACTGGAGCTATTTTCTTAGGAGGAAGTTTATTAATTGTAGAAGCGTATGTTATAGTCTTAGAACCTTTTAAAATGTCATCTACCAAGCTAACACTTTTAGGTTGTTCCATTTCCTTGATTTTCTTTCTTTCTCTAGCTGCTTCAAGTAAGGATGGTGCTGGTCTTTTAGTCACTACAGTTTGTTGAACTTCATTTATCAGTAACTCCTGTTCCCTGTTCGCTTGTGCTTGTTTGGCAAGTTTATACCTATTTGTTAACATTTGACCTGGAGTTTGAACAGTTTTAGGTTTGGCTGTTATTGTAGGAGGCTTTGAAGGTCCAAATAAAGTTTCGAAACTTGCATGAGCAATTCTTTTCTTACCATGATATTCAGTGGAAATTTCCATGTTTGTTGAAGATTGAGTCTCTTGAGGAACATCAAATTCAATAACAGGTTTCTCTGGTTTATACTCATTGAATATTTTGTAACATTCTAATAAGGTTTCATTTCTATCCATATCAATATCTGAATCAGATTCTAATATATTGCCTTCTGATAGACTACCATTATCAATATCTGTAGTATCCATTTTATTGCTATGTCTATTTTTCTGTTCTTCAGATTTATTTTGTTTAGATTTTTCTTTTTCTTGACTCTTTCTATCTCTACCACTGCCATGTTTCCTCCTCTTATCTTCGTCTTTACTGTGTCTTCTTTCTTTACTTCTACTACGACTTCTTTTAGCCTTTTTGCTTTTTCTATCTTTACTTCTACTTCTGCTGCCTTCTTTACTTTTAGTTTGTTCTTTTTTACTACTACTTTTTCTGTCTCTACTCCTACTACGACTTCTTTTTTTACTGTTTTTTTCTCTTTCTTTATTCTTTTTATAATCTGCTTTATCATGCTTCTTATCAGAGTTTTTTCTTTCTTCTTTTGACCTAGAACTTTCAGATCTACTTTTTTCTTTATTTTTATATTTATCTATGTCTTTTTCTTTGTGTTTATCCTTGGAAGATGAATGATTATTTTTGGACTCCTTTTTATCCTTTTTGGATTTATTGGGCATTTCAGAGTTTCCATCTTTATCTTTTTTGGTTGAAATAGAATCTTTATCTTTTTTGGTAGAATTAGAATCTTTATCTTTGTTTTTGTCACTACTCTTGGTTTTGTCTTTGCGTTTTTCGTCACTAGAACTACTATTACGTTTATCCTTTTTATGCTTTTTGTGTTGACTAGAATCTTTGCTATCTACATTAGTTTTGTTAATGATATTATTTTTATGTTTTTCAGTAAGAGATATACCCTTCTCATCCTTTCTAACATCTAACTGTTGTAGTTTACTGCTTTTATCAGTCTTGTCAGTTTTAGTGTATTCTTCCTGATTTCCTATTTGTTTATTTATTTTTCCTTTTGAAGTGTCAATTGAATCTATATTTTTTTTGATGTTATCCACATTTAAATCATTGGGTTCTACTTTTAAATCTGTATCCAGTTTTTCTGGAGACCCATTGCTATCAGATTGGATTATATCAGCTATTAAATCAAACTCACTTGTTAAATCATCAAAATTCACTGCACCTCCAGGGTTAATGGCAACCGTAGGATCATATTCAACATTAGCTATATTCTGTTTAATCTCATTTATAACTTCTATGTGCTCTTTGTTTTCTTCACTTAGAGATTTATTTGTTTTAACACTAGAAAGAATACTTAAAGGTGTAGGTTTGTAGGTCGGATTTTCGATTTTTGTTGTAGGACGTAACTTTTTGTCCGGCCTAAATGCCAAGTCGGGCACATAACTTATAGGTATATGGCTTCTATTACTTTGAATATTTGCAAGCTCACTTTTAGGGGTTGGTTTGTATGTAGGTACATCTTGTGCATGTTCTTTTTCTTCTTTTTTTCTATGTCTAAAATGGCAGTAAGGCCTGCCACACGAACTGTTGTAATAAGGGCATTCAATGTCCTGAAAATACCCCTTTGTAGGCAACATAAGTACTGATACAACTGCAACAAGCACATAACCTCTTTATTTACAAAAATAACGACAACTGTAGTTGACAGTGACGACTTTGACGTTACTTATTCTTCAGCTTTTCTCTGGTCTTTATAGTTATAAACTGCACAACCACACATGTGTCTTCGGAATTCTTCACAATGGGTAATAATAAAACAGAAACACTACTTTATTTATAGTTTTTTTTAAGTAACTAAATTATTTATTATCATGGTAAAAAGATAACATTATAAAATAATGTAATATACACTGATAAAACGGAATTATCAACGGAAAACGGACATTGTGATGTTATAGGTCAATAACTTATACAATTTTAATGCAATCATTTCTTGATTTTGAATTTATTAATAAAATGAGTAAATTTATGAGTTTATATCGGTTGCAGGAAACATTAAACAACGATTGTTTAATCTCTGTTCTGATATAAATGAATAGATAGTTAATTGTGTTATTTCAATTATTTAGTTATGTATTTTGAAATAGAATCTGTTTTGGTTATAATATGTAATCGGCTAAATCTAATTTTGTTAAAATAATAAAAAATTTTAATAAAGATATGTCACTCTACTATTGATTAATTCTTTTTTTAGCTTTGTGAAATATTTTTCTACTTAATGGTTGCTGTTCATTTTATTTCTCTTAACTCTTAAACCGAAACATGTGTCTATAGTACATAATGGGAAACATCCGGTCTCAGGTACCCGGCGTTAAATATCTACATAGAAACATTTATTTGGATTTTGGATGCATAATTTTATATTTTTATTCATAAAAGAAAATACTGTTGCTACTATTCTGAAAACTTATTTTTTAACACAGGGATACTTAAAAAATATTAAAAAAACTTAGAACAATTTAAAGTAAACACATCGATTTTCAATAATTACCATTAATTATAAAGTTAGACTCCCATTCCAGCACAATTATTGCATACTTTTATGCTGCACTGCAAGCAGATAGGGTTGCTACATTTTATACATTTGTACGTTTTTCTCTCTTTCTGTGGTGGGCAGATAGAATATGTTTTGCGTTTCTGAAGTTTGTCAGATGGAAGTTCTTCGGTGGGCTTTTCTAATTCTTCAGGAATCTTCACGTATAAGTGACCTTATATCTCTAGGAAGATTTAGAATTAGTAAACGTCTCTTTAAATGTGATTCTATAAGTATCATAGAATGTGGGTTATCTACTTTATTATGTACTTTTCATTGGGGGATTTTGACGGTAACACAAATTTAATATGAAACTATTGACACAGCTTATATTGAGTTAAGCGTAAAATATTACTAACGCTCATCTCTTGTATCTTCTATTAGATACATAATGCATTTTTCATATCCAGAATGTCTACACAATTTTTTGTTTTGTTATACCTAATAACAGACAATTTCCGGTTTATTTTTATCACGGTCTGTTTCAACCCTATCATGCATGGACGATATAAGCACAACTGATCTGATGATTTGAACACGTAAAGTGTTGATTCCATCGGTCTAGATTTATGTGCTTTGAACTTTGATGTTTTATTCATCTTCAAAGTGCCTACATATATATATATATATATATATATATATATATATATATATATATATATATATATATATATATATATATATGTTAGAGATCTTTTTCCACGTTCTTCTACCAGCTCCAATGGAGTGAATCAATTATCGGTCGTAATATTCGGTTCGATCCTTCAAGCGGTTTACATAGACGTCAAACTGATTGATTGGGTTTTAGAAGCCTACTTTCTTCTTCGGAAAGTCCAGTTTCGTGACTGTCATTTCCTGTGTAAATATAAGCATTATAGAGATTCTTTGGCATGTGCATCCGAAATCCACATTTACCTCTAAAAGCGACAAGCATTTCATCCACTGTTACATTATCAATAGAACAGTACATTTCTTGAGTTTTGAATAAAAGCATTGAGTATTGCAACACGGTCCGTTTTTTTTCTCCTCTCGAGTTGTGGCATCATCAAATCTAAGAGCACTCACTAATATTTCAAAGCGCTTAACAGACGTGGTTGATCTAAAAATAGGGCTTCCAGTTGGGCCCTTCTCGTCGCTCAGATCAATGTCTGAAACTGCCTCTAGTTCTTCTTCTAATTCCTCTAAAAGGAGATTTATTCCGGTGTCGCGACAAAAATTGTAGGAAGCCAGACTTGAATGCGTTGTGTGGTTATCTAGCACTAAAAGAACTGTCTTTGTCCAAACCTTCTTTCATCCGATTTCTTCTATAAATAAACATAGGTGGAATATATTGACCTGAGGCACTGAAAGTGCATACTAGTGTCGTGATTTATCGTCGTTCACCACTGGTAATTGCACCAACTTACAATTTTACAGGAAATATGAACATTACTGATACCCGTCTTATCAACATTAAAAATTTGATGCATTCAAATTTGTAACGATCACGTAGAGCTGCCAAGTTTTTGTAAAATATCTTTAGTTCTTCACGATTAAAAGCAGTAATTCTACTCAAACTTGTTGCTTCTGGTTTACGCAAACTGAGTTCTGGATGACGGTGCATAAATGAATAAAATCAGTCTTTTCCACACATTTTCGTTACCATTTTAAATGGATGTTTAATTTTGTTTTGCTGTTTTTGGTATTATATTTTAAGATGTTAGAGTTACCAGTGGATATGGTAACATGGCGACGTTGAAGAATCAGTTGCTATCATTAAGTCCTCGTAGACACTACGTCTCAGGACCAGCAACTTTATGTGGAGTCATACGTCGCCATGTTACCATATCCACTGGTAACTCTAACATCTTAAAATATAATACCAAATAATGTAAACCAAATTGTAACAGATAAATTTTAACGGGTTTTTACCCTAATATTTAGTGGCTCAAAACATGTACACCTAGACACTGATGATAGAACATGGTTTCCGAAAACGTTTTGTCTTCATGACATAGCCGGTTTGGGTTTTTTAATTTATATACCTTTTATAAAGGATTTTTACTTAATTTTTTTTTAATATGAATCAATTATTATTTTGTTAACAATACGTAATTTTTTCTTTTTAGAAAAGACAGATTGAAAAACAAACTAGAAGACATCGAAAACAAACTTACCCAATCGAAAGTAAATCTTGACGACTCAGATAAATTCTTGGCGAACGCATCGGCATTACTAGACGTATCAGTCGGGAAATTAAAACAACTACAGGATGCCCCCGAAATTTTAGAAAGTTTTAATAATAATTTTAACAACGAACTGGAAAACAACAAAATAGAACTAGAGAACATCGAAAAGCTGAGACCTCAAGTACAAGAACATGCTACCAATTTATCCAAACGAGTTGAGCAACTTGAGCATATTTTATCTGAATCGCAGTTCGGATCTCAAGATGCCGTGAAAGCAGCCAGAGCATACAAGGATATTGTAGCAGCCGTGAAAAGTGCTAGAGAAGCAGCAGACAGTGCACAGAATGATACAAACCACGCTGCAGGGATCCTTAATAATGTACAAGAACGTACGAACGATGCTGAAACAAACTCTGCCAAAGTCTTGGACGAAGCTCATAATTCCAAAACATCGACTACTGATACGTTAGAACCCAAGTTAAAGACATCAATAGAAATGTATCAGCCGGTGAAGAAAGTACTAGATGACGCAGGACAATTATTAAAAGAGATCGAGAAAATTTTGGAGAATCTGCAAATTCAAGATTTAGAAGAAGGGTATAAAGTTGCAGCGAAAAATGCGGATGATGCTGCGGAGTCAGTTGGCGAAGTAAAAGAGACTGTTAGTACATCATATAACAATGTAAGTACTCTACTACTAAGATTTTGCTATTCTCTTCTTTCGTTTATTATTATAAATACAGTTGTGCCTTGATAATCCGACAGGTATGGGACCAAAGAGGTGTCCGATTATGTATTTGGTATTGTTTTGCTAGCAGTTGCCTACAATATTCTTACATTGTATGAGTAAAGTGCTACCCAGATTAATATGCAAATGAAACACCCGTTTCGTCTAATTAAAACTTGTTTATTAAAAGAAATATGGAAGCTATTAAATTTAATGTATATACAGTGTGTAAATAATAACTTATAAATATTATACGTACTAATAACTAAATGCCGCAACTAAAGTAGATTAATTATGAACGTATGTAAATACATAGTGTGCTCACACTTTGAAGAAATCTTTGATTGTCTTTTGATTTTTTTTGTTTAGACAGTCTGTCATTGCTTGTTCCTGTGTCTGCTTTAACATTAAATTTTTTTGCATTATGCTCTCTCCTAGCACCAACGTATCAAAGTCTTTGAAGCCAATATAGCTTCATTACAGTTGACGGTGAAATATTTTTCATCCTGTGCTTTCTGGGTCACGTTTTCATCAGATTTTGACATTTTTTTAATTATTTATTCATCTGTTAAGTCAGCATTGAGATTATCATCTAAAATCTACGCTTTTAAAGCTTCTCTTGATTCTGATGAATTAGTCATATGGTTGCAAATTTGAAGGGCAGCATCTAGTACAACTTGCAAAGATTGGTCATTGGATTCTTTATTAACTTCTATTGGAAGGAGTGGGTTATTGGGCTAAATATTCTTCCACGATTTAATCAGTAGTAGTAGGCTTGACTTGCTGCCAGGCAAACGCAGCACAAGGAGTTGTTTCTTGTAGTTTGCCTTGAGAATTTTAATAACGTTTTGATCCATGGACTGAATCAATGCAGAAGTATTTTTCGGTAAGTACATTGCCTCGATATATCCATCGACAGTTTCGATTTTTAATTCGTCTTGATCAGGATGTTCTGGAGCATTGTCTAACAAGAGGAGGGCTTTCTGGAGAAGGCATGAGGTGTTTCTGGACTAGCAATTTCAATTTGTGGGATCCTGATGCATGTTCTTTCTGAAGTTTTCTACCAAAAACTTGTTTTTCGTCTAAAGTAACAAATGTCTATTCACTGCTTTCCCTCGCTCTACCGTTTTCATCTCTCTCTGTTGTCCCATTCTCGCCTCTCTTACTCACGGCGTCGTCTACTTCGTTCCTCCAGGATTTTCGGGGTCGTCCTCTTTTCCTCCTTCCTATAGGGCTCCATTCGGTTATTCTCTTTATTCATCTGCTGTTGCTAGTTCTTTTTACATGTCATGTACATGTTTATTTCGTCAGTACTTCTCCTATCCATTCTTCTTACTCTGCAGCATCTTCGCAGGCATTCCATCTCTGTTGCTACTATCTTACTGCTGCTCTTTTTGCTTAAATTGTGAATAAATACAGATATCCCAGACTCATCTGCACTCAACTTCTCTCCAATCATCTGCAAAAATCGTATTTCGTATCGTTTTTTGAAGTTTTCGAACCAACCTTGACTAGCACGAAAATCAGTTTTCTTTCTAATTCCTGATAAAAAACTGAGCTTTCTTTTTTAAAATGTCACCTGAAATAGGAACTTGTCTGCTGCGTTGTTGCTTAAACCAGATGTGCAGAGCTTCTTTAATCGTTTTTTCTCGTCCAATGTCATATAATCTAGATATCGCAGACGGAGTTTCACCGCGCTGCATCTCTTAATCATATCTCATTTATCTTTTAGAGTAGCGTTTTGTACTTTGGTTTTGAACTTGTGCTCCCCATTGAACTGAACATTCTAAACCAATTAAATAAAAATTTGGCACTACATATTACTGTAACTAAAAACCCTATCGAACCGAACTGCTCACGGAAAACACTCAAAACATTCGAAATGAAACATCCGGTAAGAATGAGATTCATGTCGCGACAGGTTTCAGTACAAGCTGACCTGGCGGCGACTTTGACGGGAGGTACGTCGGACTACCGAGCGTGTCGGAATGCAAAACGTCGGAATATCAAAGGTGTACTGTATTTTAATATAAGGCTACATACTTTTTTCTTTGTTCCACTTGCTCCGTTCTAATTTACAACCACTTTTGCCATTACATGGACTATATGCTTGGCCTCCATTTGAGACAAGTTGTGTGCATTTTCTTAATGAAATCTACAAATTCCGAATATCTTAGATTGTTATAAACTTTTCTTTGCATACTGTATATTGATATCGGGTATAATACTGGTTTATTACGCCATGCTTGGAGCCTAATTTATAAAGGTTAGCATCCGTTATTTCTTTTACCATTGTCAAAAGATTTCTTTCATCTACGAGCTCTATCTACGTTTAGTACTCGAACTCAAACTATGTCACCAACTTTCTTCTTCTTATTCCGACTCCGTTCGAAGGTTGATGATCCAAATGGCAATTCTTATTCCGACTCCGTTCGAAGGTTAACGATCCAAATGGCAATTGTAGCTTTGGGCACTGGTACACGAAAGATTTCTGCGGATGAGCGATCTCACCTTCTCAGATTTTTCAGCAACGAGTTGTGACGTCTTTTGGGAGGGGGATATTTAAGAGAAGCATTTTTTGGCCTAAATATGCAAAAACTATTCAATGCGGAAAACCTAGTTCTTCTTATAATCTGTTCTTCTATTTTCTACTGGCGAAACAGTTTTATATATTTCTGAATCTATAATCATTTGTGGTTCTTCAGATGTTGTGCTCTGAGTATTTATATTTGAAGAAATTCAGTCATTTTTTTATATCTATTTAATACTGAATTTTGTGCAAGATTTGTCTGGTGTCTGAATTTCTGAAAAGATGCTCTGAATCTTCCTCCGATTTAATATCATCACTTCTTTCGGTATAGAGATTTTTAACCAAACTTTTAATTTTTGTACCAAGCATAGTATCACCTGGAGTATCACAGTGATACGCTCTGTTCTTCATTAATTCAAGAAAACTTAATATTTCTGACCATTTCGTCTGAATGGCTCTGAAAATGTCTAGGTTTCCCATGAACTATTTTGAATTCGGACCACATACTGCAAAGTTCTTCCACAATTTTATTGGCAAATTCTGTACCATTATTGTTTTGAAATATGTTTGGTGCCCCAATTATGCAAACAAGGTTTGTTTTAATGATGTCTACTGGCATGCTTCCGTCATATAATAGACGTATTATATCTTGTTTTTGTACTTGGTCAATTGTTTTGATTACAACGCACATAAATGCCGTTTTGTTCCATTCTAGGGATTTCTCTTCTACTTGTCTAACACTGTATCTGTTCAAAATCAACCTGTTCTAAATCCTTCCTGGTTTCAGCTATTTTATTCATTATCATATTTTCAATTTTCATTCTTTGTCTTATTTCATTTTAATTGTTAGGTTTTTACTCCACGATATTAAATGTAGTACTTTGATCATATTTCTTCATTTTCCTATTTTTTTTCTTTATGTCTTTATTAACTTATCAACTTTTTTATTGAGGCTTAGAGTTAAGCAGCAGTATTTCAAGAGCCGCAAGAATTGCTCCCACAACTTCCCTTTAGGTCTTCTTGGGACTATCATCTCTACATCTTATTATAGAGCATGAAACCGTGTCAGTCGCTTACCGGCTCAACTGTTCTGGGCAGTGGTTGGAAGCTGTTCTGTCCTTTTCATGGTGCAGGACATCGTGATTCCCCACATTGAGTTAACATTCTCCTTCTCGTCTCATTTTGCTAATCGTGATAAGGAGGTAGTACCAAAATTAGGATTGCTCCGTCGTAGTGGACCCGTTAGGTTTACAGATGGGCCCAGGATGGACAAGTGAGTAAGTGTTGGAGTATACGGATTAGGACTTAAGTCGAGCCAGGCTCTCAGTTCTTATTCATCGGTGCTTCTCTGTTTACTGTTACGTTTGTTGTATTATTATAAGGTAATATATTCTTTGGACTTCTAGGAATGTGCGTATGTTGTTGTAGATGAAAAAGTCGTGTACAAGATTTAAACCATGTTGGCAGCTTTTTATGAGTATTACTCTAGTTATGTAAGAAACTAGCCTCAGCCTGCTATGCAATAAGATCTGTCTCCAGGAAAATCAATTTAGCATCTTCCAAAATAACATTTTTCTTTGTTCAAGTCTCATCTTCGATATGGTCTTCCCTTCTTGGGGTTCTAGTACAGTTGCCCAATTTGATGTTATCTTTAAATAACAAAAAAGAGCAATACTGTATCTGTTTGCCCTCAGAATAACAACACATTGCAGAAGCTACTTCAAAAATCACGGGATTTTAACGCTTCCCTCTTTATATATTTTAGTAACTGTTTGTTTAATTTGTAAACACCTACATGTTTTTCCAGCAAGACTTAACCATGATTACTCCACCAGAAATTCAACCTTTGATGTTTATTTACCGATCTCGTCCACTGAGTTAGTAAAGAAATCTATATTATATTCTACAAAAAAACTATACAACCATCTTCCTTCACAACTCAAATCTGCAACATCTTTTTCCAAGTTCTGTAAATGACAAAAGCCTATACATCTGAAAGACTATATTATTCAGTAGAAGAGTTTCTTAAAAAAAGTATTACTTTAATTTATTGGTGTTAGAGATTTCATTTAAAACTTTCCTAAGTTTTCTTTTAAAAGTTTTCTTCAAAAGTTTATATACTCCTAAAATTGTTATTTCTGTAGTGGATCTGTACCTACTCCTGAGAAAAAATATACTTATATATGTAATAAAATCAAGACATACTTTTCAGCTACCTAATGAAACAGCCCAAGCTCAATTGCTTCCAAAAGAAGTCGATGATATGCAACGCAATCTAGTCCAGACTGAAAAACAAATCAATACCGTAAAGGAAAAACTGCCACCCGTGCTTGAAAGCATTGAAGAATTACCAGCTTTTCAAACGGATACTAAACGTAAATCTGATATGATCAAATCAAATTTAAAAAAGCTGACTCAGCAGATCGACTTAGCGAGAGACATAGCCAATAGAATTAAACTAGGAGTAAAATTCTTTACTAACACGACTTTGGAATTAAGAAATCCTAAGAATCTAGAGGCCTTGAGTACTTCGTCCAAGTTTTCAGGTTACTTCAAAACCAACGAAAGACAGGGTCTTATCTTTTACATTGGAAATCCGAATGCTACAAACATACCCAAACAGAAAACTGTAAGTTTTATTTTTTATATTTATCTTAACTTAAGTCCATAGCTTTTGTTAAATATCTCCTTCTAAGTAATTTGTATTACCTACTTTCGGGTTAAAAAAGTTATATTGTAATAAAATTCATATTTTTCGTTCAGGAAAAGTTAGAAAAATAATTTGACCTTCTTAATTATATTTTTAGATCTTTTTTATTTTATTAAGTGCATATTTAATCATTTTTAGGAGGACTATATGGCTTTGATAATTCAAAATGGTTATCCCGTTCTTAAATTCAACATTGGTAATGGAAATGAACAGATTATCAATCCCAAATATGTCGCTGACAACAATTGGTACCAATACATCATAGAAAGGTAAAATTTCATTGTAACTAAAGTTGCTTTATTAGAGTGCTTTGAAGATATATTGCAAGAGAATAAGATCTGAAGAAACCTAATAAAAATAGAGAAAGATTATTAGAGCTTTGTCAACGTTAGATAATTTGTTATTAACAATTTAATTGTTTAAATAATAGTATTTCCTATACTATTAGATATATTTCATTTTACCAACATAAAATTGTTCCTTCTAAAAAAATGTACAAAATGGCGTTTGGTAAACTTTAATACTGAACTATTTTTATAAATCTAATTTATTTACTTTATTTATTATAAAATGTTCTACACTTTACAACACTTTATGAGTTTATTTACACACACTTATTTATTTAATCTACATAGAAAACACTTAAATATTAATTTATTTACACTTATATAATTTATTTAAAACATTCACACTGGTTACAATTTAAATAGCCGCGCGAACAATTTATTAATCGACACTTGTTTTCGACTGTCCTTTAAAATCTCAAATCGTCCGTTTTATACCTGATTTGTTTGTCTAGAAATTTCTGCCGGCTTCAATCAGAACGCTGCTGTATTATTCGATCCTCATCTCTAAAGTTTCAATAGCAGGTATAAGCGACGACCTGGTATGACTCACATTTATTGTATTAATGCGATTTTTAGAACCGGAGTTACTACAAATTCGATGGGTTTTTTCCAAGCCTAACTCAGCTTTCATACGTGCCAATAACTTTCAAAAAACCCCCTCTTTTTAGAGGTATATATGTTTCAGCTTTAAAAAAAGTTTGCAAAATTTCTTTATCTTTATTAATAAAAAAGTTATACCAATTAAACTTCAAAAATTTCACTAGTACTTAAGTTGAGCAAAAATTTCTTTATAAAAGATTTAAACAAAATTAAGCATAAACTTTAAAAATCTGGCTAATGGAACTTTAAACTTTTCGTTAAAAAGTGGTGAATTAATTTGTTTATAAGAGTTTTAAACAAAATTGAGCCGTAAACGTTGGCAGATTGGTTAATGGAAGTTACAGAACAATTTAAAATGGACATATTTAGTTTTGGTAAATGTTTATATGTTAATTTTTTACTAAAATATTGAAAATTAATTTACGCGCGGACTCCTTAGCTGCGAGCTTACCGCGCACTTTATTAAAAGTTCCATATCTTGGTCAAAAATTTACATAGAAACATTTAGCAAATATTAAAATGTTCGTTTGTAGTTGTTTTACAAATTCCCTCAGCCATATTATCAAATTTTATGGCTTAATTTTGTTTAAATCTCTTATAAACAAATTTATTCGCAACTTAGGTACTAGTGAAATTATTAAAGTTTAATTGTTATACTTTTTTTGTTAATAAAGATCAAGTAATTCCGCAAAGTTTTATATCATTTTTTCTATATCATTTTTCTATCTTTCCTATATCATTTTTTTAAATTTTCCTCATAATCTATTGTAAGGATTTCATCGAATATTTCATAAAGAAGTTAGAGAATGACAGCTAAACTTTATACAGTTGAATTTGCCACTAAAAGGAATCATTTCATTTCTTCAGTTAAATATAAGATCTTCTACCTAAAAAAGATCGATGACGTCATAACTTCGACAAATATAACAGAAAATAATTAAACGTTACAACAAACGTTAAACAACAAAAACATTACAATTTAAAAAAAAAATCGACCTATTTTTCGATCCAAATTCAAACTCATCAGGAGCAACATTATTAATTTTATGCGTTACTTTTGGGACAAACCATATTTCTACTATTATTCAAACTTTACCCAAATGAAAACAGGATTTTTTTAAGAATGCCACACAAAAATAACTAGAATATAAGTGTGTGTTAAAAAAGCGAGGTTTTTTCACAGAAACTAATTTTTATTTTTAATAACATACTTTCAAGCATTTACGAAAGCCGTGTTGAGCAAATACACTAACAGGGACAATGCTAGGGTGACTATGTAGTGAACTGTAATAATAACCATCAGATTTAAAGCACAGCTCATAGAGGGCGCTACTACATATATTAAATCTGTTCTGAACTATTACATAAATTACAATTTACAACTTGTACTAAACGGTTACAATTTAAACTCTCCTCATAAGCGTTTGATTTTTCTCTTTTATTAAATATCAATAAATGCATTCATTGTTTTTCATTTTAGGGTTGGTTTCAATGCCAAACTATCCATTCGTGAAGAAT
Organism: Diabrotica undecimpunctata; assembly: GCF_040954645.1. Classification (NCBI taxonomy): domain Eukaryota; kingdom Metazoa; phylum Arthropoda; class Insecta; order Coleoptera; family Chrysomelidae; genus Diabrotica; species Diabrotica undecimpunctata. The sequence goes on from NC_092806.1 coordinate 16,007,133, forward strand.
TACAAGATGGAACAGAAAACGTTATAACAAAAGAAAAGTCGCTGTCTGGACCTTACACTGTTTTCAATCTAGATGAGAAAAACTCAAAAATATTTGTAGGAAGTATACCTAACAACTATCAAGTTCCTGATGGTCTAGATTCCGGATCCTTTGATGGCGAGATGGAAGATATAGTAATAGGAAACACACCAGTGTCCTTATGGAACTTCAACTATGGATACGAGAATAACCATGGAGCGTTAGAAAGAGATAAGTTAGTAAATCTAGCTCCAAGTAACGGTTACAGATTCAACGGAAAAGGATATGCAATTCTTGATACAAGGTCTCTACAGTTCCGAGCTAAATCAACAATACAGTTATACTTTAAGACATATGCTACAACTGGATTACTATTTTTAGCTGGAAAAGAAAGAACATTTATATCTATTGAAATTCAGAATGGCAAAATTCTATTCCAATACAATTTAGGAGGAGCCACCAAGAAATGGGTTACCGGTAAGGCGTATAATGATGGTAACTGGCACAAAGTTACCGCAAGCAGGGATGGAGCTAAAGGAAAATTGGTGGTAGATAGTGAAGATGTCATAGATAGAACACGAGAAATAAGCGGTTCTACCTTAGAATTCATAGACACAATATCTTTCGGAGGATATCCAAACAGGCATAACTTCGCCGATGTAACCGAGGCTCGATTTGACGGATGCATTCAGAATGTTACTATAATGGGCCAAGCAATTGATCTAAGAAATAATATTAAAGCATTCGATGTGGAACCTGGATGTCCTGATAAATGGTCTTCAATGGTATCTTTCGGACAAGATCAAGATCATTATGTTGGATGGGATAAACTTCCTTTAACTAATGAGTTTAATATGAGCCTTAAATTCAGAACCATCGATGATGATGGACTTATTTTCTACATCTCTGATCCTTCGCAGGACAATACAATATCTTTATCATTACACGACGGTCATCTTGTTCTTATTGACCAAAAGATCGAATTAAAATCTAAAGGGATATTCAATGACAGTAAATGGCATGTAGTGTCGGTAATCCATAATGATACATATCTCAGGATGGATATTGATGATCAGGAAAGTCAAGTTACTGATGCTACTCCTCCGTTTATACATGCGCCAGTTTCTAGGCTATATGTGGGAGGATTACCTCTAAAAATCGAACCACAGTATAATTCAGTAGCTGCCACTACAGCGTTCTATGGCTGTGTAGCTGATCTAACAGTTAATGGCAAAGTTAAAAACTTTGCTAACACTACTGACAGACATGCTGAAATTCTGGACAAATGCGTTTTAGATGATTCCCCAGAAGATATAGATCATTCAATACCAGATTTAAAACCAATAGAAAATAAAGGGTATTATACAACTGAAGCGCCTCCAGAAACTACAATAAACCCCGAAGAAGCTTACGCTACAGTAAGAGGCGATGGAGGTAATGACTTTAGACCTATTATTGAAGTAGATATTCCCCTTCCTCCTGTTACAGACGTTGTAACCGAGGTAGTACCAACAGAACCAACGATGCCTAAACGGATTGGTACCTTACCTCCTACGACACTATCTCCTATCACTGATGGTTGCGCATTATCACCAAATCCAGTACAAGAAAGCGTTCTAGTAGTGGGATATAGATTTGGTACTCACAACGGTAGTAGATTGGAATGTCCTACTGCAAGAGGAAAATTAAAGAAGGCTTTTGACTTTAGGTTTGAATTCAGATCCAAAGAACCTGAAGGAATCTTGTTTTACGTTTCTGATATAGGCGCAAAACTACCATCACCGGATCATAAACATTATGTAGCTGTTTATTTGTCTGGAGGTCAAGTTGTATTCACCTTTAAAGGCGACGGAGATGCAGTGATAATCAAATCGAAGAATGTATATAATGATGATAAGTGGCATTTGGTAGAGTTTAGCAGAGAGCATTTCGATGGAAAATTGGTTATTGATCAAGAAGATGTAAGTACAGGCAGCTTAGCAAGCAAGACTCATTCTTTGAACCTTCAAGTTCCATTTTACATAGGAGGACTTGCGCCAGAATTATATAATACTGCTCATATGGATCTTAACACCACCGCAACATTCTCTGGATGTATTCGCAGTATGTCTATGAACAACAAACCTCTAGATACTGCAACAGAGTATGGAGTTATACCTTGCTCTGATAATGTAGAAGTGGGTACATTCTTTGGTGGAGGCTTAGAAACATACGTGAAACTAAAGGATAAATATAAAGTTGGTTTTATGTTCAACATTAAAATGGATATTAAACCAAGAGTCGACACAGGAGTTTTGGTGACAGCTCATGGCAAGAAAGATTACCTTGTTTTAGAATTAGTAAACGGAACTGTAAGGCTTCACGTCGAGAATGGCAAAGGTCCTATATCTGCTACGTTTATACCACCGAATAACAATCATTTCCATTTGTGTGATGGTAACTGGCACAATATTCAAGGTATGTACATAATTTTTTTATTGTTTCTTTGTGTAAGTTTTCTATTTATGTCCTTTTTTATGTATTCTGTAGTTATATTTCGTTCTACAAAAGGATTCAGGACGCAGCAAAAGCATATTCATTCATTTAAAAGTCTAATCGGTAAATTAATAGTTGGGAGACCAACCTATAGAAACAATTGCATGATTTATTCTGTCAAATACGCAACAACGAAATAACTCTTGAATAGTGAAAATGGGGCCTTATCTGCATTATACCATTAGAATAAACAAGAATGGAAGCTATGGAAGCATTATGTAACTCAACATACCAAACATAGTGCCTTCTTCCTCGTTTTTAACATAATTAGTGAGATGTAATGCTCTAGGAAAAAGAGATCATTGGCACCATAACAGCCATAGTAAAAAGTAATTGGAACTCTTTTCACTATGTAGTGACCGATAAATAAAAGTCTGAACAAAAATTAGGATTGGAAGAGTATTTGTGGATTTTGTGGACTAGTATGTACCAGAGATAGATTATCTTCGACGTACCAAAATATCAATGCGACACATAATTACCAACCAGGCCATTCTCCTTCTTTTGGCATCATAACTCAGGATGACTATATCGTTCCATTCAGACCTCTCTTGTGTCCTTCTACTCCATTGTCTCACGTTCATAATTTTCAGGTCGTCTTCTACATCATCCAACCATCTCTTTCTGGGTCTTCCTTTCTTCCGCCTTCCTATCGGCATCAATTGTAACATTTCCTTAGCTGCTTTTATATCCTTTTGTCCCTGAACATGTCCCAGCCATGACAGCCTCTGACTTTTTACAAATCGTACAATATCCTGTCCTTCATTCAATTAATTTATCTCGTAGTTGCTTCTGATTCTCTAAATGCCGTCCTCCTCTTGCACTGGACCATATTATTTTCTCATTATCTTTCTTTTGTATGTGAGTTGCTCTTCATCTTTTTTTGTCATTACTAAGGTCTCACATCTACAGATTACTATTGCAATATTATTTTCAGTTTCAGGTGTCTTTGGACCACTTATTTTAATCCTCCTTTTTTGTGCTTTGGGATCAATTTCCCTGAACACTTCCATTAGTCGTTGCTTACTACTGCTAATGATAGCTAAATCATCTGCATATGCAATAATTTGCACCGATTTGGTGTTTATCTGACCGATTAGATTAGTTTTTCTAATGGCCGAATCAAGAAAATGGTTGAATAGAATGGTTAAGTATACCCAGATTTCGAATATTTTCCAGTATCAAAAGCTTGTTTAAAGTCTATGCACATATATAGTTATGTTAAGTACTCCTAAGCTTTTTCTTGAATCGTTCTTAGAATGAATATATTGTCTGTAGTGGCTATATTTGGTCTAAATGCATTTTGATAATCACCTACTAATAATCTAATATAGATAATACCAGAAAGAATATAGGTTTAAATAATTACCGAAATGAAAAATAGAAGATTTGATGAAAAATAGAAGATCCTCTATTTTTAGAGGATTTCATCAAACTCAGGATGTGACGTCATGTGCTGTCAATTTTTTGGTTTGGTGAAACTAGTTTGATCAAATATTTGACCGTCTGACACGGACTTGACGAGGACTTTAAAGATCACATCCATTAACAAACTTAAAGCTCTTGAATCATGATACATGCGTCAAATGCTTAGAACACCATGAACGGACAGAGTATTATTTAGAGTTTGCCTCGAAAATAGAGAACTTTTTGAATATATAAAAAGTGAGAAGACTGCATACTTGGTGCAGATAAATTATAAAGGGAACAATATACTCTCCAACAACTTATACTAGGAGGAAATCTAAATGATAAGAGATCTATTTTTTATAGGATGTAAAAGTTTTCATAGATACCTAACATTCGCCTATAAACAGGACTCCATAGCTGCGAAATGCTCCGCATTGCTGCTAAAAATTAGAATAATTTAATCCTAATTGCCGAACATTTCATCGGACAAGACAATGAAAGGTGGATGTCTACGCAAAAATGCATGGCAGTTTAAAATATGAAATAGTTAATCTATAACTTTGGTTTGAAACTTTTACGGAATCTTTAAGATTGAAAAAACAAACTTTGTAGTCTTGCAATGACTGCTGCCGATCTTAATATACCTACACTGTTTGGAGATAGTGAGAGAGACAAAAATATATATAGAACTAATACTTAAAAACTAAAAAAGCAAGCACACTTTGTGTGTGACACAAGTCACTAAAGAATTAATATTTAAAGAATCTTACCTAGAATTACTCCATACCTTTCGCTCTTAACTGTACAATCTTTATTTTTTTAGCCGTTAAATCTAAGAACGTAGTGACGTTATCAGTGGACAACCTCTTTACCGATCCCAAAATAGGTCCCCATGCCTTCTCTACAGATACCGGTAGCGCCCTCTTCCTAGGTGGCCATCGGTTAATCAAGAAAGTCCGCGGTATTCAATCGAGGACCTCATACATCGGTTGTATCAAGAACATTGAGATCAACAACGAACCTTTGGAGCTATCATCCGGTATGCCGATTAACGGAAATGTGACCCTTGGGTTCTGCCCTACTAATTAGTTTTATATTTAATAATAAATATTTGTAATAATCCATATCTTTTATTGTGCCTTTAACTAAAATAATGCTTTTCAAATAAATATCATTTTTGCTTTTTAATTTTCCTTTCTAAATTACAAAGAAGCTTTATAAGAAGAAGAAGAATAATTATGGTTTTGAGAGACGTTTCGGCAAGGTCGCACTTGCCATTGTCAAGTCAGGTAGTTTCTCTTTTTGCTAGTGCAAAACTTTACTTCAAGCAATATGGTAGGTGGTAAACAATATATCAGCATAGCTCGCAACAAGAAAAAAAAAATGATGTATAAGATGGAACTCAACCGTACATACGCATTTCTGACTATTTGTTCGTCATCAGTACCATGCAGCTAAGTTAGAATAGGAGAACATTAACTTGGGAAAAGGATCAACAGTGGTTTCCAGGGCAACAACTAACAATATCCATGTAGGAAGCTACAGCTACCTGAGGACAGAAATGCCAAACATATATACCGTTTAAAACTTGTTCATTTCTCGCACCTCTTACGCCATTATTCTTCCATTCCAGGAGTCTTCATCCAAAGTTCTTATCCATCTTTTTACTGGATAACATCTCCTTCATCTTTGTGAGAGACAATTATAAATATAGTTCGGTAATCTTTTATATGGCATGTGGCTGTATGTGGACAGTTGTTTCGCTTCTATTCTGTCTGTTAACAGAATTTATATACTTATTATATTCCGAATTTCTTCATTTCCTATTTCTTTAGTTTATTTTCTCCATTTAAGCAGTCATTGAGTATCTCACAGAGGGTCTCTATTACCACTTCTAGTAAATTTTTTAGTAACTGTATAAGTAAACCTCCAGGGCTAGATTCTTTTTTATTTTTCACACCTTTAATGCTTGTAATATTTCATTCTCAGCGATCTTCTCTGACATTCTTATCCTGTATAAGTATTCCGTGGATTCCGTATTTAGTCCTTCTACTTTGATTTTTGTTTGTCTTGGCACCGCTCTCTTGGATGGGAAGTATTTCAGGATGATTCTTATTTTACATAATACTAGGCTATGATCGTTGCCTACATCTCCTGAGTTGATTTATCATTTTATTGACCAGTCGCTATGGCATATCCATTGTTAGAGCCCAATCTTTAAATCCTATAGCAAAAAATTTCGTTAGTGAGTTTCGGCAACAAATATGAGATGAATTTAAACTTTCTTTTCAACTACGAGGGGGATTTTAGGAGCAATCCAGAGGGTAAACTTGGTAAACTTTTTTGAATATCATTTGGGGTCCCAAAATTGACAATCTCAGCAAAATTTTGCTTGTTCGTATGATTTTTAGTGGTCAAATCTCTGACGACTGGACTATATAATATTTTTCCGAACATTAGGTATAAACATTGCTTCATAGAAAAGAAAGCTTGTATAATTTCTGCTAAAATGGTGATTTATGAAAGTTTATACTTATAGGTTAAAAATTGAGTGAAATATAAAGCGTTTGACATTAACAGTTTTTTTTTCAATTTTTTAAATTTTTATTTCAGAACTTTTTTAATTTATTTTATTATAATAAATAAAAAACTAGTTTTGTTCGCAATGCCACAAATTATAAATTTAAAAGGATATGTCGATAATACTACAAAAAAAATTTGTACATTTAACTCTAAACACACTTCTCTTAACTGTAACAAACAAAAAACACATTTTCTGAGTTTTTATAAAGTGACATACAAAAAAATTGCAATTAATAATAATTTTCATTTTGCAGTTCACACCAATTTTTACTTTTATTCCCGAAATTCTTTGTTATAAGCAAAGCAATCAAACTAATTGGTTTAATATCTCTGGTTATAAGTGTTAGGTCTAATCACACTTTACATTGATGTCAAACCATAAATGTCAATTCATTCAGCATGGAAACTAGGTTACTGCTGATCCAAGCAGCAATTCCGTGGCCTTCTTTATTTTTGTTGATGGCTTATATTTATATATATATATATATATATATATATATATATATATATATATATATATATATAATAATAAAATATTATTTTAGATTTAGTTTATTTGAGCTGTCTTGGAAGGTAGTCAAAATGAGTGAAATTAAAATGATCTTAAGTGAAAAGGGAAACTCGTTACTTGTGTTGGATGATTATAAGTATCGTGAAAAAAAAAAGTGGTGAAAAGTTTTGGACATGTACGGTAAATAAATGTAACGCAAAATTATTTACGCTAGGTTAGGTTAGGTTAGGAATAAGGGAAAACAGTGATGTTATGAATTCTTTGACAAGAAAAGACATTACTACCTACCTACATTTGTACCTACGTAAGAAATAATATGTAGGTATTACAAGAGACGTCAAATCCAACCGCGTTTACCAACCTGTATTTCCAATGCGAAAGTATAAATATTAAATGTAAATATGTGTACCTCTTTTATTTTTATAAATATTAAACGTAAATATGTGTAATGCTTTTATGTTTAAAATATTGTTTCTTAAATAGTCAATAAATATCTACGATTATTGGAATTCGTACTTTTAATAATATTTTATACCTTCTTGAAGTCTTGGTCCTCAATTCGTGCGATTTTTTCAGGTATAAAAGTAAACCCTTACTTAAAATTTCATTTTGGTCCTCAATTCGTGTCTGCCCATATATATATATATATATATATATATATATATATATATATATATATATATATATATATATATATATATATATATATGTAAATTTTAGTCAGCTATCCACACATCTTCTTTATATTTTATCCAATAGATATTTAAAAGCTCTTCACTACTCGGTTGTAGGTATTGGATTTGCATAATTAAAAATTAATAGCCATAATTAAATTTAAGGGAGTCGTATAACATTTTACGTTTATGGATAATCCATTAAATTGTTCGGGTGAACGGCCTACGATGAAATTACTTCATTAATTAATTTCGTAAAACTCATAAATTATCCGGAAATTCCATAAATTATGTTGATTATCCGACAGGATCGTGCTGGTACACGTGTTAGTAATTTCTTTTTACCTGATGTTTAAAATGATGGGAGATTAATAATATTGTTTTCCATTGGTCTTTCAACTAGTTTGGGTTTTTCTGCTTTTGATCCACTTAAATGAAAACTTAGTTTTCGGCGTTTTCCTTTAATACAAGGAATTTTCTTTTAATACAAGTTTAATTTTCTTCATTTTCAATTTTGATATAATGTATGTTTAATGTATTATGTTTATCACGTATCAACAGGTTTCCACAGATAAAAATTACTTTTGGGGTAATAGATTAATAAAATATGATCGATTTTTTTTTCAAAATTTGTATCCTAGTAAGGGTGCAAATCAGAGTTGCTTTTAGCTCTTTCAAATTGGTTGGTGAGAAGTGATTGTCATTATTCTGAAGTGCATAAATATTGGTACAGTCGACCATTCTTTCGAATAAGTTTTCTGTAAAATATTTCACTTCAATCCAAGGATTGCAAGACGTCAACTCTTGCATCCATATGATTTTATTTGTTTGGAATATAGAGACATTTCGATAAGTATCTTCGTAGTCTTCAGAATTTGGAGTCGGATTCTCCCCATCCATAAGTTTTTCCTTGATAACATCAAGGAACTCATCTGGTTGTTCAAGTGTATCCTCCATGTCATCAGTTAAAGAGTCTCCAATTTCTCTTTGCATTATAATATCTTAACACGAAACACGACCTGACACAGAGAGGACAAAAAGGATGTTAGAAACAGGAGAGATGAAAACACTTAGAAAAATTGATGGTAAGACACTATGACACAGAGCTAGAAGTACAAATATACGACGTAGATGCAAGGTGGAGGACATCAAGAACTGGGTAAGAAATAGAAGAGTAGAATGGAACGATCATATAGGTAAGCCGAATGACAACAAATAAAGTAGTAAAGACGGCAAGAGATCAGTAGAAAGACCACGAAAACGATGGAACGACAACTTGCTGGAGGCACATTGAAAAACAGACAGAATCATGTCTACATAAAAAGGAGAAGAAGAAGAATATTATAATATCTTCATCGCTACATTCACTTTTAAGTCCTTCTATTTCAGAAGGCCCGTTTCAAGGTGTTGTAGTTATTTTTCCATTAAACCTCTGAGACAAATATTTCCTCCGAGATATGATTTACTGAAACAAATAAAATGTTTTGAAAAAATAGAAAGCGTTCCTTTTATACAATTATCTACAATTGGAGACACTATATTTTAGGAACCTGTTACAGTCACTACATGTAATATATGACTAAAAAATATAATATTTGTACTTCAAACAAAAACATGAAATTGACAGGATGACCAATAATTTGTGATATAATTATGGAATTACATGAGCTCACCTGAATAGAACGTGTAATATAAAGGCAGTAATGGCCATGTAATTAGCTGTTATCGTTTAATGCTAGCAGTCACTGTAAACCAGGCAACATTTATTACAGAATGTCGGTGAATGTATACGATGTCACAATAATTATTGTAAAGCGATGGGAATTGTGGGTAGCGCGAATACTGGAACATTAGTGCCTACAATTGTAGCCACCATGAGTCAAAGGGTTAATCTATATTCACTTTTTTATATTTTATTTTACCATTTTATGATTTACTTGTTCATTACATTGGTTTGCTTAACATTCGCACATATAGTTTCATCTTTACACATTTACACCATTATTTTATAAATTTTTTTGTCTCTCTTAGCAGTAACTAATTTTTTTTTCGTCAAAACGCATTGTTCATAATTCATAAAATATTTATCTTATAACTTTTATTTGTTGCAGCACTAACTGAGAATAAATTTTTTGAAATAGTAATACTAAATTTTTTATAAACTAATTTCTAGGTTGTTATGTTTGTTTAAGCTAGGTAAAACGATCAGTTTTTCATCTATATAGATAAAGTGGTTTTTGTAATATCCTTTCGTCTTACAAAAAAGTAAGTAAGCGGTAGTTGTACTTATTTCGTAGCTACAATTGGCATTTCATCATCTTACAGTAGGTACATTGTGAAGAGTTGTTTTAATCTGCCTATTATGCATAGAGTGGGAAGACGAGCAAAATTTTAACAACTTATAATCTAAGATTCCACTACGGGATCACTATGTTCATAATGTAGTTAATCAAACTTACATTTGTATATACATTTAAAATTGGGGGAATGTATTGATAATAGGTTGCCAGGCAAAAAGTGCCGCAACTATTTTTAATTCAATTCACAGTTTAAAGACAGCTACCGGGCAACTCTTCTGGTGTGAAGAAAGGTTTGAAGTGTCAGTTGTGTGAGTTTTTAAAGCAGGCGTCAAAAGATATATACTAGTATACATATTTTCCAATTACATAATGTATAAAGCATATTTTCAAGAGTAACATAAACTATTGCTTCTGCAATTGATAGAAGTCTGTCATTTTTTAATGCTTTAAATTGTCCAGTATCATTTTATCTATCATATTTTCTAAAGATGTAAAACAGTTGTATGTTTCTTCATTTGCGTTTTGTCTTTGGATAAAGTTTCTTACAACGTTTAAAGTACTTTTCACATCTTGTCTATTAGGACCTTCTTGTGTAGATTCACCGCGATTGTCTTCTCCAACTTCATCACTTTCATCACTGACGATAACGCGTTCCGCCGGCGGATTTGTTACTTCCGCGATAATTTCACTATCCGTCGGAAGATCACAAACAATGACGCCATCATCAATGGCAATGAATTCACCAAACTCGTCGTCATTGTTCATTTGGGTTAGTTCTTGTCCTTGTTGTTGTAACCTCAACCACTCTGCTACAGGATATTCATCTTCTTCGTTTTCTACCTCAGTCTATATCCACCCCGCATGACCGAAACATTTTCTGATGGTTTTTTTTTATCTACGAGTGCTCATGCTTTGTGGATGAAATTTATGGCATCTTGTTATAATTTAAGTTAGGTGAAGTCGTCCTCCTTCTAGTTTGAAGACATCAAGAGACAAGGAAATATGTATTTTAGGAAATATGCACCAATAAACGTCTGGCCATCAACAATTATACTTTATTCCTTCTTACATACAGAACAATACAAAACTTGACTGACAGTAGTTTATTACCTATCTTTGACATTACTCATTGCACTGTCAACAATGTCACTTCATATAGAACAACATCCACTTTTTATGTTGGATATTCTAACACTCTCCCTCAACATGAAAAGTAGATAAGCTAAATAATAGACCTTAAATAAACATTATTTTAAATTCAAATTCTTACAGATTAACTGCAATTTCTTTGAATTTAACGCCTTGGTCAACATATCAGCCACCATTTCATTCGTCGACATATATTTTAATTGAATATCATTGTTAGCTACTACTATTCACTTCTTGATTTTCACTCGCACTTTCTTCTACACTTTTTATATTCTCAGATTCCACAATTTCACATATACCACTTTTTACTTCTTCGGAGTTTTCATTCACACTAAAACATTCCGACTGATGTTGGTTCACTGATTTGGCTTCAACTTCAACAATTCGCACATTGCATATAACCTCAGGTTTAAATCGTACGTCGTGACTCGATACGATTCTTCTTTCAGATGGAATCCATATCCTAAAACCATCCCTGTCATTCACATAACCAACTAAATAACCATGTATCGCCTTGTCATCAAATTTACTGCGAAGATTCTTGTTAATGTGAACATAACATTCAGTGCCAAATATTCTTAAATGTTTCAAGCTTCCAATTGGCTTTCCATACCACAATTCATAGGGACTTTTACTTTCAATTGATGACTTTCCTGTGCGATTCAGAATGTACACTGCAGTATTGCATGCTTCTGCCCACAATTGTTTGGACAACTTACATGTGTTTAACATGGAACGTGCGCACTCTACAATGGTGCGGTTTTCCCTTTCAGCAACACCATTCTGCTGAGGTGTATAGGGTGGAGTGATACAATGCTCTATACCTCTCTTCGCAAGAAGTTCAGATACCTTCTTATTGTCAAACTCTCTCCCTCCATCGCATCTCAGTTGCTTTACTACATGACCATTTGTACTAGCTTCATTTAAAAATTGTTCTAAGAAAGTACATACCTCACTTTTATGTTTCATAAAGAAAACTTTCCGAAACTTACTAAAGTCATCTTTAAAACATACGTAATAACGTGCTTTTCCCAGTGATTCTATAGACATGGGCCCATTCACATCTGCATGGATCTGCTCACCAATGACTTGTGGTCGATTGATCCTAGATTTGAATGGCAATCTATGCATTTTTCCAATTGCACATCCATCGCAAAAGCTTTCTTTGCACCCATCAATGTCTATATTCATTTTCTTCAATACCTTCTTTACGTGTTGCTTATGCTGATGACCAAATCTTTCATGGTACACTTGCAACATATCTGTTGACTTTGCTAAGTTTACTTGAACGGGATTTGTTGGTTTCATAACACGTATATCAAGTGCATACAGGCCATTTTTGAAGTACCCAGTCATTACAGATTCACAAGTGTTTTTATCATATATATTTACACCTTTTCCATCAAGTACTGTAATAAAACCCCTTTGTGCAGCAGCTTTCACAGAAAACAAATGAGCACTTGCTTCAGGAACATAAAAAACATTCTTCAAGTCAGCACCTTTCCATTTATTATTCAGATGCATTTGAATTTTCACTGTTCCTTGTCCATGGGCTAACATACATACATCTTTCTTACCAAGTGATATACTTTCTGGTTCAGCAAATTCTGTATAAGATGAGAAATATTGCTTATCTGTAGTGATATGATTTGTGGCTCCACTGTCACAATACCATTTTCCAGCTTCAATACAATTGTTAGATGAGGCACTTAAAACAACAGACAAAAAAGCAGTATCATTACTTTTATTCTTACCTAAATTCTCAACTGATTTTTTCAACGGACACTCTTTCGCCCAATGGCCTAATTTCTTGCATTTATGACATGGAAATTTTTCTTTTGCACGATGTACATTTTTCTTTGACTTCATATTTTGGTTCTGATTGTATTTTTCTGTCGGGATATTGTGTGCAACAAACGCAAAAGATTCTACAGTACTTTGGTCACGTAATTCAATGGTACACAATTTCTCAATCAGTAAATTCAAAGTTTGATTCTTTGATGGTATCGTGTCCCACAAATCTTTAAAATTATCAAAGTCTTTACCCAAAGTTGATAAGATCCGACCATTTAACATTCTTTCGGATAAAACATTTTCATCATGCTTCTGCAGTTCATCATTTAAATCTACAAACAGTTTCTGCAACTTCGCAACATGTGTACTAATATCTTCTTTTTCATCACGTTGGACTCTAAAAAAGGCTTCAATTAACATGTTTAACCGTTGCGTACTGCTACGTTCAAATCTCGCACGCAATTTGTCCCATATTTCACTAGCGTGAGTACACGTCAACACGAGCTCGGCAACAGTTTTTCCTAGTGTACCTGCTAACAAACTTGCCGCTTTCGCATCGTCTTTTAACCATTGCTGATGCTTCTGTATTTCCGCCGAAGTTGAATCTTCACTAACCTCAGGACACTTACACATACCGTTTACAATGTCTTCAAGTGCATACGAACGTAATAACATCGAAACGTGCCATTTCCACTTCGCCCAGTCTTCAGGACCCTCGAGTTTGTCAACTTGAATTTTATAATCGTTACTGCTGGTCGACATATTTTATTCACCGACAATAACAACAAACAAAACTGAATGAAGTACGAACTTAACTTGTTCACAGTTCACACGTGGATTGGGCCCATAACCTGTTATAATTTAAGTTAGGTGAAGTCCTCCTTCTAGTTTGAAGACATCAAGAGACAAGGAAATATGTACTTTAGGAAATATGCACCAATAAACGTCTGGCCATCAACAATTATACTTTATTCCTTCTTACATACAGAACAATACAAAACTTGACTGACAGTAGTTTATTACCTATTTTTGACATTACTCATTGCACTGTCAACAATGTCACTTCATATAGAACAACATCCACTTTTTATGTTGGATATTCTAACACATCTAATAAAGTAACCGGGGATTCACTACGGTTTTCCACATTATTCAGGATCCGCTTAACTAAAAGATTTCTGTAGTAAACTTTAAGGGACCTTATGATGCTCTGATCCATCGGTTGAAGAACAGATGTGCAATTTGGGGGTAAAAAAAAAAGAGGTTGAATGTTTTTTAAACCGTTAACTTTCGGATGGGCTGTAAAATTGTAAACAATTAAAAGAATCTTTCGATGTCCCAACTCTCTGTCCCGCTTCAAAAGTTCTTCACTAAAAATCTCTGTTGTCATCCACGAGTTTTTATTAAATTTATATGTGACAGTAAGCTAATTCATACCTCTGAAACAACGTGGTTTTTGAGATTTCCCAATGACAACTAACTTCCTTTTTTCGTAACCTGACATGTTGGTACACGCCAGTACAGTTACCCTTTCTTTTGATAACTTGCCACCTATACAACATTCAGTTATGAATTTGAGGATCTTATCTGGAGTAAGTATAAAAAAAATCCCAGCTCGTCGGCATTGAAAACATTATCGTCACTGTAATTTTGTCTTATTATAGGCCATGACTTCAACCAGTTGTCGGTGACTTCTTTGGAAACACTCTTCGCTTCACCGCAAATTTTTCCACACGTAATTTCGTGCCTGGCCTTAAAACGGCCCATCCACCCACTCGATGCTTTAAAATTCTCATCACCACTTAACGCCTGCGAAAACTGTGTTGCTTTTTTTTGAAGCAGTGCTTCAAACCTGCTTCGAAAATCTTGTTTATTTTTGAGTATGGTAGATAGAGTGGAACTTAAAACTCATCTTTCACGATAAACTTCTGCTTCCTTCTTACCGTTCCCAACATCTTTAAGGATGTTAATTTTTTCTTCTAAAGTAAGTGGTTTTTTTTAGGAGTCATAGTGTGTAATCTATGTGATTATGTAATCTACAACACAACCTTCAGGACGCGAAAGCACAATCAGGAAACAAACGATAAACATCTAGGACAAAAACAACTGTGAAATAAAATTCTGGTAAATTGAAATCTGGTGAAATGTGTTTCATTTGTCATGTTTTTAAGCCTCTTTACGTGACTTTATTAGGTGCGAATGGTCAAACCTCTACACTGATACTTGTGAATCATAAATTGTAAATTTCCGACAACACAATATCGGTCGGTGGATTAAATAGAAGAAGTTTATTGCGGGCGGCAGTTAAAAAGGGTATTTTTTGCCTCGCTATAGAGGGAAACGACACCTCGTAATAACCGTGTTCATTATAGAGAGAGTATGTTGTATAATATATATATATATATATATATATATATATATATATATATATATCTGTATATATATATATATATATATATATATATATATATATATATATATATACATCCTACTATCATTTTCGCATCGATACATTATGCTTTTACCATCAATTTAGCATCGTCTTGCAAAGTAGCATCTGTATATCGACGCTACTTTACAAGACCTCAATAACTGTTTTCCCGTACTTGTTACAAAAATTTTAACCATATCATTGATTAGAATTTTGATACCGTGTTGGTATTTTAAAATATCCGCTTTCTCTTTTTATCCCTTACTGAGTTATATAAGTTTATTCCAGAAAATGTTTGAGTCTAAAATGATGGTACAGTGAAAATATTATATATATTTAGTTCAGGGTTTTACCGTTTACTCGCTGCCATTATATACATGAAAATGTATATCCCACTTTCATTATCAATCATTTTAGCATCAGAAATTTGGCATCGCTGTTGAATATAATATTGCCCACAACGAAATAGTAAATTTATGAATATATATATATTTTTTTCATCCACAAATCATTTTGAAATCATGTTTGGTTAAAAGGAACGGGTTATGATATATTGCAACTACCTATTGTATCTTCACTCCAATTCGTCCAGTCGCGACGTACAGCCCCTCAAATGATAGGATTTAACCAATAAAATACAATAAGACAGAAAAATCAAATATAGCAGCATGTCAAAAAGGCCCAAATTATATATCTTTGTTTTTATAAGTCCAATCGTGACGTACAGTATCTCAAATGACAGGATTTAACCAATTGAAAACAATGAAATAAAAAAATTAAATACAGCAACATGTCCAAAGGGCCGTAGTCACGTATCTTCCGTCCTATTAGTCCAATCGTGACGTATAGTACCTCTAATGATAGGATTTAACATAAATAATACAATGGGATAGAAAAATTAAATGCAGAACAATGTCAAAAGGGCCTTAGTTATGTATCTTTAGTTCTATTAGTCCAATCATGATGTGCAGTACCTCAAATGAAAGGATTTGACAAATAAAATACAATGAGGTATAAAAATTAAATATGGTAGCATGTCAAAATGGCCTTAGTTATGTATCTTCGGTCCTATAAGTCCAATCGTGACGTACGATACCTCAAATGATAGCACTTAACCAATAGAATACAATGACATAGAAATCAAATACAGCATCACGTCAAAAGGGCCTTAGTTACGTATCTTCGTTTTTAGTGGCCCAATCGTGACGTACAGTACCTCAAATGATAGGTTTTAACCAATCGATTACAATAACATAGAAAAATAAAATATATCAGCTTGTCAAAAGGGCTTTAGTTATGTATCTGCGGTCCTATTAGTCCAATCGTGACGTTTAGTACCTCAAATTATAGAATTTAACTAATAGAATACAATGAGATATAAAAATTAAATAGAGTAGCCTGGCAAAAGGGCCTTAGTTATGTATCTTTGATCCTATTAGTCCAATCGTGACGTACAGTACCTCAAATGGTACAATTTAACCAATAGAATACTACGACGTAGAAATCAAATACATTAACACCAAAAGGACCTTAGGTATATATCTTTGCTCCTATATATGTTATGTCAAAAGAGCCTTAGTTGCGTATCTCCGGTCCTATAGGTCTAATCATGACATATGGAGCCTAAAATGATAGGATTTAACGGAGATAATACGATGGTGGAGAAAAATTAAACATGGCGGCATGTAATAACACCTTAAACTGGCAGCAATAAAACGAATTAACGCACAGAAGTGTGTGACATATTACGTGACAGGATTATTAGCAAATACCATACGATTACGTCATACATATCTCTGCATACGTCCACTTTTAGTTAACTACTTAGTATGTATTCAGTACTTTGCTTTACGGTTGTTGAGGCATGGGCTCTTAAACAGAAGAATGTTAAAAATCTTGAAAGCTTTGAGATGTGGTGCTACCGCCGTATACTAAAAATAAGTTGGGTGGATAAAATTACAAATGAAGAGGTAATACGCAGAATAAATAACGATCCAGAAGTTATACTGAATATAAAAAAGAGAAAACTTGAATAGTTTGGCCACCTGATGAGAGGACAAAAGTACTCATTCCTACAAAATATAATGCAAGGAAAAATCCAAGGACGCAGAAATCCAGGCCGTATAAGAATGTCCTGGATGAGAAATTTAAGAGAGTGGTTTGGCTGTACCACTAACGAATTATTCAAAACAGCAGTAAATAAAATTAGAATCGCCCTAATGATATCCAATCTCCGATAGGAGAGGCACTTAAAGAAGAAGATATGATAAACTCGTAAAATCTCCAACGTTCACTGTTAGACATATGCCTCCCGTTCAGTGCACACATTTACTGCTCCTTGACGCTGTGATGAGAATGAGATAGGATTTAACAAATAGAATGACAGAAAACTAAACAAGACAGTGTGTCAAACGTGGAATGCGTCGCAGAACGTGAAATATTAGCGTAAAATATCCATTTAATTTTTTTCCTCAGTTGAATAATTCCTGCTGGTATTTGGTCTAAGCTTACTTCTTTTCCCCATTCAAGCTGTTTCATAGCTAATTCTACTTCCTCTTTATAGTGCTCTGTTCATCTGTTTTGGTAAAACATAACAGTTGTTTCAGATATCTTTATCGCGTTTCCTTTTTTTATGGATGAATACGCTGTCGTTTTCATCTTTTACTATTTCATATGGAGCTACACGATTAACAATTCCAAATCAAGAAAACACAAATAACACTCAGAATTATATTATACAACTAATAGTCGAAAAATTAAGAGCAAGAGATAGATAATCAGACAATTAAGATCAGCGCTACATGGTGCACGCAATTCCACATTTGAACACTACATTAGTACATTGTCTAAAGAAAATCATTCACTATGGATAGCAACAAAAACACTTAAAGAGACCTGAACAATACAACCCACCAAATAAGAAAGATGACGTTAGTTGAGGAAGATCAGACCAGGAAAAAATGTCAACATTTTCAGAATACCAGATAATAATAATCAAGCAATAGAACACTGAAAACTTTTGTTTTTAACTGTACGCCCGTGAATGACTTATTATTTTTTAAAAAACACTTAATATTGCACTTTTTTATTGTATTTTTTCATCTTTCAATATAATTCTTATAGGAATATATTTATTTATAACATACGGTCTTATGGTCTTATTACGGCTTTAAGATTATACGACCTAAATGTATCTTGTACCGCACTGCTAATTAAGAATTATGTTTGTAATGCGATAAGAGGTCCGGATATACGAGACACCAGTGACTCATGCCGCACTGATAAAAATCCAACAGGAATCTGCATGTCTATAAAAAAAATAGATTAATTTGTTTTGTGTATTAATTTAGTTTAGTTTAGTCGAACAAGAGTTGCAGTAAAAGATTTTTCTAAATATAGAATGTAAACCATATTTCCAATGCTTTGTGAAAGAGAACCAGTTTATAATATTCCGGACGACGTAATAACACCTTATTTTAGAATATTGGTCGTTGAATTGAAATCATTGTTCAAGAAACGAATTATTCATGTGCAGATGTTTTACTATAAAAACATGTAAAACCAAAATCTCGATTAAAAAAGTTGCAACCAGCTACTCACGATGAAACTTAACCCCATTATTGATTTTACAAGTGATAAAATGGGTCGACAAAAGACCAGCTTTAAGCCTTACAACATTTAAACATAATAGTTGTATCTTGGTTTAATCAAATGAAAAGAAAAATTATATACAAGTACTAAAACCACAAACTATTCTCGATTATAACTTGGTGAAAAAGAGTGTTGATTTTAGTGATCAAGTGGCTTCTTACCAAAGCCCAATACGCAAAATTCTGAAGTGGTACCGGAAAGTGGCAGTGGAATTAATATTTAATGCCGCATTTAATACCTTAGTAGTCAATGCTTAGTTGCTAAATAATAGAAAACGTAAAAAAAGCGACAACCTATCCTTATGTTCAGACTGAAGTTCGCGAAAGCATTTGCAATTAAAGAAATGTTGTAACCCTCACGACCAGTTACACCCAAAAATACCATCTCAGGCAAAGCGATGTAGATAATACAAAGAGAAAAAAGTGTACAAGATGTTACAAAATTTTAAGAAGAAGCATGACTAGTAGAAAGTTAAAACATACTGTGAAGAATGTGATGGCAATACTGCAATATGTCTAGTGTGCTTCATTGAAGCACATTAAAAAATAATTTTACTTATACAGGAACTATTATTGAGTAAAAACGTATTGTGCCTCAAGTGGCCTATAGTATTGGAAGTCGTAAGTTGATAGTTTCTAGTAGAACCTTTTTATTGTTAATTACCTCCGTAAAAGTGAGTTATAGTATTTATAAAAAGATGGATGTAAATAATATGCCTTCGACATCTAAAAAAGCTAGATGTGAACATAAACGTAGATTGACCACTGCTGAATTACAATCATTGTTAGAAGCATCTGGCGAGGACGATGTAGATTAAATGAATGATGGAAGTGACTCTGATTGACTCTAACGAAATATTTGCACAAAGTCGTTCAGAAAAATCGAGGATTGCGTTTTGGAAAGAGACAACACAAACAGAATTTAAGACTTTTCTCGGACTTATGTTCCATATGGGGACAATTAAGATGAACCGTCTGAATGAGTACTGGAAAAGTATGGGTAACTTCTATAATAGTGTTGACTTGACTAGATAATTGCTCATAGCCCATATTAAGAAATAAGCGAATAGACAATCCTCACTTGTCAAAGGAACTGAAAAAACGTGAAGTGGTCTAAAAACTAAAAAGTCCCCTATTCAAACTGTTTTTAATAAAAAATTTAATAATATGTTTAAGTTTTTTTAATATACCCTAAAACTGAAAGCGCAAAGAATCGATTGCAAGTTACAAAATACTTGTAGAGTCATACTGTTTGGACAAGTACTGTTGTTTAAATAATCGCTTTCTGTCATAAAAAAATTGAATAAATTGTAAAATATTGTTTGATCTGCTTGATATTTAGCACACTTTAATAACTGATCAATTGCCATAATTTCAAGTAGCTATATTACCTGTTGTTAGGCAAAAAACAAAGTTATTAACTTTTATAAATTACTACAAACATAATATCTTAAAGTTTACGGTTTTTTGAAATTATATCAATTATTTATGTATTTAAATTTGGTATTTCTCTACATTAAAAGCTTTTTATGGTCTACAACTTTTATTTGAATTATTTTTCTTTAGAATGTATACAAAACGTTTTATAAGCAAAAAATTAATTTTTTTTGCCTTTTAAGATTGTTTAAAAAAACAAAGCAAAATCAAGTGTACGTCTTTACGAATTTTTCGTCAGCTACCCCTCATACTATTTAGAATTTAAATTTCTGTATAAGATTTTTTTAAACTATTTAGCGAGGTTCCGTGAACTACTTTCTTATGGCATGATCAAAGTCAAATATTATTTTTTATGTGATTACACAGCTACAATTATTGGTCGTTATTGAGATGAAAATTACATTTTTAATTAACTAATATTTAACGTTTTGATTTCCACTATTATTTTACAATAACTTTGTTTATTGTACAAATTATGTAAACATGTGTATACACATTTTGTACAAAAAAACGTTTTTTGAGAACGATTTCCGGAATGGAAATCAAAATTTCAAACATTAACAGGATCACAACCAATAATTAAGGCCTCAATCCCATAAAACCATAATATTTATCTTAAACTATTCATCGATAGCTTCGACTAAACAGGTTGTAATTTGAAATTTATGTAAAATATTCCCCTACACGATTCTCTGGGCAAAAATATCTAGGTTGAATAAATATAACATCTAAACGAAGAAAAAACCCGTTGAGACTGCAACTTGTGAGCAGGTAGTTTCAATGTCGTTCTTTGAACTTGACCAAAGCGATCGATATTTAGGTATCTAAAATATTATTTTAAGGATTAATACCGGTAACATCTATTGGCTCTAAAATGATGACAAATACAGTGATTTTACCGCTCGATGTTAAAACGTAGGTATGACGTAAAAAATTAAATATATAAAAAAAATCGGAATATTGAAAAACCGACAACAGTGCCAAGCCTACAAAGGTGCACTAAACGAACATACACAATTTATAAATAGAAAATGATAGCAATTCTTGGTGATGCTAAATTACTGCAACGTGAAAAGTGTTTAAAAGGATAGCGGGATGTATATATATATATATATATATATATATATATATATATATATATATATATATATATATATATATATCTGTATATATCTATACATATAACTTCGTTTTCTTTAGACATATTTTTTCTCCTATATAGTGTTATCATCTTTGGAATGTTCCACTAAGAGCAA
The DNA here is from genome assembly GCF_040954645.1 of Diabrotica undecimpunctata. Classification (NCBI taxonomy): domain Eukaryota; kingdom Metazoa; phylum Arthropoda; class Insecta; order Coleoptera; family Chrysomelidae; genus Diabrotica; species Diabrotica undecimpunctata. The sequence goes on from NC_092806.1 coordinate 16,028,881, forward strand.
AATATGTACCAAATTCTTAACATCGCTCTCTATGATTATCTTTTAATTAAATAATGTCTAAACTGCTCAATTGCTTCGTTAGAAATAATAAAGACAAATTGAGAAGTCTTCGCTAATTGGGATGTTTACTATGAGCCTTGCCTTTTAATAAATGTGTTTACGCAAGCTTCGAATTTATTTTGGGTTATATAAAGAAATGTTGTCCCTGGTCACGGCAACATAAAAAATGCAGAACGCCGATATTACGCAAACAACGTAATTTAATTCATTGTCTATCTACCAATTTGTGTAGATAAAACATTATCTCTATCTCCATAGATATTTTCCAGATATATATATATATATATATATATATATATATATATATATATATATATATATATATATATATATATATGTATATATATTAAATGGCCAAATATATGGCCTAGGAGGACAAATTCGTTAAACTTCCCGTGCTCGAATCGGTATCAATAAAGTGTTATGATCATTTCGGCCTATCCCAGCCTCATCAGACACTTGGGCTGATACAAATTCGAACTCGAAAAGTCCAACGAATGTCTCCCAAAACTTCACTACAACAGTAGTTAGCTTACAAAGGCGCCACCTGCTTTGGCGGCCGTGAACGAAAACGATATAATAATATCGTTTTCTGTTCAAAGGAAATAGGCAAAAAACAAAACTGACAGTGGTTAAGATGCATTTCAACCATCATTATGGCCCTTTTTCATCCAACTTTCATTTTTGGTAGACACGATGAAACCAAGAAGAATGGACAGTAGTGTTTCACTCATTGAATTATGTGATACGTGTACGTTCAGCGATGAAGGAAACAAAAGTGATGATTTGGGTGAGGAGTTAGTTGATGAAGGCGATCTACGTTTAACTTCTCAAACAAGTATAATTTTAGGGTCGCATGGTGAAAATGTTGACAGTCATCACTTTCAGCGTAAAAAAATTGTTCAAAAGATCACCTAAGAGGAAAAGATGCGCAAAAACGGACTTTCCCCCTTTGATGAAAAACTCCTTGAATTTGAAAGTAAAAAAATGAAGTACTTAGAGCAAAAATTATCACAAACTTTAGATGGAGATTATCAATTGCTTATGAGTTTGTTGACATATCTCCATGATATACCAAAAGAGAGAAAATGGATTTTCCGCCGAAAGAGGATAGACGTTTTTATGGACGAAGTTCAGCTACAGAACTCAAGTACACCAAATTATTCTTCCGGTGATTCTTCCTCAATTCATTTCCAAAACTTACGAACAGTCAACATCCAGTCAAAGTCTAGTTTTTTTCATGATTTTGATCCCATAGCAATGTGATTGTAGACTTCTTGTTGGATGTAATATCTAACTTGTTAATTAATAAAAAATGTCATAAATTCATTTTGTTTTTGTTTTTGGGATTTAACTTTAGTTAAATCTATATTTACATAGTTAGTATGTTATAAATAATTGTATAAAATAAAATAATTATATATAATATTGTATTAATAAAAAAAATTTACCTTGATGTTTGTTTCTTGGTACACCTAACCTACCTTATTGTTACAACCAGCCGTTCATGTGGAGAGATCATTTCTCGAAAATTACAGAATTTTTCGAGTTTAGCATGAATTTTGTTTGAAGAATGCATTGGAATGTATCATTTTTCATTTGAAAATAGGAGAAGTAGTGGTCATTGTCGACTTGGAGATCGTAGCACAAATGAGCAAATTCTCCAAACTCGTTTCTTTTTGCGTAAATAGGATTTACCCACACTTCTCTTCTTCGTTTATATTGACTGACACGTCGATGAATCAAAGGAGACTGTTCCAAAAAGAAAAATTCTTCATTAGAATTAGAAAGACCGTTTCGTACAACCATAATTGTACCATAGAGTTCGGTCTTCGTCCGAATTCGCACCTTCGCAGTTCGCAGCTTTCCGGATCCAGTGGACGGGAGGCCTTAACCATCTCCACATAATGAACTCTAATCGCTTTCAATTATTTTTCCTTTAATTTTTGTTATATTATCTTCGTTTTACATTGGGTTCCATGCTATTCCTATTTTTTTTTCACTTTTTACCATTGCCAAAGTCCTCGGCTATGGTCTAGAATGCGTTTCGTCCATCTGGTCCTCTCGGCAACCTGACCAACTTTTACTAACGATTGCTGATGTAAATAAGTATTGAGAACAGAAATTTTATTTATGTATTTGATACAGTGAAACTTGGATGATTCGAATCTCAGGGGACCGTTAAAAAAATTCGAATTATCCAAAAATTCGAATTCAAAATATATTTACAAAAAACAGTGATACTTACAAAAGCATCTGCAAACGATAAAAATCAACACTTTTGCAGATGTTGCCCGAATTTTGTCAACCGAAAAAAATGGGCTAACAAAATTCAGTCAAGGATACCAATTAAAACATTTGCAAGCTATAAAAATGATCAATTATTGTCATTATGGCAGGTGTTCTCATTGGTATTTTCGGCCAAATTTTGGCCGATAAAAATCGCACAGTGCGAACGTGTCATTAAAACAATAACAAACATTTTGTCTCAAAAAATTTATTGAAAATAAGAACATTTATTACAATTAACAAAAAAAGACAGACTTTAATAACTTTTTCCAAAGAAATCCGAAATTTTTAGCTGCTTTTTAGAATTTAGCTTCTGGGTATGATAATGACAATGGCAATGACTTCTAAGGCATTCTAAGGTGAACTAAAACTAGATGACTTACATCATTTTTACTTTCAAAGTAGTATCTAAGTTGTGTAATATGGTTCGTTGCTTCGGCTACACTGCAACATCTTCATCCACGTTGACAAAATCTTCATAAGAGATGGCAGGATCAGAAATGACGTCCTCCCAGCCGTCAACTGAAAGCAGCTCTTCTGTTAGTGCCGTTAGCGTTTTCTGCGTTCTCCTCCTTTTTTACGAAACCAGTTTTTTTGAAACAGTGTTTGATCGTTTTGGTTGTATTACTTTCTCCCAAGCTTTCTTACACGTTCAAGAGGCTTGAAGAATGTCTAACTTTATTTTAAGGGAGCTGCAATCTTCCATCAATATGTTTTCAACCAAAAAACGTCTGTTAAAATGTTTAAGATTTTTTATGATGCCCTGGTCCATAGGCTGAAGAACTGAAGTCATGTTGGCAGGAAAAAAATAACTTCTACATTTTCCATTAGTGGGATAGTGTTGTAGTCCGTACAGTTGTCACTAAACAAACTAACTTTCCTTTTTTCTTTTATAAACTTTTTGTCTAATTTTATCAGACATTTCTCGAGAAGATCCATAGCCATCCAAACTCTTGCGCTGCTCACATATTCCACTGGTTTTGACTTAACGTTCTTAAAACAACGTGAATTAGCCAACTTACCAATCATCAGTAGAGGCAGCACTTCTGATCCGTCCATGTTTGCACCAATTAGGAGAGTGACTCTTTCTTTGCATAGTTTTCCTCCGTGACATTTTTCATTTTTGAATGTCAGTGTTTTGACAGGAATGCATTTATAAAAAGACCTGTCTCGTCAAAATTGAAGATACCTCTTTCATCTATATCCTGAATCATCTCCTCCAATTTTTTTTTCATTCGTTGTACTCGCCTTAAAGTTGTTTTTCCCCATTTCAACAACGAATTGTTCAGCTTTGCTTCTTATAAGAGGACCACTCACGGGAATCTCCTTACCCCTGGCTTGTTCGAATTATTTTAAAAACACATTTGGATTTTCTGGCTCATTAACCTTTCTCATTTTTTACCGCACTCACTTTCACTCTTGAGATTTTTTTTCTTTATTCTTCAAGTAGGTCTATCCACCTACTTGAAGAAGTAGGTGTGAATTATCATGTGTTAAAAGGAATTCCAAAGTCCTTGGCAGTCTCAGATTTTTTCCTCATCCCATTTTTTACTTCTTTAATTGCTGCTATTTTTCCAATACCGTCAAAGTTTTATTTGTTCTAAGTTTACTGAAGGGGCGTGCCGGGTGGGGGAGAATTTAGGTGCCAGATACGGGTACAATGTACAATGGTCTTGAATGTCATGAAACAAGTGGCGCGAGAGTGTCATCGAATGCGATAGTCTGTGGACTAGTACGCATTTCGATGCGCATCGCCCCGCCTCGAATTTCCCATTGGCTCTTGACCTGGAAATCCCTATTTATCGCTCGAACAGCGCATATAAATATTGGCGATTTTCAGGTCAGTCCCTCACGGGCTCTCCGAGAGCTTAGTGCTCTAGGGGCTCTGCTTCCTGCATTTCCATACTCTGTGGCTGAGAATTGTTTTCAACTTAACTTGGTGTTTTTATTTCGACGAAGAAAATTGTCATGTAAGAAATATCTTGCCTTTTTCAAGGCAAGACACCGAAGACAGAAATATTTACAAGTCCATACCCAGTAAATGGACTTGAGTAGAGGAGCATTCGACTGCGATATTCCAAGCCCTCTACAGAGCACCCGGAGACAACAGAAGGTGGTTAGACCCCTAATTGTTCCCCCGAGATGACATGGCGCCCGACAACGTGGTTAAAATCCGAACCCACGACCCAGCTCGAATTCACAGAAGGCAACACACCATTGACTTCAACATGGGTTGAAGTCAAGAGAATAATGGGGAGAACCACGTAGTGTTAGAAAGCAATACTCTAACACTCCGACATCGAGGCCTTCTGCAGACCTGATTCCTTCGACGTGTAGACACCTTTGACGAGCCAGGCTTTTTCGAAGTTAGAAGCCCCAGATGCCGATGGAAGTCCCGGAGTAGACCTAGTCATCGCTCCCCTACCGAAAGTGGTCGGACGACCACGTAGGCTTCGGCACACTGGTGCCCTACGAAACCCCGTTGGATATGGCAGATGGGATCCGGACGACCGAAAAGAAGACGAACCCGTTGGAGGAGTTGGCACACCGACCGAGGATGGACCTGTAGGAGCTTGAGATGCCGTCATCATCACCGACCTCCCCCTGCAAGTAGTGCAGTGTTGTGTGAATTATTTTGAACATTTTTACTTGTATTTTTGTGCATATTTTCTTGTGTATTTTCACATGTATTTTTATTGTATTTTTTATTCAATAAATATTTTTCCCAGCCGCAGAGTCTCCAGAGGAGGGGGGATGTCATCGAATGCGATAGTCTGTGGACTAGTACGCATTTCGATGCGCATCGCCCCGCCTCGAATTTCCCATTGGCTCTTGACCTGGAAATCCCTATTTATCGCTCGAACAGCGCATATAAATATTGGCGATTTTCAGGTCAGTCCCTCACGGGCTCTCCGAGAGCTTAGTGCTCTAGGGGCTCTGTTTCCTGCATTTCCATACTCTGTGGCTGAGAATTGTTTTCAACTTAACTTGGTGTTTTTATTTCGACGAAGAAAATTGTCATGTAAGAAATATCTTGCCTTTTTCAAGGCAAGACACCGAAGACAGAAATATTTACAAGTCCATACCCAGTAAATGGACTTGAGTAGAGGAGCATTCGACTGCGATATTCCAAGCCCTCTACAGAGCACCCGGAGACAACAGAAGGTGGTTAGACCCCTAATTGTTCCCCCGAGATGACAAGAGAACAGTAAAGAATAGTACCTCTTTTCGCGGAAATTTTCAGCATGAAATTGACATCTTAGCTTGTAGAGAAATTCGAATTATCCAAAATATAATTCGAATTATTCACGACTTTTTACCATTATTTATACAGGAAATGCTCGGGAACAGAATAAAAACTCGAGTTAAAGAAGATTTCGACTTAGAGAAGTTCGAATTAAGCAGGTTCCTCTGTATTTCCATAAATTTCTGTGTAACTTGCGATCCATGCGATCTCAGTTTATATAAAAGCTACCGAACCAAAACAGTAGTACATGTTTTCATATTTCATGTTAATAACGCATTTACTTTTATAATAAAACTTGAATAAAGCATAAAATATTCATGACTAGAAATAATAAAAATACGCATTTTCCAATTTCCGTGTTGTTGCTATGAAAAAATATTTAATTTGAGTCTTGCATTATCGCTGTTTAGTAAGTTTTATAAAACAATTCCATAATGTACAAACATGTCATTTCTGGTACTCAATCTAGAAAAGACTACACGATGTTGTTAAATTTTTTTAAATTGAGCAGATTTGTAGGAACAAGTCCTTTAAATTACAGACAAAATGGATACGAAAGAGTACTTCTACAACCGGTCTTCATTGTTTATCTAGTGAATTTGTATTTTTACTTTACAACCTATAAATGGGTAACCAGTGTTGCTAATACTGTTTCAGCAATTAACTTTGCTTTAAATATAATATTCGTGTGTTTTTGTGTTATAAATTCTAACTGTTTACTAACTCAAGATTGGCGACTCTTTTTATCCTATTTGGAACGACTTGAAAAGGTTTGCAACATTGTATGTTACCAAAACGATAAAATACCAAATTCCTTGCTAAATGCTCTATTTGTATATGGACTTGTGGTATCTTATTTGTTTCTTAATATTATAATTATTTTTAATCTCAGCTTTGACACGTTTCAATGCTCTGCCTTGATATTTTGGTTTATAACGCATTTTTTTGTTTGCACCGAATCAATATATCTAGTTTGCATAGCAAATCTGCTAAAATCTAGGTACGAGTATCTAGATCTACAGCTACGAGAGCTTTATGGCAAAAATCAACGTTCTATATTTATTCATCATATCATTAAATGCTTCGGATTGACCAATAAAATTCTAACTATAATGAATGCATTATTTTTTTGGGAGACTATATTGATATACGCGTTATTTGTTATACATGCCTGTTTTAGTTTGATGTATGGATTCTACTTAAAATCAACATATTTTAAGGTTAAAATACTAACAATTTCATCAACAGTAATGTATACGGTAAGTAATATTAATGGTTTTAACTTAGGTTTTCATTTTATGTTTATGTGACCTTTAGAACGAAAATATATTCATAGTTAGAGTATGTTTCAACTGTAGTGGCGAAAATTTCTAGGAACAGTAAAGCCTCACCAAACAAAGCAGTGGCGTTCCAAAAAATACTTATGATTTAAATCAAATTGTTAAAGATAGGTACACACAATCTATTAAACAATGATATTAGATTATATTTTTGGCAATATTGTACTACATTTTAATACAAATTATTATAATATATCATGTACAGCTTGTCAAATTTAAGGTGATACTTGACAAATTTGTCCACTTGCGTAGAAAATTAAGTGAGAACGCATTCGGAGGAAAAGAAATACATAATGCGCTCGGTCTCTTCGCCAAGTTTACAGAGAGTGACCTTATTTATTAATGGAACTTCTATGATATGTCTATATTGTATGTTATTTTCATGTTTCAATTTTTCCTTCGGAAATTTTTCTCAAAATACAAAATATTTTGTTTTTGTTACTTGGTAAAAAAATTCTTCTAATAATTATATTTTATTTGACTCATTAATATTGACCATTCAGTCATGTTGAAGCGGCAGTTTTTTTCGAACACTTCTATAAATGTCTCGTTCTGTAATTTTATAAGAGGGATATTGGCAGAGATGAAAGCTTTACATTGGCGTTACAGTAAACTGTATAAGAACAAAAGAACAGTAGTTAATCTTATACCTGGGACATACCGACGAAACATTTATTACTTAATTTTTATACTAGAGTTGTCGTAATATTTTATATTATAGTCATATTCTTTTATTCTTCGGATCTTCGGCATTTTAGCCATAAATATTTTAATCTGTTGTTTATTTCTTTACAATAAAATAATATAATGAGCTGGCGCTCAAACTCACTGATTAGTCTGATGTTTAATACTACTTTTAGATACAAATTACTTGACTACACAAGACACTTGAGATAATTTAATTTATAACTCACCACAAAAGACACGATTAAAATTAAAGTTCGTCTTCTGTCTCCTAGTTACTATTTTCTAGAGAATCCACACTATCAGTGTCACTATCTTCCTGCAAATGTATTACTAAATCGTCTACAACTAAGTCTAGAGCTGGTTCCTTTTCCATATAATAACGCTCATAAGAAATAGCATGCTCGCAATATTTTTTCCACTCATCTTGAGAAAATTTGCAGAAAAACTCATCACAATATGTTCCAACATTTTTAAATTTAAAATCTACATTTTTATTTGCCACATATTGTTTTAGAGCAGCCCACACTAACTCAATTGGATTTAAGTCCGGGTGGTAGGGAGGTAGTCTTAAGACAGAGCGACCTGCATTTTTCATGATTTGATCTATTTCATAAGTTTTATTTCTGGGTTTGTGAATTTTTATTAGATTATATAATTCTGCTTTTATCATTTCGTCTGAAAAGGAAATGTTCTTTTGTCTTAACCATTCCTTCATTTCGTCTTTTCTACACCCCATAGTGGGACATTTTTGCACTTGGACATTGTGGTATGATGCATTGTCTATAACCAATACACTACGGGCTGGTATATTAGGAATAAGTTTTTCATGAATCCATTTTTTATAATTATTATAGTTCATTTCGCTATGATAATCTCCAGACTTTGTACCAGATTTAAATGTCGAACATGCGTTTTTTATGAACCCCATTTGGCCGCCAGCGTGAACAATAATCAGCCTTTGCCCTTTGGACACTGGGTTGTGCAAAGCCCCAGTATCTGTCATAGGTATGAGAGGAATGAATATAAGTTTCTTCCCTATATTGTTTAATATTTCTGAGAAACTTCTTCCGGAGCACTTGTATATCGGATTTTTCCATTAGGATTTTCCTGTTATTCTTCGCTTTCTTCCATCGAAATCCCATATCTCTCATCACTTTTGTCAAAGTTTCATGCGACCCTGTATAAATATTGTCTTCATGAATCTTTTTTGTTATATGTCGCAATATAGGAACTCGTTTTTCCGTGACATAATAATTTATTATTATACGCCGAAGTAAACCTTTGTCAAAATCGCCCAAGTTGGATTTTGGGGCAGATCTCATTCTTTTGTTAGGCGTCGAAAATGATGTAGAAGCACCTTCTTCTATATTTTTCATTTCACGAGAGATCCGTTTTATAGTGGCTATACTTACTCCCGTTGCTAAGGAAGCACGCTCTTGAACTTTTTTAAAATCTTTAACATGCGGATTTTGCATCGCTTTTCTCTGCATAAAAATAATTACATTTGGTATTACCTCCCTCGTTTGTCCAGACAAGACTTTGCCTTCTAATTTTGAATGAAAATACTTATTTAAATAATTATTTAAAAAGTCAAATCTATTGTAATACGATATTTCTTCAACACACAGTAACTTTAAACATAAGTAAAATAAAAAAAAACTTTGTCGCAGACTATACAAGTACCTTGCACTTCGAAGGGCCAAGAAATAATAAGGGCGAATTGTGTTGTGGTCGAATGCGCATCGTGGGTGGAGCCTAATTTCAAATCGGCCAAGTATCACGTTAAATTTGACAAGCAATACATATTGTCTGTATGTGAAACCATAGATACGTATTAGAGATTACAGTATTAGTAAATATTAATTGCAAAGATTGTTTTAACTTTAAAACCTTTATTATTTATATTATTACTCACTTAAAAGTCACAAAGTTAAATAGAAGAATATACGAAATGATTGTAATAAAGTAAAAAAATAATACATACATACAGGACAGTTTGGAAAACTTATATTCACATTGGTTACATAGGTACATCGTAATGTTAAATTATATTATTCATTTTCATAATCAGATGCACTGTCGTCGTCATTAGAATCACTTAAATCAATCCTTAATTCTTCAGTAATTACATCTATGCGGTGTTCACTTTCCAAATACTTATCTTCAACCTTGACAACATGTTCACACACTTTCTTCCAGTTATCTACAGTTACTCTAGCAAATTCCTGTTCCACCAACACTTTTACGTCTTCTAACTTAAAATAAACGTTTTGTTTTGCAACTTCATTTTTTATTTTCGCTCAAACCATTTCTATAGGATTCAAGTCTGGATGATATGGCGAAAGTTTTAAAGAAACATGTCTTCATTCTTGCAACACTTTGTCAAATTTTTATTGAATATGATCTTGGTTGTGTCGTTTGATGATTTCATACAAAATTGCAATTTTAACATTGACGTTACAAATGATAAATTTTTTTCTGTCAACCAAAATATCATATCCATTTTTTTAGAATTACTGGTGGGTGCTTTATTAATTTGTACATTATGATATGACGCATTATCAGTAACAACAACAGATCCAACAGGCAAATTGGGGAATAACTGTTCTTTCATCCATTTTTCATAATTTTCTGAATTGATATCATCATGATAATGTCCTGTCTTAGCTCCTGACTTAAAAATCTAAAGGGCATTCTGTATGAAATTGATCTCCCCACCACCATGTATGATAACCAACCTACTTCCTTGTGAAATATTTTTGAACAATCCTTTGCTACTGTCATCTGTCCAGCTATTTGGCGTAGTGTATCCTGCATAAAAAAGGGGATGCTACCGACATCAGGAATTACAGGCCCATAAGTCTACTTTCACATATTTATAAACTATTTACAAAAATAATTACGAAACGACTAGAAAATAAATTGGAATTTTATCAGCCCATAGAACAGGCGGGTTTTAGAAAAGGCTATGAAACAAACGATCACCTACTGGTAATAAAAAATATTATAGAAAAACGCACTGAATATAATAAACCACTAGCTTTATTATTTTTCGACTATGAAAAGGCAGCGAAATTGACAGAATGCCGAATTGACTATTGGTATATAAATATAATTAAACACATATACCAAAACGCAACAGCCAATGTTAAAGTGGGTGATCGTCAAATCCAGAAATTCCCGATACAACGTGGAGTACGCCAGGGGGACACCATATCGCCGAAACTGTTCACTACGCTTTTGGAATATATATGTAAAAGGGCAAAACTGACCGACAAGGGCATAAACATAAACGGAGAAAAGCTTAGCATCTAAGGTTTGCAGATGATATTTTACTAATAGCTGATAGGATAGATGAGGCCAAAGAACTTTTAAATCAGCTCTACCTTTCCTCGCTAGAAGGGGGATTGAAAATAAATATATCTAAAACCCAAATGATGACAAATCTTGTAGTCAGTGAAGATATATGCGTAGGAACAAGATCCATAGACCAGGTAATGGCCTATAAATACCTAGGTCATGAGATTCGCATAGGAAAAGATAACCAAACCGTTGAGCTTCTCCGTCGTATAAGACTGACTTGGGCAGTCTTCGGCAAGCTGAACCATATTTTCAAATCGTCTGATATACCAATATTCCTTAAAAGAAAAACGTTTAATCAGTGTGTTTTGTCAGTGTTAACTTACGGTGCGGAAACGTTGACCATGACAAGGAGAACAGTTCAAAAGATCCGTGTGTGTCAAAGGGCGATGGAGCGTGCTATGTTGGGTGTTTCACTACGAGACAAGATCCAACATCGCCAGCTACGACAAAGAACAGGAGTGGCTGATGCAGTAGAGAGAGTAACAACACTGAAATGGAACTGGTCAGGTCACGTGGCTCGAATGACAGATAATAGATGGAAAAAGCGGATACTGGAATGGAGACCAAGAGATGATGCCTACCGAAGCAGAGGTCGTCCTCCAACACGTTGGACTGGCGATCTAAAACGTTGTCATAGGAATTGGATGCAAGAGGCACAAGATTGAAATAGATGGAAAATTATGAGGGAGATCTATGTCCAGCAGTGGATAAGCGAAGATTGAATGATGATCCTGAATGTACATAGGTTTCATCAACATATACAATTAAATTACTTTTGCTTCTGGAATATTTAATTTTGTCCAAATATTTAATGCGTAGAGCACGAATATCATTCCGTTCAATTAATAAACGTCGATTTTCTTACTTTTTCTTCCATTTAAATCCCAAATCTTTCACAATTCTGTAGAGAGAACTCTCCAGTCCACTCGTACACCTCTTCAAGCCTTTTCTGCAAAAGCTTCAATGATACACGACAACGTTCAGTCTCATGAAAATGATGAATGGTATTTCTAACGAACTGTTTGTCATACTCCCACAAATCTGTCACGGTTGATTTCCTTTTAGTAAGTGTTGTAGCTGGAAATTTTAGTGTATTATTTGACTCTGCGTTTGTTAACATACTCGCTTGTTGAATGATCCTTTCTACTGTACGTAAAGATACTCCAGTAGCTTCACTCACACGTTGTTTAATACTGGTTCGATTATCTTCAGGAAATAGTATTTGCATCTATTTAAATACATTGTAAAATATTCCTTTGGATTCTGGTGTCAATCTGATCTGTTTACTCCTACTACAGTTAACCATCTCCATTCTACAAAATAGTTCTAATACGCGTGGTAGCACCTTTCTTGTTGAGACTCGACAACATATTGAGACTAAATTATGAACTCGTTTGAAACGGCGGGCGTAATTTCGGCCGGTAATCCCTTGGCCTACCTGCATAAATCAAGGGGTACCATTTATGACAGGGGTAATTTCGGCCGAGGGGTTGATGTTTACGATGAGATTAAAATATTGGTAATTACGCTTCATAGTTTCTGTAAAATATTAATTGTGTATTTATTTGGAAATACCTAATCCTGTGTACCTGTCGGAAATACCTTTAATTTACTTATCTCTTTATTCTAATAACTATGTTGTACCTACTTAAGATTATTCCTTTAAATGTATAAAATTCACAAATAACAGGTATAAAATTATTATAGCTAGTCAGTATTATAACTTATCTTGAAGCTACTAGTCGATAGAAAGCATAAAATATATTATTTGTATACGATGGCATCTGTTTCAGTAATTAAGAGTTCACGCGGTTGTGACTTACTAGTTGTAGAAAAGTTTCAGTTTTGTAAACAGGACGTATTAAAAAGTGGTGAAGTACGTTGGAGGTGTATAAAGAAAAATTTAAGATGTTTAGCCAAACTGTACACTGTTGGTGCGGAATACACAGTTACTAGAAGTGAATTAATCCACAACCACGAGTCCGATGAAACTACGTTGGAGAGAAAAATAGTGACGACTTCATGCAAGCGCAAAGCTGAGGAAGACATATCGGAGAAACCTTCAAAAATTATTAAAAGCGTTCTTTCAAATCATTTGCCAGAGAATTTGTCATCGATAGATGTCAGTCTAATAAGAAGAAATTTGTACAACAGCCGCCGTAAGCTCTTACCAGCCCTGCCTAAGGATATTCACGATGTACATTCTGTACTCGATAGTTATGGACCGAAAACCACAACAGGTGAAAATTTTTTGTTTATTAACAGCACAGCTGATAATATCATTGTTTTTTCTTGCCATACAAATATAATAAGTTTATGTAAAATGAAAGATTTTTACATGGATGGCACATTTTCTTATTGTACAAAATATTTTTATCAGTTATTTACCATCCATGGACTGGAAAATGGGCATTATGTTCCTCTTTTGTATTGTCTGTTGCCCAATAAGACCAGTGACACATATATGAGACTTTTTCTGTTGGTAAAATCTAAAATTTTTGAACTTTATAATATTGTTTTTGAACCGAAGGAGGTATTTGTGGATTTTGAAATCGCAATTCATAACGCATTAAAAGTTGTCTTTCCCAAAACCAAACTAAATGGTTGTAGATTCCACTTGCACCAGGCGTGGTATAGGAAAATACAATCATTAGGGTTAACCCAAATGTATAAAGATAAAAACTGCGAGGAAAGCAAATGGCTTACTCATACTTTTGGGCTAACTTATTTAGACCCCTCTGAAGTTGAAGATTGTTTCATATTTGATCTCATGTCATACAAACCGGACCATAAACTTATAGATAAATACGCAGACTATTTATTAGAAAACTACATAGCGCCAGAATCTCATTTTCCACCAAATATATGGGCATATGAAAACCCATCAATTAAAAGAACCACAAATGCCTGCGAATCATTCCATTCGCACTTTAATTCTAGTTTTTATTCAAGTCACCCTTCTATATTTATTTTTATAGAAAAATTAAAAGATTGTCAGATCGATGCATATTTAAAAATAAAAAATTTAAATATTCCAGCAAAAATTAAAGACAAACAAGTAAAAAACAAACTAAAATTTATCGAAAACATGGTAAATATGCTTCGATCTGACAATATTTCTAGAATTAATTTCGTTAAATCTGTATCACATCAAAACGTTTTTTAAAAATTTATAGTTTACTTAATTTATAGAAATAAGTTGATGTAATAATTTTATTGAAATAAAGAAATATTTTAATATAAAGCATTCTGTTATTTTATTTGATTTGCGGCCGAAAATACCTATGAGATAAGGAAGCAACTTAAAACCTCCGGCCGAATTTACCTACCGGCTTTTAGTACCTGCTCTTTTTCCGGCCGAAATTACGTCCGCCCGTTTGAAATCCAGTGACTAGAAATTCTCGGAAATAATTCTTATCATTTCTTTGTATGTCCTTAACGAGTCGTTAAATATGGTATTAAATTATTAAAGAGGGTATTATAACAATCAAAAAGTTTGGTATCTATAAAACAATATGTGTACAAACTCCATTTTTTATTTAAGTGAGAAATAATTTTGTAATTAGTGCGATTTCAAATAATTTAATTTGTTTAATATTGCAACGCCACTGCATGGGTCTTATCATAGATATTCTATTGTATGCGCGATTAACTATTTTGTAGAAGGGCTCGCCACTTGATTTGAAATAAGCTGTAACTGTCCAAAAGCCATGAGATCCTTATCGCTGTGACGTATCGCTTCATGCTCGGTCGTGGGCGTTGGTTCATTGAGATCAGACAAACCGACTAAAACCTGTGGATGGCCTAACTTCGGATACCAGACGGCAACCAGGTTTCATTAGAGTTCTTCTTCTTCATCATCATTACCATTATCATCATCATTATCATCATCACCATCATCATCATCACATGGCGAATGGGTACACCAATAAACAGAGTTATCGACTTCGAGACAATTGAAGAGTAATATTTTAGATATTTATATAGCGGGTGTTTTTTTAGAGGTATGGAACTTTGAAATAAAATAAAACAAAAGTGATTTTTATCTAGTTTAATTTGGAGGTCCAATTTTCGATCATTTTTTCGAATGTTGGACATCAAGTGGTCAATCGATTCATGCTTACCGGTGTAGACTAGCACCTTCACACATCACCATATAAAATAGTCTAGCAGTATTAAATCGCACGATCCTGGAGGCCAATTCACGGTCCACAACGTTAAACTATGCGGTTACCAAACGTTTCCTTCAATAAATCAATTGTGGCATGATCTGTGTGACATGTTGGACCGTCTTGTTGAAACAGCAGCTCCTGCATATCATGTTTGTTTAATTAAGGAATGAAAAAGGCAGTAATCATGGCTATATAGCTGTCACCATCGACTGTAATGTTCTAGTCAGCATCGTTTTTGAAGAATTACGGTCCAATAATTCCACCAGATCATAAAGTACACCAAACAGTCAGTTTTCTTAACTACTTATTATCTTAACTACCAATAGGGCAATTTTGTTAGTTGACGTAGCCATTCAACCAAAAGTGAGCTTCATCGCTAAACAAAATCGGAATCAACGGCAATCTCGTTTTGGACTCATTCAGCGAATCTACGCCTGGCTAGGTCGTTCAGTAAAATCTTCCATAAAGTCGATGGAGACATACTTCTTGTGTCTGTGGATGCATATTATTATTTAGAGTAAATGTGGTGCAAAAACGTTCCCTGGTTAATCGGATTACTTGCTCTGATAGACTATTATGTTGACCATAAAATGAACGTAGGGCGCGATAAGTATTTCGAACAGAACCACAATTTTCAAAATAAAATTTGTACAATTTGGATGCGTTGTTCAGCGTCAAGTCTATTCGTGTTGAAATGCCACACCAAACTTAACATAAATGACTTGACAGCTGTCAAAATGGCCAACAGTTAAAAAAGTGTTACCAACTTACATTTCTATACCTCTAAAAAAACAACCTTTATTTTTATAGTAAGTGTAATTCAAAGCATAATTTTTAGATCGTATTACTTATTGCGATTATTAATTGCGACAAATTTGAAAAGCAATATAAGACTATCATAAATACATGTTACTGCTTGGCTCGAAGAGAAACCAACAAAAAGATGAGGAATCAACTCATAATGTGTGCTGTTTATGGAGAAGAATTAAAATGTTCGATTACTGCTGCCAGCTTTTTTGACATTAATCAAGAAGCTATAAATATATTATTTTTTACGATTTTCTTTTATTTATTTACAATTGTTCAATTTGTACTTATGTTGGGAGTTTAAATAAAAAAAAAATGTTTATTATTTTCTAAGATTACCTAGGAATCCTCTTATAAATATTTAATATAAAAATAACGAGGTACCCGCAGAAAAACAGTGGCCCTCTGACTACCCTACAGAACCTACTGTCTTACTCGCTGAAGTAAAAGATGCAATTAAATCGCTAAAGAGAAATAAATCCCCAGGCATTGATCCAATACCAGGTGAAGTACTACAGTTACTAGGTAACAAAGGATTACATATCATTCATTCTATCTGTGTCGCTGTATGGAATTCAGGAAAATCGTCATCTGATTTGTGTACCTCAATTTATATCCAGTTACACAAAAAAAGAACTACTACCAAATGTTAAAACTACCGCACACTGTGACTAATAATACATGCTAGTAAAATATTGTTACATAGCATCAAAAACAGATTAAAAACCTATCTAAATTAAAAAAAACCGCAGGAACAAGCGGGGTTTCTAAAGGGTAAAGGTACACAGGAACAAATCCTAAACCTGAGACAACTCATTGAAAAGTCTAGAGAATTTTAAGTACTTATGATTATCTGCTTCGTTGACTATCAAAAAGCATTTGATTGTGTAAGCTGGATAGATATGTGGTCCATTTGAATAGAAATGGGCACACCAATGCACTGGGTGACACTTATAAAAAATCTGTACCAGTTCAATATTCGCGAACTCAAGCGATTGTCATCATCATCATCAGTAGCTCGGCAACCCTTTCTGGGTCCTGGCTTGTTCTAGGATTTTCCGCCACTCTGTTCTGTTCCTTGCTTTGTTTTTCCAGTTGGTAATCTTAAGTGTTTTCAGATCTTGCTACACTTGTTCCATGTATCTAAGTTTGGGTCTTCCCTTTGACCATCTTCCTACTGGTGTTTGCCTCATTATATGTTTTGGTGTTTTAGTCTCTAACATCCGTTCAACATGGCCCATCCAGTACAGACGTCCGATCTTTATGGATGTTATGACCTCGGGTTAATTGTATGCTGTGTATAGTTCAAAATTATACCTTCTGCACCATATGTCATTTTCTTTCACCCCCTTATATATGTGTCCAAGGATTTTTCGTTCAAACGTACCTAATATGTTCTCATCGCATTTCGAAAGTGTCCATGTCTCTGATCCATATACAAGGACCGGTTTTATCAGGGTCTTGTATATTTTGCATTTGGTTTTTCTTGTAATGTTGTTAGATAGTTGTTGTTGTTAGATGTTGTTAGGTATATGTTTTATTAGCGATATGTATTCTTCTCTTAACTTCTTCACTGATATTGTTATCTGCGGTAACTAGTGAACCTAGATATGTAAAATTTTTCACGCTTTCGATGTTATAGTCTCCTATTGTCAGATTCTGTAGATTTCTTTGGCCTGTCGGTTTGCTGGCCTTCATGTATTTGGTTTTTATTTCGTTAATGTTTCTTCTTCTTCTTGATGTGCCTATCCGTTACCAATGTTGGCGATCATCATGGCAATCTTTATCTTATTTGCAGCAGCGTGGAAAAGATGTTGTATTGAACCAGATTCTGAAGTTCTTTAACCAAGATGTTCTTCCTGGTCTTCGTTTTCCAAATATGTTTCCTTGCAAAATGGCTTTTCGGGATTTAATGGTGGTCAGTACCTCTCGGTTTTTATTCATTCTTCTGAGGACCTCCTCATTTGTGATTCGGTCAGTCCACGGGATCTTAAGTATTCTCCGATATAGCCACATCTCAAATACTTCCAGTTTTCTGCACGTATCTTCGTTCAAGGTCCACGATTCAACACCATAAAAAAGGACAGAGAAGACGTAGCATCGCAGCATTCTTACTTTTGTATCAAGAGAGAGGTTGATCAATATTTTTACACTTTTTATTATTATTGTTCCTCTGGTGTTGACTTTTGACTCTCTAATTATTTTCTCTAATGTGATATTGAATAGAATACAGGATAGGGCACCTGCCAGTCGTAGGTCCGTTCTCACATGGATTGTATGTGTTAGTGCGTTTTGAATTCGAATTTTGCTTTATATTTTAAGTGTTTCCTTTACTATATCAATGAGTTGAGTTAGAATATTAACTTCTTTCAGTGCATGGATCAGAAATTCTCGATGAATGCTATCATAGGCACTCTCAAAATTAATAAGAAGATGATGTGTGTCTATATTAAATTCTGTAGTCTTTTCCAAGATTTACCTCAAGACGAAGATCTGATCTATTGTGGACTTCTGCCTGCAGAAACCACATTGATATCCCCCAACTATTTGTTCCGCATATGGTCTCAATCGGTCATACACAATATTTGACAGTATTTTATATGCCACAGTTAGTAGCGTTATTGCCCGGTAGTTTTTACATTGAAGCTGATCTCCCTTTTTATGTAGTGGGATGATTATTTCGGTATTCCACTCTTGTGGCAGTTGTTTATTATTCCATATGTTCACTATTAGTTCGTGATAGGGAGTCTTCGCCTTCCTTTATTAATTCTGCGCTAATGTTGTCTAATTCAGAATCCAGGTGACTTGTTGTTTTTCAGTCTGGTAACTGCTTGTTGTATCTCAGCTACTAAAGAGGGGGGTTGTTTCTCTGGTATCTGTTTAATCTAGTATAGTTATATCATATAGTGGATCTTCGTTTTTTTCAAACTTTTCTTTAAAGAATTCTGTCCATCTTTATAGTATTTCACTCTGTTGAGTTACTATATCTCCTTCTTTGTCTCTGCACATTATTGTTCTTGATTTAAATTATTTTTTGCTTTTGTTAAGTTTTTGGTAGAATTTTCTGTTTTCTGATGGTTTATTTAGTTCTTCCATTTCTTGGAGTTCTTTTTATGTGTTCTCTTTTCTTTCTGCGATGTATTTTCTTCTCTCAAGAAATCACTTCTCCTTTTCAAACAACAAAGGGACTAAGACAAGGCTGCGGTCTATCACCCACCTTATTTAAAATCTATTTGGACAGATCCTTAGTAAAATGGGTAAAAAAATGTAGAAACATGGGAATAACGGTGGAAGAAAACAAGCTATATACACTTTTTTTTGCGGATGACCAGGTAGTAATTGCCGAAGACAGCTACGATCTTAGCTATATGGTAAGAAAATTGCAAGAAGAATATGAGGTGGCAGGTCTAAACATGAATATGACAAAACGTGAATATCTCTCAGTGAGAACAGATGAAATATGTGACCTAGTCTTGAAAGACGACAAAATCAAAGGCGTGTAATCATGCAAATATTTGGGGGTCATTTTCAACAAAAAAGGAAATAGCGCAGATGAAATCAGGGAAAGAATAAACAAGGGCAGAGCAGCGATCCGTGCCTTAAACTCTCTTCTCGGGCAAAAAACAATTCGACGAGAAACCAAAAAACACATTTACGGTAGTATAGTCCAACGTATTACACTTTACGGTTCGGAAGTATGGGACGTCACCAAAGCTAATAGAAACAAACTTATGACGACAGAAATGGATTATCTGCGACGAAGCTGCGGTAGATCGAAACTGGAGAGAGTTAGAAACGAACAAATAAGAAACGAAATGAAAATGGAGAGAAATTAAAATATTCAAATATGTATTCCTAACTATTAGGATATATGATTTGATTTTTATATTTTTTTGTTTATATTTTTCCTAGACCTAAGGTCTGCCGTGCGAGTTTTGTCTATTCGATTAATTCCATGTCGCAAGTATTAGTGTATCTGCTAGATTGTTCTCAATTTGGATACCTGCTCAATTTAATCAGATTTATTTTAAAATGAAAGCAAATTTATTTCATAACTTTCGTCTTGGTAAAAACGTATGCTTCCTATCACAATGTATCCATGTGTTAAAAAAGTTGAATGCGTACACCATCTCTAAACCTACGTAATACCCATCTGCCGATAGAATCTGCATATTTTATTGTTGAAGTTACCGTTTCACTAAACCGTTTATAAAACGTATAAAAAGCCCACATTGTCATCAAAAGCGTGTGACAAACATCCCGCGCCAAAATATCCCAGAATATTTTCAATGAAAAAGTAAACTTCCGCGATTTGTCACATGCAATATAACGTGACACTATTGTTTCTAGCTTACAAATTTGCTACAATGAAACTTCTTAAATCCTGACTTCTTGTGTACGTCATGAGAATTGTAGGCGAGCGCATATAGTACAGTTATTTTATTAATTTATTCTTTATTAGATGTGCTAATGAAAAAAAAAGTCTTACTGTTAAGTATTGAATAGAAAAGGATGTTTTAACTTCACCAACGGTATATTCTGCTGGGCAGCAGTGATCAAGCATCATTGTTGGTCCCAAGCCCGGATAAAGGAAGGGCATATCAAAGAAAGGAAGCCCAAGGGACTAATTGATCTTGTAATTTGTTTATTAGAAACCCAGTAACAATTGACTTAAAAATCTTAGGAATATCAGGGAGGATAGTAATTGAACGATAAGTATGAATTAGCAGCTTATCCACAAATTGTGAAGATACGTTACAAATCCACTTTTAAAGTACGTAGAGAAACTGTCATCCGATAAGGATTGTGTCATCTACAAAGTGAGAATGTCGTCATCATCATCATCAGTGGCATCACAGCTCGTTATGAACCAAAACTTTCTTCACAACAATCCTCCATTCGCCCCTGTCTTTGGCAGCTCTTCTCCATGTTCTAACTCCAACCGATTTTAAATCATCCTTTACCGTAATAATCACGCTCTTCCTCTAACGTGTTGTTCCATCGATTAGATACTCTATCTATCTAAGGCGTGCTATCTTATTGCATTTTACAAGGACCTCTTACCTCCCCTTCTTAGGATTTTTCGTTCGAAACGTTCTTGGCAGTTCTTGGACCTTTTCTGTAAATGACCACGTTTTTGCTCCATATGTTAGCACTGGTCGTGTTAGTGTTTTACATATGGTCAGTTTAATTTTTCTGGGAAGTTTCGAGACCATCTGTCTGTCTTTCGAAGAAATGGTAAATAGATAGTAAATAAATCGTAAATAGAAAAGATAGATCAACCATATCATTACAAAATTTTTTTTGTACAAGACATGGTACAAAATATCTCGTCGCAGTGGTTTCCTGCAACTTAACTTCGAGAAAAAGGAACGGTCATCAAAAAATAAAGTTTATATTGTATTGATGATATATTAACAATTAGGGAAATAAATTAATTTATAAACATAAAGTAATAAAATTAACTGTACCATTTTTTCAATAAACTTTTTTATTTCTCTATAAACTCACTTATATAATTTTTGCGCATGCTTACTAGTAATCTATATATTTGTCCAGTATCAAAGTAGTTTTTATATTATATTACGAGTAATTTTTTCATACTAGTAACCTGAATAGCTATCTATTAGCTGCATACGGTACTGTCTGGAGGCAAGGACTAATCTGCAAACGAATCTGTGCCATCCTGACTGCCACAGGGATATGTTTTGGTAGCCTTACTGTTTAATTTATACATCGTGCACTTACCTGTGACAACTTCGCAGAAATTTGGCTACGCTGACGACTGGGCCATTGCATCAAGACATAATAAAATGGATATTACAGAAGCAATACTAACGGATGACCTTGCTGTTATAGGAGAATACTCTCGCAGATAGAGGCTACGGCCCAACGCAACGAATCGAAGTGTACTGTTTCCATCTGAATAATGTCCAAGCCAACAAAAAGCTCTCCTTTCACTTTGAAAACAGACTGCTCACTCGTAACTCAACACCAAAATATCTTGGAGTGACTCTGTACAGAACATTAAAGTTTTAAAGAACACCTACATAGAACGGAAGCAAAACTGAAAACGCGAAATAATATAGTCTAAAAGCTATGTGTTACCACATGGTATACCATATATGGTATCACTTGTATATTCGGCGGCCGAATATGTTTCCCCGGCATGGCTCAATAGCAAACACACGAAGATTATTGACACAAAATTAAACCAGACAATACGAATAATCTCAGGTATAACTAGATCCACACCGAACTATTGACTTCCTATTCTGAGTCACATTCCACCACCGAAACTGCGTCATTCTTATCTCAGAGAATATCGAAAAATTGAGTCTAACATCAACTACCCATCCACCATGATAAGCTTGATATCGAAATAAACATACTGTGCTCCAGATATTCTCCATTGTTAAGAGCCAACTCCTTACACCAGGAATATTTCAACCTCACCAACGCTTGAAGAAGACAATGGGAGAGCGACTCACCACAGGAAGCACACCAAATGGCCTGTATCCACCAGAAACCGACAGGCTTTGAACTGATCCGCAATACATGGAAAAAGCTAAACAGAATAAGAACAAGTAGCGGTAGATGTGCTGACAGCTTATATAGATGAAAAAAGCCCTTACTCCTAAGTGTGATTGTGGTGCACAATGCACAATGAAAATGTTTTACATTATATTAATAATACATTAGATGTTCGTTTGTAATACTCCCTGTAACGTTTTATATTGATTTTCAATTATGTGTTCTTATTGTATGCCATACGATAAAAATAAATACATAAATGACCTGAACAACAAAGTTGCTTCAGGTTGTTGCTAGAGACTCTATGTGTCCGTTTTTACATTAAAATAACTGATCTATATTTTCTGAACTTTTGCACGTGATTACGATCTCACGTTAAATGTTTTGTTTATGATTTCTCATACCGATATCGAATGCTGTATTCCAACAACAGGAATGGCGCGGGTCAATCAAAGACAGCATAGAAGTAATAAGAGTGCGTCACTCTCATTAACCTGATGGAGGCGATAAAGGTTAGCTAATTTTGATTCACAAAATTTACCAAAATTTCTGTAGCAGGTAATAAAACAAATCAAATATATCTAGGAGAAAGGAGTCAATATTTAATTAATTAAGCATAACTTTTGTAGTTAAAAAGTAGATGTAAAATTTGTAAAATGTTATGAGGTCAAATTTTAATGGCACGTAGATAGAACGTGCTGGTAGGAATGAGCCTCAAGTTCAATGCTATATATATATATATATATATATATATATATATATATATATATATGTATATATATATATATATACATATATATATATATATATATATATATATATATATATATATATATATATATATATATTTCTTTGTAGTACCAATTGACTTCTGGACGAAAAGTATTCCCATTTGGCATCCGTGAATATTCACGGGCCACAATATACAGCATTGGCATCAATCGCTGTTGCGGTTTCTTTGGCATCGATTGGCTTTGGACCTTTAGCATCCATTGGTTTATGACTCAAGTCGACAATAATACCTAAAGGTTTCGGTGGAATTCTACCTGAGTCAATTCATCTGTTCAGTCATTGTAATATTTTGTTGTCGAAACGGATGTTTAAAAATTTAACTTGTTAGAGTATATTACTTTTTATCCATAAATTGTAGGCAGGTAGTTATTGCTTTTTTCGAGATTGAATATTTTTCTTTTAAAATTATGACAGCTTCAAATTTAATTTGCTAAATACTTTTATTTTACATTTTTTAAGCTCAGTAATTTAAAAATGTTTTATCGTCTTTTAACAACTTCTAGTCTGATTATTCCCTGAGTAAAAGAGCTCTGTTGTAATGAATTATTTGGTATTACTAAAGAAATTCTGGTATAGTAGGATTAAATGTTAAAATTAAATGTTACAATGATTGTAACTTCATGTCTTGGGCTGTTACGTCGCATTATGGGCTATATGGGCTGTATTTTCTCGTTCTTGTTCGTATTTCTCTTCGATTTGCATTTTCGATGACACTTTCCAATATTTTAGCAAATTCAAAGTCCATGAAAAATACTTAGAAAGCAAACAAAAGTACTTATAAGAGTATACGACCATTTGATAACACTCACTGTGAAAATTTTTGCAAGTGAAGATGTTTAAGACAACAGGCACATTATTGCCGAACGCAAAGTGCACATAACTTTCTCCTTTATTTTTTGGTATCTGACTTCTTACAACTGTGTGTATTTTTCTTTCCTCTGCCCATACTTCTCGTACGTCACTGAATCTGGTTTGATGTGGTATTATATAATAATAGATGCACAATCAAAACGAACCAGATTCTTTTACATTAAAAAGAGATAAAATATTATGTCCATATACTATGAAAAGCAATAATTAAAAAAGAGTCGTATTTTAACACATATTTGTTTTTCTTTAACCGTTTGTTAATAAATAATATATCAAAATTTATTCGACATAATGTATGTTTTATTTTAAGGCTGTAACATAAAAATAAGAATTACCTGTTATGAAGGCACTACATAGGTAATTATTATCTGTACCTAACAAAAACCAATTTTATCAAAATCAACCTAGCTTGAAATATATGGAGTCTCGATTATATCTCATGGTTGTGTTTGCCCTACGTAGAAAAAAATAAAATAAAATTACTGAAATCTCTTGGGAATTGAAGTACTCAAGAATTGAAAAGATGTTGAAATTACTGTAACTTTGAAGAAGTTGAAAATCAAATGTTTAAAGGTACACTTCTTTTAAACAAAATTCAGAATCAGTATTTTATCTCTTAACTTCATTAGAAGTGAATAATAAAGAAGTTATATACATACAAAAGGTTTTTGTAAGAAACACAGTTGCAAACATATAATTTACAAAATTTCTTGGTCTCTCTTTTTAAAATGGCGATACATAGCTTACAACGTAAACAAAGTTTTAGGAGTAGTGTCCACTTAATAGCTTCTAATGGTAATAGTGGGTTAGGGACAATTAAAACCTAGTTAATGTTTAAAATTTGCCAATGTTTTTACTTTATTTTAAGTCTTTATCAAGGCTATACATGGCACATACCTATAATGGTACATAAAATGATCCATTGTGATTTATATACAGTGAGGTCCTAAGGTAACGGATAAATTCAATATTTTTGTAACTAAAAATCTTTTGACGAAATCCTCATGTAGGTCGGTTTTTATTTTTTGTTGTGCATTTTTTTCAATAGAATCTTTTTATACAGGGCGTGTCGTGTAACAGTGGCCAATACCAACTTTCTTATTTTAGATACAACACCCTGTGTATTATTATATTTTTGAATTTCTTAGAATATTAGGTAAAATTTATATTTAATCTTCTATTCTTATCTTTAACCGTTTTTAAGTAATCGAGGTTGGAAAAGTGACATTTCGTGTATTTTTCCTCACAAAATCTAAACAGTTCGACCTAGAGTAAAATGGCTTTTACATTATTATCTTACTTTTTAATATGCTATCTAGTGGTATCAAACCCAGAGATGATAGGATTATATTCAAAATGACAAATTTTGAAATTTAGGGCCGACCACGACAATTTTCGTATTTTATTTTTATTTAATACCACTAGATAGCATATTAAAAACTAAGATAGTAATATAAAAACTAATTAAAATGGACCAAATCCAATAGTTGGCTGTATACCCTGAATCAATATAAAGACAAAAGCTTTTTGTAAATACAAAAAGCTTTTGTCTTAATATAAAAACCATTTTACTCTAGATCGAACTGTTTAGATTTTGTGAGCAATTGTCACTTTTCCAACCTCGATTACTCAAAAACAGTTAAAGATAGGAATAGAAGATTGAATATAAATTTTATCTAGAATATTCTTAGAAATCAAAAGATATAATAATATACAGGGTGTTGTATTTAAAATAAGAAAGTTGGTATTGGCCACTCTTACACGACACGCCCTGTATAAAAAGATTATATTGAAAAAATGCACAACAAAAAACAAAAATCGACCTGTACGAGGATTTCGTCAAAATATTTTTAGTTACAAAAATATTGAATTTATCCGTTACTTTAGGACTCACATGTCGTATGGAAATAATCAACATTGACCACACCGGGTTTATTTAAAAAAAAAATAGCCTCGATAAAAACGTAAAATAGGTAAAGTCTATACGTTAGCAATTGTACAAAACCCACTATTACCATTAGAAACATAGACTAGTTAGAAACTTTATTTTAAAACTAGAACAGCTAAGAAAAAATGAATGTTTGTCCAACCTCAAATTCTATCTACAACATTTCATTGGATTTACAAAATCCAAGAGAAAATATTAATATGACGACGTTTTAAAACGTTAATAAAATTAGGTTTAATTCAATAAGAAAGTAATGAAGGATACATTAAAACTATAGGATTGTAATAGAATATTTTATTGAAACTCGTAATCACTTGAATGAATTATTGTGATTTATATTTATTTTGTACAAATACTTTTATTGTGTCCCATTTCCTGTTTTTAAAAACATTTGGATACTTTTCTACCAAATTTAAAACTTCCATTTTTTTTGGCGGAATTTTCTTCTTAATATGACGTGCAAAGAATTTTTGCGTAAGTTCTTTTTCCTCTTTTGTCCATGGAACTAAAATACGTTTACCTTTCTCCTGTATTCTATTTTGTGACGGGATGTTTACTTCATTTTGTTGAAGAATAGGTTGATTAGTATTTTCTTCGTCACTATCAGCTTCTTCTGCGTCTTCCAATATCTCGTTATCGACTTCAATCTCATTTAAATTTCGATTTTTATATTGGTCAATATTAGTGTTTTGAGCGAGCAATAATATTTTGGAAACTTTTGCGGTTTGGTAAATGTCTGACGGGAGACGATACCACTCATCATGAGTTTTTGAGGTATGCCCCATAAATTTTGCTAGTTGTTCTAGTTCACCCTTTTCCATTTTTAAAATTTGTATTATTGTTGCTAAGTGTTTTCTGAGGCGAGTTGACGTGAGGGTAGTGATTTTGTTTGCATCATTTAACACCTTAGAAGCATGCTTTCTGAGAACATGATATCCACTGATGCAGTTAATAGTATTCGGTATGCCAAATAGGTATTCGTTGTAAGAGGTAAAAAAATTATTCCTATATTTAATTAAAGTGTCAACTCCACTTTTGGTCAATTTGTCAAACAGAACAGGTACGCCTCTACCTCTCTTACCTCTTATTACTATGCGTTTTAAAGAGTGAACTAAAATTTTCTCGGTTTCTGTTAGGACTTTCTCAAACTCTTTAGAAGATTGAGAATCATGATGTTTTAAATAAATATCTAAAGGTAATCTCTGCAGCTCCATATAAAGCATGAATAATTAATAACATGCTACATGTTTTGACATTGCATTATTTTATGTTTCATGAATTTGGCCAAATCTTATCATACGTTAATTCAATCCATAGTAATATTAAATTTACAAGAGAAATAAAACAAAACCAGTCAATAAATTTTCTAGACTTAAAAATTATAAGAATTGAAAACAAACACGAGTTCTCTGTATTTCATAAACCTATACATACTGACACAACCATACACAGTACTTCATCCCATCCTGCACAACATAAATTAGCAGCCTACTATAGTATGTTCCACAGATTGACAGAAATCCCAATGTCAAATAATAACTTCGAAGTAGAATTGAATATCAATAAACTTATAGCAATAAATATTGGATACAACGAACACATAATAAACAAAATGTTACAGCAAAAACTACTCAAGAAAGCCCTTAAATCAATCTTCCCACCACAAGAGAAAAAGCCCAATACAATATATTGCTCGATCACGTCATATACAGGTAATATATTAACTAAAATAGCCAGACAGATCAAAAGAAAAGAATAACACCAGCATTTAAATATATTAAGAACAACAAGAGCCATTTGCTGATCGGTTTAGGTCACCGAAACCCAACCAATTATGATTGGATCAACAGAAACAACTACTCCGTGGGCTAATACCCCTACCGGCATTGAATTATACTATTGATCCAATGGTCGCAGAACAACACAACCCATCAAGTGTGAAACGCCAAACAGCTGTTTCGGTCCGCCAGACCTTATCAGTGACGCTTGGCTTCTCCATTGGAAAGTTGTCCGTTCTGCTTAAGGGGACAAGGTCCTCTGAATCTCAAATGTAAATGAGAATGCAATCCACTCTTAACTGATCAACATTTAATATGTCATCACAGGTGTTCCGTGTGCAATGCTGCCAGGTCACCCATGTACAGCTTGGAACAACAAGAGCCATTTGCTGATCGGTTTAGGCCGCCGAAACCCAATTAATTATGTTTAGATCAACAGAAACAACTACTCCGAGGGCTAATACCCCTACCGGCATTGAATTATACTATTGATCCAATGGTCGCAGCACAACACAACCCATCAAGTGTGAAACGCCAAACAGTTGTTGCGGTCCGCCAGACCTCATCAGTGACGCTTGGCTTCTCCATTGGAAAGTTGTCCGTTCTGCTTAAGGGGACAAGGTCCTCTGCATCTCAAATGTAAATGAGAATGCAATCCATTCTTAACTGATCAACATTTAATATGTCATCACCGGTGTTCCGTGTGCAATGCTGCCAGGTCACCCATGTACAACTTGGAACAACAAGAGCCCTTTGCTGATCGGTTTAGGTCACCGAAACCCAACCAATTATGTTTGGATCAACAAAAACCACTACTCCGAGGGGTAATACACCTACTGGCATTGAATTATACTATTGATCCAATGGTCGCAGATCAACACAACCCATCAAGTGTGAAACGCCAAACAGCAGTTTCGGTCCGCCAGACCTCATCAGTGACGCTTGTCTTCTCCATTGGAAAGTTGTCCGTTCTGCTTAAGGGGACAAGGTCCTCTGAATCTCAAATGTAAATGAGAATGCAATCCACTCTTAACTGATCACATAGGTGACCTAGCAGCATTGCACACGGAACACCTGTGATGACATATTAAATGTTGATCAGTTAAGAGTGGATTGCATTCTCATTTACATATAAAATACTAGCTTTTATCCTCGATTCGATTGTGATGGCGTCTTCTGCCGAGAAGTATCCCTTGAAAATACAACTTTTTTTAATAAAATGTATCATCTGTGTTTATTTGTGTCCCTGTCAAAATTGCAAAAATAATCAATATGATCGGTTAAAAAGTTAAACAGGGAATGCGAAAAAAAACAAGCCGACAAACACCTTACACTCACATTTATAATATTAGTTAATATTTTCACAGAAAAAAAGACAAAGCATAACCAGAGATAGATAAAAACTAAGCATCTTAACGAAAGAATCTTATTAACACAGCGCCAAACCACATTTTCAAAATTCACAACATTTTTAATGCATTTACAACCCCTAACATTAAATGCTTTTTAATACACAACGTTTTAGCAATGTGCTTCAAAAAATTATACACATGGCGCTGAGAAATAAGGTTATAAAACCTTTCAAAAAGAATAAAAGACTGCAAATAACAAGAAAGTAAGATAAAACCAATAATATATTGTAAATCCAAAAACTAAACAAAAAATATCCATTCTAAGAATTAAACTCAAACGCGAATCGACCAGATGTTACTCGAACCTTTATAAACCTGGAATCTAAGACAATCTAAGTGACTAACTGGCTTCCAAAATCGTATCACATCCTGTAGATGCCAATTGAACCGCTAAGCTGTAACGACATGAATATCGCTTCAACTCAATATACACAAATCGATGGTGGCGCTGCTTATTTTTTGCCTCGAACTACGATTTATTTACGAATCAAAAAACGGTCCAATTGGATTCCGGGTTCATATCGCGTAAAGAGCCTTATAATATCATCCACTATGCGTTTCTGATATTATTTTGAAGAGGTCAATTGGCATCCGAATACCGGATGCCAATTGACCAGCGGAAGCCAATTGAACCTACAACTTTACATGTGGGAAGTCAATTGTTACCGTAAATATATATATATATATATATATATATATATATATATATATATATATATATATAGGAGAGAGAGAGAGAGAGAGAGCTCCAGGCTAAAAGGATGAGGGTTCAAAATACAAGTTTTGAGAAATTATAAAAATAATTAACAGAAAGGGCACTTCATTTTGGTTATTAATTCATGCAGTAACTTACAGGGAACGTAGAGATTATGTTTTTGGGTTATCAATTTACAAAAAATACTGTAAATATAAATTTATTTATCTTTTGATTTCATGAAATCTCAGGCTAAATGGATGAGGGTCCACTAACGTGTCTTAAAATGAAATTAAAAATACAGATAAGGTAGTTTATATTTTCAAAAGTAATATTATACAGATCTGCTCCTGTTGATTGCACAAAGCTACAAATACAATAGACGACTTTACAGAGGACAATTTTTTCAAATACTGAATATCGTCGTATTTTGTTTTATTTAAAGGTAAAAGTCCACAATATGTTAGTTCTGGCAGGTGAAAATAGCCTTCTGGTAGTACAATTTGTTTCCTCTTAGGCTTAGTAACAATACTTTCTTCATTCAGTCTGACGATGTAACGTCATTCGAGAGTGATGAGAAACGATGCTTAGTTGCCTGTCGTGTTTTGAAAAGACAACTTTTTGTATACAAAGGAGAAAGAAACTTAGTCCACGACTTAAATATTTCCTGGTTCTCGCAAGAAATAATTCAAAATGGTGTTGGTTTGGATCTGGAGTTTTCAATAATTTCGTTCCATTTGAAAGGAGTTTCAACTACAGATTTTTGAATAATTAAACCCATGTTTCTCTCACACTCAAGGAACGAGTGGCCTCTGATTGAATTGAATTTTTGTTCTGGTCTGCGCAGAAAACGTAGAAAATATTAAGCACTTTTACTAGTAAGTCAAGGTGAATAAAAATCAAATCCTAAAGCAAGAAACAAACCTCATCTCCTCCTTTCTTGCTATAGATTTCTCCATAGGTATAAAAAAAGATTCTGAGTCTGAAAGTTTATGTTTGTTGAACATGTAAAATGATAGTTGCCTAAGATAATAAACATCGTTAGTACTAATGTTTGGGACAGATAGATTCTTTTGGAAATCTATTACAATCGCTTCTTTTGTTTTGTCTTTTTGTGCTTCAAGCCTAGCATTTTTCTTAATTTTGTAAAAAGAAGCAGCTTTCCTTAAATGTAATTTTTTTTGTTGCCTGTAAATATTTTGCCTCTACTTTTCCAGAGATACTTTATTGTTTGGATAAGCTATTTTGTATAAAAAACACATTTTACTTACATTAAGCTCTTCAAGTGAGTATTAATTTTTTGGATTTTGCTGACCGATAGTGTGAGTTTCTAGTTTTAGAGGATTTAATGTGTTCAATTGCAGAGTCAATAATATCATCTGAAATCTTATTAAGCTTTGAACAAAGCTTTTCTCGCAGGTCCAATGGTGCTAGTCCTGTTGTTTTTGGGCTCTTTTGTAAATTCTGTACTCTTTTGGCCTTAAAGATAGAGAAATGTTTTCTAACATTTTCTTTCTAACAAATGAGCAGGTATTTCTACTACCTGCTCATTTCTTACTACTCTTATCTTGTAAGTATATGAAAATCTGCTTCATCTTCGGGCTTTTTAGGCCTATGGCGCTTGATAGGACAGCATACTATCAGTCCACAAAGATACATTTATTAGATAAGAAATAATATCTTGTCTTTCACTTAAACTTATGTTTTTAAAGCACTTAAGACTTAAACACTTAAAGTCTGGTCCTAACTTATGGCTACATCACCTCAATTTTTTTATTACATCTTGCATGTGACCAAAACCTTTTCTTATCCTTGAACAGTTTCAATTGCTGTAGAATATTCGTTGGCAGACATTTTAAACAGTACAGTACTTCAATAATAATATAACACCAATCTACACCAGAATAATAGAAAGCTGTTAATGAAGACAGGTATATACGTCTTCAAAACAACAAACAGCACTAATAGCAGAGACCTCTATGGTCAGCAATCTGAATTAAGTAGACTGTCATCCTTTTAGCCTGCATATGTAGCACCACAAGAAATTAGTATTATCTCCATAATGACAAATAATGGACCTCATCCTTTTAGCTTTGAGCTCTATATATATATATATATATATATATATATATATATATATATATATAGAAAAGAAATTTAATCTTTGCAGATTAGTTAAATAGTAAACTCTTAAATATTGGGGAAATCTGCAAGAAATACTCTAATGTGTATCAATTGTTTCGCCGAACGTTTTCGCCAAAGAGAATTAATTTGGCTTCTTCAGGGCTGAAAGAGAATAAATTATAATTAGCTACCATATATTATCTATTAAAACATTATTGATCTTACCGTAACTTAGAATTGTAGAGTTAGAATATTAAAAAACTTTGCTAGTAACATAGTGGTGTTTTTTGTTACTATGTGCAAAAAAAAAGTTTTTTATAAGGATTGAAATGTATGGTAGCTTGAACCTTTACGTGTCAAGTTCAAGCTACCATACATTTCAATCCTTATAAAAAACTTTTTTTTTGCACATAGTAACAAAAAACACCACTATGTTACTAGCAAAGTTTTTTAATATTCTAACTCTACAATTCTAAGTTACGGTAAGATCAATAATGTTTTAATAGATAATATGTGGTAGCTAATTATAATTTATTCTCTTTCAGCCCTGAAGAAGCCAAATTAATTCTCTTTGGCGAAAACGTTCGGCGAAACAATTGATACACATTAGAGTATTTCTTGCAGATTTCCCCAATATTTAAGAGTTTATATATATATATATATATATATATATATATATATATATATATATATATATATATATATATATATATATATATATATATATATATATATATATAATTTACTAACCGCCTTGAGAATTTAATACTCGACTTTTCGGCACCCACCTTTTGGAACCATTTTCAAGAGAGATACGGAGTCTCAATCTGTCTACTCCCCTCATTCGTGACGTAACAGTATCGTGTTCTGTATAAATACAAGAACCGTCAAACGGCACCGAGGTCTCAATCTGCCTAGTCCTCAGTGTCGAGTGACGACCGGTCTTACCCTGTGTGGCTGCTTTTATAAACCGTATCTCTCTTGAAAATGGTCTCGGCCAACCTTCTGACTGCAGCCCTAATAAACTGGTGGTTTTGTTATATATATATATATATATATATATATATATATATATATATATATATATATATATATATATATATATATATATATATATATAGATAGTAATAGTAGGTTGTATATATTCCATTTCCAGCTATTCAGAGAACATCTCTGTATCTTCTTTTTTAGCTTTCTCTGTGTGTGCATGCACGTTTAATAAGCCCATGTTTTGATGTTTTTTATTCATTCTAATAATAAAAATTCTATCAGATAGTAGTTAGAATGAAATTATTCTTTTTCCTCATTATTTTGCTACCATGAAGTCTATTCATATATTTCTACTATTTCCTTCACTTTTAAAAAAGGTCATAGCATTGGCCTCTACTATTTCTGCAATACTTGAGTTGTTTCTTGAAATACTATATCAATTTTACATTTCTTCATTTTCTTATTCATTTTTAAATTTTGTTTGCATCATAATGTTATTTTTTACTGTTGTTC
This sequence comes from Diabrotica undecimpunctata, assembly GCF_040954645.1. Lineage (NCBI taxonomy): Eukaryota > Metazoa > Arthropoda > Insecta > Coleoptera > Chrysomelidae > Diabrotica > Diabrotica undecimpunctata. The sequence goes on from NC_092806.1 coordinate 16,062,501, forward strand.
CTACCATTCGCGTTGTCTGTTGCCAGGTCCATCCCAATTTTTCTTATTTTTGTTAGTTTTTTTAAAACTTTTTTAACTTATTTATTTTTTTTTCTCATTAATCTTTTTTTCTTTTTCATATGTTAATTCGACTTCTCTTCTTCTTAAAGTTCCTATCCGTTCCGGATATTGGCGATCATCACGGCTATCTTTACTTTATTTATTGCAGCGCGGAACAGTTCAGTGGTAGTCGTGTTATACCACTTTCGTAAATTTTGAAGCCAGGAAATGCGTCTTCTTCCCGGTCATCTCTTACCATTTACTTTCCCTTGGAGAATCAGCTGGAGAAGGCCGTAACGTTCTTGATTTCTCATTACATGTCCTAGATATTCCAACTTTTTAGTTTTGACGGTCATGAGAATTTCACATTCTTTCCCCATTCTACGCAGGACCTCCACATTAGTAACTCTGTCAACCCAGGATATACGTAAGATGCGCCTATAACACCACATTTCGAAAGCTTCGAGCCGATTCATAGATGCAACAGTCAGTGTCCATGCTTCCATTCCGTAGAGCAGAACTGTGAATATGTAGCAGTTCAATAGACGGCATTTTGTTTTTAATGATATGTCTCGACTGTTGAAAATGGTTCTCATTCTAACGAATGCTGCTTTTGCTTTTATTATTCGCTGTTTAATTTCTGTTGAGTGGTCCCATTGGCTATTTAAATTGGTGCCTAGATATGTATATTGCTCGACTCTTTCGATATTCTGTTGGTTGATTGTAAGTTGAGCGTTTAGTATTGGTTTTTTACTAATTGTCATAAATTTGGTTTTCTTTATGTTAAGAGCTAGTCCGTATCTGTTGCTGACTTCTGTTATGCGATTTGTTAATATCTGTAAGTCATTCAGATTATCGGTAAAAACTATAGTGTCATCTGCATATCTAATGTTATTCAACCATTCACCGTTTATTAGTATTCCTTTCGCACAACCGTCTAAAGCTTCCTTAAATACCCATTCAGAATAAATGTTGAACAACAATGGAGACAAAATACAGCCCTGTCGTACTCCACGTTCTATTGCAATTTTATCAGTTAAATGGTCTTCTATTTTGATTTTGGCCGTTTGATTGTAGTAAATGTTTCTGATTATTCTAAGATCTTTGTTGTCAATTCCAATTTCTTGCATTAGAGTCACTAATTTGTCATGTTTTACTCTGACAGAGTAAAACTCTGACAAATTAATTCGACTAATCAGCTATATCTCCAATCTCCAATTTTTTCTTGGATTATTGGTCTATTTACCTTAATTTCAACTCCTTTTCTGGGTTTATTTGTTCTGTCCTTGGATATTTTCTAGTATTTTTCCAATTTGTCATTGTTTCCTGTGTCTCTACTTTATGTTCTCAGTGTTCTCTTTCTCTTATCAAACGTCCATTCATAATCATCTGTTCCTGTTTTTTTCAAAATATCCTTTAGGGTATAATTATCACTATCCCCATATTTGTGCTTTTCGTTATCTCTTTTAGCCATGTCATTTATAAAGACATGGAAAAGTAGAGGACCCAATACTGAACCTTGTGGTACTCCACATAGAATGTTTTGTGACTAGAGTCAGTATCAGTTGCTCTAACTAGTTGTTTCCTATTCCTCAAGTAAGATTGGAACCAATTCAAAGAAATACCTCAAATTCCGTAAAAATTTAGTTTTTTTATCAAAATGTCGGGATTTACACGATCAAAAGCTTTTGCATAGTCAAAAAAAAAACAGTGGCAGTATAAAACTTATTGTTTAGTGCTTGATCGAGCTCATGTACCACAGAAAACAAAACATCACTGGTACATTTATTAGATAAAAAGCCCAACTGACTTTGTGATAAAATGTTGTTTTCAACGACAAACGACAAAGTTGGGCTTTTATAAGTCTCTCAATAATTTTGGATAGGACCGTTAGTAAGGCAATAGGTCTATAGTTGCAAACATTCGATTTTTCACCACTCTTATGAAGAGGAATAATAATGGCAGTCTTTAGGCACTCTGGAAATATACCTTTTTCAAAGGAATTATTACTTAGTGAGACCAGGACTTTCAACACATTTTTTGGGAGATTTAAGAAAATTTGTATGGATAATTCATCAGTAGTACAGGAAGATTTGCTTTTGATACTACTGATTGCTTGATTCGAGACCTTTTTTGAATTCGGGAAATAGGAAATAGGATCTTGTTGTGGATATAGTTGATGTTATATTTTTACTTACATTAACGAAGTATTTATTTAGATTTTCAGGGTTTGGAAAAGAAAATGTTTGAGCTGCTTTAGTTTTATGTCGAAGATCGTTGATCATGGACCAAGTTTCCGTTGTAATACTTTTAGAGCTTCCCAGACGATGTTGATAGTACATTTTTTAGCTGTTTTGATAAGTTTTAGATAGGTTCCTCTGCACTTGGAGATTTTTTCATTGATGGGATCTACTTATAATTAATGACAAGAGCACCATTTAACTATTAGCACATTTATTTAAAAACAATTATTTTATGATTTATCTTCCTTGTAGATTAAATCTTTATAACCACAGATACTTTACTAAAATATATTTTATATATTTATATATTTATTTATATATTAAAGTATTATATAATATAAATTATAAAACAAAGGAAAATGAATAATGTCTGTAAAGGTTACTGAACTTTAAAATGATTAATACTGCGTATATTTTAAGCATAAGATTTATAGGTACTTGAGGTATTAAGAAATAAAAGAATTGTTCATCAAAAATCCCATTACACGGTTAAGACACTGGAAAATTTCCCTTTCCCAGAATCAGGGACGGAGCAATTTTAATTTTAATATTTAGGGGTTGTAAATAGAGAGAAAGGTTAAACAGCTTTCTTCTTTAGTAATAATTTAGTATTAATTTTATTAATATAAGTTCTTTTATTGAATGATTTCTTCTAGTTAATATTTGATGTTGTAGAAATGACGAAACCCAATAAATTAAGTATTTCATTATTTGGGAATACTCCTCAATAATTGAGGAGCATATATGCAAAAACGGATAAATCAACTTTTTCCAATTTTGAAATAAAAGCCAAAAACTTGTACAGCAAAATCCCATAACAATTTAAAGAAACATCATATTGGAAATAAATAGTACTTATAAGTCATGTAATAAAATTCTAGAATTTTAATATATTATCTTTTTTTACTGTTTTTATTTTTGATTTTTTTTTTAATTTATCGGGTTTTGCTTGAAATTTTGCCTGAAAGATCTTTGCAAGAGCACCATATTTTTGTTGTTAATTAAAGAAAATAAACGAACTAGAATGTAGAAGTATTTAACAATTTGAAAAAAGTAAAAAAGTAAAATCAAATCTGAAGCGTTGGTTCCTCTTAAAGGCAGTTTAAGAGGAACATGTCTCCCCTTCCTCTTCCTCCTCATCCTTTTCATTTGAACTTCTGCCATTAAGCAATTCTCGGTATAAGTCAAGTTCTTGTAATTTCTCCCAATCTTTATGGAACTGTTGATTTAATAAGTGTTTAAGGGATTTTTTTCTTTTCAGGGATACCTCGAGTCAATTCTTTTTCTAAATGGTTCTAAAACTCAATATCGGAAAATTTTGGTTTCAAAAGTTTTTCAAAATTTTCCAACCCACTGATAAAATAATAGTTTTGGAATTATCGTATTTTTATGAATTTGCCATTGTTAAATTTTTTTATTACAATCTTCTTTGTATCGTCTAGCGCTTTCACTTTTTTTAAGCCAACTTGAAGCTCTTTTTTGTTTGTAAATTTCTTTATTCGTTCTGGAGAGAATTGTAGCTTTTTCTTAGAAGCTTTTCTACTCTCCCAAATACCCTGTCCGCTGCCAAATACGAATGGACCCTGACTGGAAATACAAGTAATATTTCTGTTACTTGAACTGGAGCTTTAAATCTAAGCCAGAAGTACAGCGAATGAATAATATAGGGGGTTTTTGTTTAGTCCACCGCATACGTCGCAAAAGAGGCGAAGTGTCGTAATATTATCGTAAACTAAAGAATCCAAATAATTTACAAGTGCAAAACCTATTTCAATTGATCCCCTACCTGCCTGATCTTCAGTTCACGTAAAAAACATACATGCTAATCTGCGGTGCATAAAACGCATCCTTAATAGGTGTTTTCGGCAAAGGGTGCACCTATTGCATATCAAAGCAGAATGTAATGGAATTTTCAGGAGTTTCTTTTAGCAGACTATAAAAAGTATTAGATCTCTTTTGGTGGATACTCAACTCAGTACGAAACTCTCTTTTCTTTACCTCGTTGATTTCCGTTCTAATTTTGAATTTAAGTCTAGTACATTGCACGCATATATCTGATATTGGAGTAGAAAACTCAATGTTAAAATCATTAGCGAATATCTTCCTAAACATCGAAAAGTTTACATTATGTTCAGGATCGCATTGAGTGAGGTACATGCCATGTAATTTCTATATGCTTAGATCAGCGGCCAAATAAATTCGTCTTGCTTTCTTTTTATTATAATGACTTTCTCTTCCTTGTAGTTTACCGATACTCTCTTATTTTATTGTTTTCGACAAAAGATTTTGTGGACACATGATTTCTACCCCGATTTTCTTTTGGGATATTTCCGTTTGATAATGTTTTAGCAACGTAGTTTATGCGATCTTTTTTAATATTTTCACATTTCAAGAAAAATGCCTGGTATACCTGAACTTTTTTCTTGCTGACTCTATTCGACAAGAAGTGGTGTACGAAAAAGTTACGTCTCTTGACTGCTTGTTCTGTTGTCGATCTTTTCCTTTCAATTGGAACTACTGACATGTAATGACACAATTTGATATCCTATTCCGACTTCACATTATTTTCAAAAATTTTATTTCGAATGGCTCGAATGTCACTTTCAACAATACTAGTCTGTATTCAACACTACTATTCCTCGTTTTTCTGCCTTTTGTCTAACTTGCCCATCCTGTCTTAATTGCAGTCGGTCAACCTTGTTTTTTCCTTTGTCTGAGTTTCGTATACTTTTTTTGCTAGTCTTTCCTCATTTATTCTATGTATATTCTATGTATATAACCAAGCCTTCCTTATTGCTTCTCACTTATAATTCTTTCTACAGCTTTCTTTCTAAATTTACTATTACCATCATATTTCGTATTCTATCTCTACTTCTGATCCCTATAATCTTTCGTACAAATCTCATTTAGGTAGCTGTAATTTTTCTATTGTTGTTATTTGTTAGTACCCATGACTCACTCCCATAAATGATTGATATTATACTTTCTTAGATATGTTTGTTTTCCAGAACCAGGAATGATTAGAATTGATTAGACTTTGTCTATCTTTTCATTTTATTTATTAAGTGTACTTAGATAGTGTTAAACTTTTTTATAATCACTTTTATTGATACAGCAAATAATAATACAATATTTAATAAGAACTTTAACTTAATACCATAACTATTTAAAAACTCAATTACTAATACTGGAACTGCTAACTTCCTATTTATACACATTTTTTGATGTTCCAAGCCTTACCAGACATTAAGGGACATTTCGATGACATCTAAAACATTCTAGATATCATCTCCTCCTTTCTATATAGTCAAACCAACAGCGTAGATCAGTTCCGTGATATGGAGATAATATCTCGATATGGACTACCTTGGGTTTACTTCTAGCCGAAAACTGAATGCCGTAGATCACACATTTTATTTTCTTTAGGACGGTGTATGAGCCCTTCTAGTTTCGTTGAAGTTTTGGACAAATGAAGTCCTTTCTTACGTTTGAGATTGCATAACTATAGTGGGTCAGCTCTTTCGAAAGTTTTCCTGGTAGCATGCATATCGAGCCTGGCCTTGGCTTTATCGTGTCAGTCGTGTCAGTCTATATTACCAGACTTAAAAACAAACATGACTTCTCCATATTTCATAAACCTACCCATACTGACACGACTATTCACAATTCATCATCACATCCCACACAACATAAACTGGCAGCCTATCATAGTATGTTACATAGATTAACAGCAATTCCTATGCCAAAATACAATTTTGAGACAGAATTAAATATCATTAAGCAAATAGCAGTAAACAATGGATACAACGAACAAACAATTAATAAAATGTTAAATCAAAAACTACACAGGAGAGCCCTGAACTTAGTATTTCCACCACCAGAGAAAAAACCCAGTACCTTCTGCTCGATTACATATACAGGCAAAATATCAACAAAAATAGCCAAACACATAAAAAAGAAAGGAATAACACCAGCTTTCAGAACAAATAACAACCTAGGCAAATATATTAAAAACAATAAGAGCCAACATAAAAAACACTTACACCAGTGTTGTGTACAAACTTAAATGTGGCGACTGCCCAAAAACTTACATTGGTCAAACAGGTAGAAATTTTAATAAACGAATAGCAGAACATAAAAGGGCTTTCAATAATAGAAAAACAGATTCTACATACGCACTTCACCTTCTAGATCATAATCATTCTTTTGATGACAAATTTAAAATTCTACACATTCAAAATAAAGGCCTTAAGCTATCTTTGTTAGAATCTATGGAAATCAACAAATTAAAAAACACAGATATAATTCTGAATGACCAGCTTGAGATAAACAGTTCTCCCCTCCTCAACTTATTTCATTAGAGACTATAAAGTGTAAACCCATGCCAAAAACAAATCACTTGAGAAAGGCAATCAGCCGAAACAGCTGTAGTGATAAGAATTTAAAATAAAAATTTGTGGAAGTTTTGAAAACAAAGTTTTCAGTGTTTTATTGTTACATAAAATGAATTTCCATCAAGTAACGGTCGAATCCATCAATTATTCTTGGTTTCATACAAAACACCGTAGTAATGTAAATGTTTGTATACGAAATTACGTAGGATGTCATAAAACATAGTGTAAGATTGAATTCCGACGTGCAAACAAAAACATCTCAACGCACTCAACGCTCGATATGAGTAGATTACCTCGTTAATTAGATTGATTAATCATCCGATTTGTCACCTGCAAAGAAATCCCGTCATTCCCCGTTCATGCAGTGGATCGTTAACCTTCATAAGTACATATTTTTTGCTATAGGAAGTCCTGAACCTCCACCCAAACATCACTGAGTGTTAAATTGGCATTCCAGGCGAAGTAACAACCTCAAAGGGCCACAGAGATAAGATTAATTTATCTGCAAATTACAATGTCGCTACAGACTTTCAAAATGTTGATGTAAGTTCGTTGAACTGTAGGAAGAGCTTTTCAGATAATATGCCGATGTTTCTAATTAAAGTTTAAATACTTAATTTGAGCGATTGAGTGTAATAAATGTATCTCTCTAGCGGTATTCCAAAAGTTTTTTGCTGTAATAAACTTGAGAAGCATTTATTGTGTTTTTGCGAGGCGTATAATTGACGTCGAGGGTCGTTAAAGGAGCTATAAGTTGAGATTAGACGGTTTTTACGACGATAAGGTATTAAGTTAGTATGCGTAACAGGTAAATAAAACCCAATGGGCTAAAAATAGCTTATTTGAATGTTTAACAATGTTATAGCTATAGTTGTTACATGATATTTCATTATATTTTTTTTTCAAAAAAGATTACTACGTATTAAATTTTTACCTATATGCTGTATATAACTGAATATATGAATAAAATAAAGTTTTTTTAAACACTTGTGGGTATTCTCGGAACTTTGGCCCGATCAAGTAGGTATCTGACAAAGCTTTTTGAGTTAAATAGCCTCAATAACTAAAATCTCTATGAATCTCTTCGGTCAAACAGTCGAAACAATTTAAGTCTAAAAATATACACATTTCAGTACTTTCATCTAATAGCACTAAAAAGTAACTCACTTTAAACGATATTTCAAGTAACTTTCTGATAAAACACGTGTAAAGCGATGTATCAATTTTCAACAAATATTCATCATAATTTGGCTCTACAACTCTATGTGAGTCTTGGCCGCGTTTACTATTTCCCTTCATTGTTGTCGGTCCTGAGCAGCTATTTCCCATTGCTGTATTGCCATTTTGCGTAGATCACTGGCTACTGCGTCCTTCCATCTCTTTCTTGGGCTACCAACTGACCTTTTGCCATCGGGCCTTTCCCAGAATGTGGCGTTCAGGAGTCTTTCGTCACTCGATCTTAGTACGTGGCCCGCCCATCTTATTCGGTTTGCTTTAATGTAGCGTACTATGTTTTCATCTTCATATACTGTTTGGAGTTCATCATTGTGTCTTCTTCTCCATTCTCGTGTTGTCTCTTCTCTGTAAAACCCATAGATAACCCGCAGTATCTTTCTTTCCAGTACCAGTAATTTTGTCGTTTCCCGCTGGTTCAGAGTCCATGTCTCGCTTCCATACGTTATTGTGGGACGAATTATTGTCTTGTACACTCTTATTTTTGCTGGTATTGAGAATATTTTTGATTTATGTATGGTCATTAATGAGTAATATGCTGTTTCCTGCAATGATCCTGGTTGCCATGTCCTTTTCATATTTATTTTCAGATGTTATGATCGCTCCCAGGTACTTGAATTCTTTGACGATTCTGACAATTCTAATTGTTTAATTATAGCTCTAGGAGTATCATGTTTATTTAAAGAAAAAAGGGAGGTATTGACATTCGGAAGTTGCTTATATCACGGAGGATGTGTAGAGATATGAAAGGGTAAAATTGCAGCAAAATCGAAACCGCCAAGAATAGAATTTAGTATACAAGAGAGAGGTTGGGTAGCTCTAGTGATCTGAGAACCATGAATGAGATTTATTAGTTGAATAAGTAGTTGGTAGACTGGATTTTGTGGATTGACTGATAAGCTAGCTGCATATGACAAAATAGCAAAGTCAAGAGCTTTCAGATGTGACTTGCAGCAGACATATAGACAAAACTACCAGAGTCTATTTTGGAGCGAATAATGGATCTGCAAACTGTAAGCAATACCTCTTCGTCAGCTCCCCATTGGAAATGTGCTAGACTTTTTAGGAGATTAATATTTTTAAGCAGTTGCCTATCGTTTCCTGTATGTGTGGATTAAATGTAAGTCTGGAGTCGAAGGTCAGTCCTAAGACTTTATGATGATCAATAACATCTAGTAATACTCCGTTGTATGTCGAAATTGGATTATCTTTTGTCGTTCTTCTGCTGAATTTCATGATTTTAGTGATTTTGAGATGAAAAGGAAAGTGCAATATGCCTCGACTACCTTTCTATATTATATATGGCTGTTTGCATTAATAGACAGGTTGTTTCGATATTCTTTCCTCTGCAAAAGACTACAAGATCATCAGCATATAATGCATATTTAACTGGGAGATGAATACTCTCTTGCACTTTGCCTTTTTTTCTTTCCGCTTCTAATTCCATTTATAGCTTCCTGAAGATGTTCTGCGCTCCAAGTTGCTTTTTCCGCGAATTCACCATTGTCTTCGGCATTCTTTATTCTAAATTAAAAATGTATACATCAATGTATAATACTGCCCACTGGAGGGTAATACCGCTTAAATTGACCGAAATTACCCGCCATCGCGATATTACAAGCAATACAATTTTTGATCGTTATTTATCAAAATATTGACAGAAACTTATTTGGAAAAACTTTGAAAAACATGACATATAGAACTTTATTCAAGCTTAGAAGCTTGAATAAAGCTTCTAAGCTTAGAAGCGTTAACAGATTATTCCACGAGGAATAATAAGAGAAAAATAATAATACGATACATAAAAAGGATTATCGAAAAAACTTAAAACGATAGGAAAACATTTCAACAACCTTCAAAACAACAAACACATTGACATCTATTTTATATAAAACTAAACTTAATTTTGAAGTAAAATTATTGCTTATTTTCAACAAAAATAGTAATTTAAAATTGTTTATACCAAATAACTTATTTTTTGCAATATGTAAGAAAAAAGTGAACTTGATGTAGCTTTTCTATAAAAATTTGTTTCCTATAAAAAAATTTAAAAGGTATGAATTCTTTGTTTATCTTTAATCAAAAACATAATAAACTCACTTCCGTCTCACATAAAAATGTAGTTGAAAATACTATCAGGTATCGTAGAGCTGTTTATCGAATGTTTGGATAGGACACGCCTTTTCCAAATGTTTCCAAACAAATCCTTAAAATTTCTGTCGTTGAAGTTCAGTAACCTCTTCCTGAATATTATCAGAAATTTTCTTAGGCTTGAAATCCCACCTTCAGGGTGCTTAAGAGATTTGAATATGTTATTTTGTGTCTTGTATAACAGTGGCATCACCGCGATTGTGAGCAAGGTTTCCTGAAATTTTAAAATTTGATTTGTTTTTCAAACTGTAATCATCTGGGAATAAATTTAACAAAAATATTTACCTATAGGTACAATGCTTTTGTCCTTAATATATTAAGGACAATTAATATATTAATTAAATATTTTAACTATTCATCGTCAATGGTTACTGATAGGAAGCATGTATTTAAACTAAGTTATTTTCAAACAGAAATAGTACATAAAGCTTTTATTTATTTTGAAATAAATTAACATCATTAGATTTGTTTATAAATAATATAAACAATAATAATAATAATAATAATAAATAAATTATAAAAAAATAATAATAAATTATAATAATAAATTAACCAACTTTAAAGTTTCGTAGAAAACGAAAAAAAAAAAGAAAAATCCTTTGTAACACTTAATTCATTTGAAATAGTAAACAATATTTTTTTCATAGTCAGAATGTTTTTCACGATCTTCAATAACTACGTGGTCATGTCTTTGTATACTTCTTCTTTTTCAAAAGGAGAGATTCAAATGGAGTTTGGCGATGACTTTTGCAAATTCGTCTCTATCCCGTACTTTTCTTATGACGATTTGGCCGTCTATAGTCCTTTTCCATCATAGTGATAGCACATTATGTATGCAAATCCTCAACAGGTCAAAAAACCATAGGCGTCACCCTATACTTGTTTTGAAATAAATAAAAAAAATTAATATTTTAAGATGCCGTCAACAATTCATTATCTTTTAAAAAATCTTCTGTAAAATAAGTGTCCACTATTCTCACTATACCTTTTTTGTGCGTAAAAAACGTCGGTATATATGCCACACGATTATTGTTAATTATACACGGGTGATTAACGAGAGAATTCAATGTTTCACGAAATAAATTAATGTAAACACTAATTTAAAGGTGATTATTGTTTTCTATACAAGTTATCGCCTGACACAAAAAGAATACCTTCTTTGAACGATTACCTGGAATTACTGATAGGGCTTTACTAATGATAGTTTAAGTAGTTTTTATGCCACATTACAACTTATGCCAATAATATAAATTAGAAATTGTTTTCATCTTCCATTTAGTTTGTAGATGTACATTGTTCATGTCTTACCTACCTACGTTTTTGGTGTCGATATTTTGTTATTTGCATTTAAAAATGACGTCGACAACAGGTTTCATCCCGGTTAAGTGTAGTTTTAAAGGTGCCTTCAGTCTAAGAGAGAAAAATATAATATTAAATGTACACGATGCACTTGTACATCAACGCCCTTTAAGTAATGTTCGTAAAATCGTTAACATGTGTTCAAATATGACAGGGGTAGGAGAAGCAACAATTTATAGATTCCTAAAAGAAAGAAAAGAAGGAACTGTTTCATCTCCCAAGAAGAGTAGAGGAAGTAAACCCTTGGAAATTGAAGAAATACATAAAAACATGATAAGACGCAGCGTCCACTCATTTTTTTTAACAAAGAATTTCCAACATTGGACAAAATTCAAACATTAATTAGAGAAAACGAAGAGCTACCAATCATAAGCAACAAGAATTGTATGTTGGAGACGAGATTATCTAAGAACTATTAAAAAGTACCGAGAAGAAAGGAAAACAATTTTTTATTTGGACGAGACTTGGCTAAATGAAGGTCATACTGTACCATATCTATGGGTTGATACAAATGTGAAAAGTTCCCGTCAGGCATTCATCGAAGATGTATCTACTGGAATAAACAATATTACTGTTGGAAAAGGACGCAGACTCATAATAACCCATATTGGAAACGAATACGGTTTTGTCAATGGTGGATTATTAAGTTTTGCCTCAAAATCAACCAAAGATTACCACGAGGAAATGACTGCTGACGTTTTTGAAGAATATTTTGAGCAAATGTTGGATTTAATTCCAAAAAATTCTGTCATAGTCATGGATAATGCTAGTTACCATTCAAGACTAGCAGAAAAATTGCCAACAACGGCATGGAAAAAATAAGACATAATCGAATGGTTGGATAAACACGCAATTGAGTACAAGGAGAATTCGACAAAAAAGGAATTATTACCTATTGTAAGGCAACATAAAGCAGCTTATAAAAAATATATAATTGATGAAATGGCATTAAACCGTGATGTAATTATTTTACGTTTACCTCCATACCAGTGTGATCTGAATCCGATACAAAATATATGGTCTCAAGTAAAGGGTGAAGTCGGACGCAACAAAAAAACTTTTAAATTAGAAGATTTACAACAATTATTAGAACATTCCTTATCAAAAGTTACTCCAGAAAATTGAAAAAATGCTGTTAGTCATGCTCACAAGGAAGAAAATAAAATGTGGAATTTGGATAATATGACATGCAATGCTGGAACCGGTAATAATTAACATTGGAGTTGAAGATTCCTTAGATTCTGAAGAAAGCAGTGAATCTGAAATGGAATTTGATTAAAATAATATTCATTTTTTTACAAATCGACCCTGTTACGGCCACAAATTATTTTATGTATAACCAATAAAATAAACATCTTACATTTCTTGCAAAATTCTTAGTACCAGTTAATCACCATCACTCCGACACTGGCAACTTTATTTAGGGATTAGTAACCCTCAAAACTTTTGTATTCTATTCTGCTTCAACCTTTATACCTGGTGGTCATACTCAATTTAAAATTGTTTTCCTATATACTTCTGTAAACTTGTTGACAAATATCTATTTTTCATTGAGTCACCCGTATCAACAGTTTAGGGATTTGCATACATAATGTGCTATCAATATGATGGAAATGGACTATAGTCCTGTCCAATCCTTCGGATTCTATGCAAACGCAACGTAGTTTATTTCTATTCTATTCCTATCCTTCTATTTTCCAAATTCCAGATTCTGTTGTGTCTGATATATGTCCAAGATAAGATGTTTTCCATTTTTTAATAGTTTCTACAAGTTCATGATCTCTATTCATACATATTAAACCAATGTTCTTTATTTCGAATATGGTCAGTCCATAGAATTTTTAGAATTTGGCGGAATATCCACATCTCAAAGTTTTTCAGGTGTCGCGAGTCGTAGCGAGTTAATTGTCAGCGCCCAGGCTTAAGGTATGTAGTAGGATACTCTGTGTTAAAGTCTTAACATATTCCTAATAATTCCTTATTATTCTGTTTGGTATAATAATTACTAAGAAATCACGAAAATATATTCTCTTATTGTCGATATATTTCAACTAAAAAAAAAACGAGTTTTTGTCTCGTCCGCCCTTATTCAACTTCCATTACAACATGTTGCTTATTTTAATATTCAACAATATATATTTTACTGCCAAATTCTTCCCTTCTAAATATAAAAAACTATCATTTTTACAACCACAACTGCTAACCGCCTAGCTAATTTGTTACGAAAAATAAGTTTTTTGTCTATTTAGAACTGGGTCAACTAGGTATATTTGTTCGTTATCTAAACTCGTAAAGGGGCCATAAATCTGTAGTTTTATTGTTTTTATCATTATGCAGTTTCTTCGTAATGTATAGAAAAGTGGATATTTGGAACCCTTTATTTGGGACATAAAAAATTCGTTAAAAAGTTCGTTATAACCGTTAAAAGATTGGTGATTGTTTTTCACTATAAAGGCTTGACTCAAAGCGGTATTTAGAGACTTCTTGCTCGGCCCTCGTGGTAAACAGTTCATATCTCAGTCTTTTGCTCTCGATCATCGTGCCAAACGTGACAGAAGTTACTTCAAGACTCCTTTTTCAGACTTCACACTCGATCCTCAAGTAGGATAGTTTTTACACGCGCTCTACGTAAACCTTAGCTCCGTACACATAGCAGACAAATAAATAGTTAGTGTTAGTTAGATATGTAGAGCAATATAGCGAACCAGCTCTATAGCACAACATACTAAACTGCAGAGATTACGGTGGGCAGAGCACGTGGTCCGCATGCATGAGAATAGAATCCCCAGAAAATTATTAAATGCAAGAATGCAGGGAAAAAGACCTGTTGGAAGACCTCAAAAGAGATGAGAAGACTAAGTCGATGAGGATGTCAGGAACTGCCTGGGAATGCGTTCATGGAAAAGAACAGCGGTAAATCGAGATGATTGGAGAAGCCTGTTGAAGGAGGCCAAGGCCCGATTTGGGCTGTAGCGCCATTGGATGGATGGTAAAATAAAGTGCCATTTAATATATATATATATTCAGGGATTCTACAGTATTCACTCCCTTCCCTCGCTCAACCGTTTCCATCTCTCTCTCTGTTGTCCCATTCTCCATCGTTTAGGCCTCTCTTACTCATGGCGTCGTCTACTTCGTTCCTCCAGAATTTTCGGGGTCGTCCTCTTTTCCTCCTTTCTATGGGGCTCCATTCGGTTATTCTCTGTATCCATCTGCTGTCAATAGTTCTTCTTACATGTCCATACCACTTAAGTCTTTTTTGTTCTATGTATGCTAGTATGTCTGTTTCTATTGATGTTCTTTGTTTTATTTCGTCATTACTTCTGCTATCCATCCTTGTTACTCTGCAGCATCTTCGCAGGCATTCCATCTCTGTCATGAGATGTCATTTAATGCAATAAAGCATTAAGCAATAAGGATTATTTAATCCAAGTTTAAGTACTTAGCCAGTTTCACCGTCTGGCCCGGTTCTTGTGTTGTAGAAAAGAGACAATTTACAACACTCTTTATAGCATTTTATCCTAGACTAAGGCGGATCTGTTTGAAGGTGAATATGAGAGGTGGCATTCGGATTTTTGCAGAAAAAGTTGTGTGATAGCTTCACTAATAATATTTGACACATCGTGTCTCTCAAATAGATCGGCATTATTAATAAAAAAATTAAAATATTTAAAAACTAATAAAAACTTCAATTTTTTCTACTTTCTTTGCTTATATTTTTAAAACGATTCATTTTGGAGGAAAATCGAAATAAAATT
This sequence comes from Diabrotica undecimpunctata, assembly GCF_040954645.1. Lineage (NCBI taxonomy): Eukaryota > Metazoa > Arthropoda > Insecta > Coleoptera > Chrysomelidae > Diabrotica > Diabrotica undecimpunctata. The sequence goes on from NC_092806.1 coordinate 16,077,678, forward strand.
TCGAATTTCGAATTTTTTGAAAATAATATTTATTTATTCGTCTATATTAATATTGATTCCTTCAAAGTAGTCCCTATCAGATATTATGCACTTGTGATAACGCTTTTGCCAATCCTTGAAACACTTGTCAAACTCGATCTTTGGGATAGCCTTTGGTTCTATCAGCGATGCGCTTTTAATGTCATCTATTTTTGTAAAACGACGGCTCTTTCTTCTTTTTTGGAAGTAGGAAAAAGTCACACAGAACCATATCTTGTTTTTGGCCAAAAATTCAAGAATAAGCAATGAAGTGTGAGCTAGTGCATTATCATGATGCAAAAGCCATGAGTTGTTTTTCACAAATCAGGTCTTTTTTTCGGATTGATTCACGAAAATGGCACTGAACTTGTACGTAGTACTCTTTATTGACTATGGTGCACTATGCCATTAAAATCAAGGAACACTCATAGCCTTCACGTTCGACCGCAATTGTCGAGCCTTTTTTGGTCTTGGCAAATCCGAATGCTTTCACTTTAGTTAATTGAACCTTAGTTTCGATGTCATATCCATAAACTTATGTTCCGTTATCAGTTATAACCCTTTTTGAGTAAATCTGGGTCGACATTTACGTCATTTGGCGACTACCGAGCAACTTTTATTGGCAGCTATTTTTGTTCAAAATTCAACAATTTTTAGAACAAATTTTGCTGACACGCGTTTCATCCCTAAAACGTTTGAAAAAATGTAGGGGCACGAGCTAATTGATATGCCCACGTCATTAGCGACTTCTCTGATAGTGATTCGACTGTCGTTCTTAACCATTTCGGTCACTTTTTTACGTTTTCATCGGTTCTTGATGTGCTGGGGCGTTCATCATCTTCAACATCTTCACGGCCATTTTGGAAATGCTTTTACCACTCGTAAGCACTTGTTTTAACATAGCATGTTGAGGGTATGCCTTTGTTAACATTTTAAATATTTTGTTACACTTTATTTTATTTTTTACGCAAAATTTAATAATCCATTTTTTAAATAAATAAAAATCATCGAGCTCATAAAAACCGACAAATCGGCTGCCATAGACAAGGTAAATAATGAGTATAGCTGCAATTTGTTTTAACCTTCTGGAGCATGCATACCAACATAATAAAAAAAAAATTTTTTTGACGATTGGACTCTCCAAACCTGCAAAATTTAAAAATTCCTGGTATTTTTTGAACACACCTCGTAGGAACTCGACGGTAAAAATTTGATATCTGTTGATCAGAGTATCCTGTCCACAAAAATTCATTTTAAAGGCTCTTCGCCTTTAAAACTAGAACTGTAAAGTTCAACTGTCGTATGAAATTTTGGTATTTTGCTGCAAATGACGTCAGTTTGTATAAATCTGTTAAATAAGTGAACATTGCGCGATTTTTGTCTTTTTTACGATTCTCATGAGATCAATACTTCCGCTCCATATAGGGTAAAATTCAGTATTATTCTCTAAAAGATCCCTTTTTTTGTTTTGTTGTTTAAAGCATTGTTTCATATCAATCCTTAGAGTGTTTTTGTGACTTGTTTTCCCCGTGCTATTTTCATTTTCTATACCATCTTTTCAAAGCCTGATCTGCTTCAATGCTTATATGGTTATTTCATTTTTTTTTGCTATTTAGTGTTCATTCATTTATACATTGTACGTTACATTTTCTTCTAATATCTTCACTTTTCTTCGATCTCTCAGCGTATTTCCTGTAATTCTTCTCAGTACTCTTATCTCTGCCGTTGCTGAGTACTATTGTTTTAGTTTTCTGAGATGAGATTGTCATATTAAATTCTTTTGCTCTTATGTTAAATCTGTAAACCAGTCTTTGCAGACTATCTTCATCTTGAGCTATCAATATTACGTCATCTGCGTAGCAGAGTATTTTATTTCTTTGTTTCCCATTCCGTACCCTCTTCCTTTGTTAACGCTTTTGATGATTTCATCCATGATTAAATTGAAGAGCATAGGACTCAATGAGTCCACCTGTCTTATTTCGCTACCTATTTCTATAGGTTCTGTAAGTTGTTCATCTATTCTGACTTCCATTTTGTTGTTTTGGTACTTGATTTCAATAGTTTTCATAATATTTAGGGGAACTTTTCTGTTGTGATGATTGTTGTTGTTATTTCATTACCTAATTTTCTTTGCATCTCTGTTTCTTTATAGTCTTTGCGTTATATTCATATATTTCTCTCTAACATGCATTCTTTTCATTGCTTTCCATAGTTGTTTTCAGGGCAAGGTATTGTATGCTTTCTCCAAGTCAATAGAGGTCATATGTGTTTCAAGATTTTTCTCTTTTTCTTTTCTATCAGTTGTCTCATGATTAATATATTATCTAAACATGATTTGGCGTTTCGAAATCCGGCTTGTTTTTCACCATAATGGTCCATGTGTTTTTTTTATAACTGTGAAAAAGATTCTTGCTATTGAAGGCATTAGACTGACCGCTCTATAGTTATATTTATATAAGTACATATTCTCTAAAGTATCCCAATTTGTATACTAGACGAGACGTTCTAGTATATAAACCTTTAAATTTTAAGATCAGGTGTGATAAAGTGAATATGTACAATGTACACGGATTTGTGTAGGCGAAGCTCGTCGTGGAGGACTAAACGAACAAGAAGATAAAATAATATAGTTGTGCCAAGAGAAAGCTTTAACCGTCTTAAACGCACCTTTCTGACATAGGAGTTTTATTCTAAATAATATAGGGATATAATACGCAAGCTAATAGTCTACATATTCCTAGAATGATCATTGTAAAGTTCCTTACCGTTAAATACAAACAATAATGCAGATTTAGAATATTTTTACAATATATTATTTTATCAAATAGAGTAAGTATTTAATAAAAGAAAAATCCACAAGGAAACTAAGTTCCTGTAGCTGGCTGTATACCATGTACCACAAAAAAATTATTTAAAAATCCTTTATAAAAAGTATATCATTAAAACATCCTATCTGGATACATTACAGAATGTTTTCGGAATAAATATTCCAGCATCATACATGTTTTGAGCCACTAAATATTTGTGTAAAAACCCGTTAAATGTTAATAAATTGAATTTGAGTTACATTCTTTTTCTTTAAGTTCCGGAAATCATCATGGCTATGCGGACTCTGTTGACTGCCGCTCTAAAAAGTTCTGCACTACTGCATTCAAACCATTTCCTTTAGTTCTTAAACCAAGATATTCTTCGTCTTCTCACATTTCGCTTTCCTCGGATTTTACCTTGCATAATAAGTTGTAATAATGCTTATTTTTGCCCTCTCATCACATGTCCTAAGTACTCAAGTTTTCGTCTTTTGATAGTTAATATTATTTCCGCCTTATTTACTATCCTTCTAGTTACTTCCACGTTTGACATTCATTGAATTCAGGATATTCGTAGGATTCTTCTGTAACACCAAAATTCAAAGGCGGCCCAGCTTATTCAGATGGACTTGTTTTAGTGTCCACGCTTTCAAGCCATAAAGAAGAGTAGATAACACGTAACATCGAAGCATTCTCAGTCGTAGTTCTAACCTTATATCCCAACAACAAAGAAACTTTTTAAGTTTAATGAATGATGCACGTGCTATTTCAATGCGTGTCTTAATTTCTTTGGTTTGGTCTACATCTGATGTTATCCATGTTCCTAAGTATTTATAGTTATTAACACTCTCAATTGCAGTATCTTCAATAGTCAATTGGATATTTTTATGTGCAGATTTAGTCATGATCATGCATTTAGTTTTCTATAAATTTATCTTTAGTACGCACTCATGACAGCGTTCATTAAGGCGTTGCATTACGTTCTGCAAATCATTGTTGTTATCCGTCATTATTACTGTATCGTCTGCAAAACGTAAGTTATTCAAAATTTCTCCATTGATAGATATACCTTCTATTGAGTCTGAGAGCGCTTTTTGAAATACGGCTTCACTGTAGACATTAAAAAATAGTGGGGACAGCACGCAACCCTGGCGGACTCCTCTCTGTATTTTGATATTTTGGGTGTACTGGTTGTTAAATATTACCTTGACAGTTTGATTCTAATATAAATTAGATATCATTTTCATATCACGACTGTCAATATTTTTGCTTTTTAATATATCTACAAGCTTTTTATGTTGAAGCTTATCAAATGCCTTTTCAAAGTCTACAAAACATAAGTACATGTCCTGATTCATGTCCATGCATCTTTGATCCAGCACATTCAAGCCGAACAAAGCATCTCTTGTACTCATACCATTTCTAAAGCCAAATTGTGTGTCACTAATTTCATATTTAACAGTTTTAATAATTCTGCTGTGAATTATTTTCAAAAATAGTATATGTCACATATACGTATAGACATATGTCACATGTCACCTTAACATTACCGTTAAATACCATTCTCTCTCCTGTTGCCGACAATAATGTAGCGTAGAATCTTTTTAAATAATTTTAAACGGTTTGTCCTTGTTCTAGTGTAGTGTTATGAACAATTTTATGTTTCATGTTCATGTTTATTACATTCTGCGCTTGCTGGATAACCCAAACTTAACGAAATGCCCCTGATGATGCTGTAGAAAGCGAAAGTACTTGGGCAAGATTTGATTATTAAAATTGTGCTCGATATTTACCTTTAATTTTTCAAAGTTAAAATATAATAGTTTAATAAAGTCTAAATTTTGTTGATCTTAGCAGAATCGCAAAAAAAGACATTATAGTAGACTTGTTTAACACAATATAGAGAACAGCACATGGGTTACATGCCGCCACAATGGTTACTCTCCAACAATGATTACTCTCCACCGTTTCCAAATCCCTAAAAATGCAAGCGCTTAAGATTGCAGTAAATACAGAACACCAGTCATGTTTTCAAATTATTTTTGAAGAGAATACATGGTCGTATAAATAAAACCTGGAAGAAGGAATACCTGATAGTCAGTTTCGATTCAGAAATTAACTAGAAACCCAATTTTTATTTGCTTTTAATCTGAAAGCTCAAAGATGCGTGGATATTAATGTGGATGTACATGTTTATTACATAGATTTTGAAAAAGCATTTGACAAATAAGACATGAAAAATAAATCCAAATTCTTAAGATAAAAAACATGCACAAAAAAAGGGACTGAAGAACAATAACAAACCTTTACTGGAATCTAAGACCACAAATTGTAATAGATAACTAACCCAGTTTACAAATTAAAGTTAGGAAAGGAGTTAAATAGGGATTTATTATGTCTCCATTACTATTCAATGTATATAGTGAATCCATTTTTGAAGAAGCATTACATCTGAATGAATTGGTACTAGAAGAGGGGCTAAAGGGAATAATATGTCCGTTGCATAAAAAGGGTAATCAACTTGAGTGTAAGATCTATAGAGGCATTAATCTGTTAGCATCTGCGTATAAAATCTTCGGCAATGTATTGTTTGAAAGACTTAAACATTTTTCAAAGGATCTTGTTGGTCTATCTACACATCAAAATCAAGCACATAGGCAGATTCTAGAAAAGTCACTAGAATATAACACAGATACACACCACCTCTTCGTCGACTGCAATGTAGATTATGAAAGTGTGAAAAGAACTACATTATATAATGCAATGATAGACTTTGTAATCCCACCTGTTGGTTAAGTTGACCCAACTAACAATGCAAAACGTAAGCTCATGCGTTAGAATTAAAGAAGAAAACTCTACGTTCTTTGACATTAATAATGGTTTAAGACAGCAATATGCGCTGGCGTGTCTCCTTAATATTGCTTTGGAAAATATATGGACGATATAGTTATAGTGGGCAGAAGTATGAGAGACATGGTGCAGTGTTTTACAAGGCTTGCAGACGCGGCACGTGAATTAGGTCTTGTGGTAAACGAGGAAAAAACCAAATATATGTTGTTTTCTAAAAACCACCGAAATATTTAACAGATAATTTAAATTAACAAACATACCTTTGAGCAAGTCAAAGAATTCAAATATCTTGGATCGCTAGTAAGCGCAACAAACATTACAAGCGACGAAATAAAAAGACGCATAGCAATAGCAAACAAAACTGTACACGGTCTCCAGAAACATTTAAAAAATAAAAATATAAAGATGTAGTAAAGCTCAATATATACAAGACCATTAATAAGACCGGTTTTGATATATGGGGCTCAACGTGGACCTTATCTCAAAATGATGAAATACTTCTTAAATATTTTTGAGAGAAAAATTCTTAGAAATATTTTTGTGGTTGTAAATAAAAATGGGCAATGGCGTCGACGATACAACTTTGAATTGTATCAGTTATACACCGATCCAGATATTGTGAAATTCGTTAAAGTATAGAGACTTAGATGGGCTGGACACATTGCTAGGATGTCAGACTCCGAATACATGATGATATTAATATTTATAAAAGCAGAGGGCACAAGAAGTAGAGGACGACCACGAAGGAGGTAGATTGATGATGTGGAAGAAGACCTACAGATCCAAAGGGTCAGGAGATGAAGGGAAGTTGCCAGGAATCGACAGGAGTGGCGACATCTTTGTGAGCAGACCAAGATCCACAACGGGGATGATGCTGATGATTACTATCTGAAAGTGAAGGAACATTAATTAACGGAAGAACTATTAACAATATAAGATATGCAGATGACACCGTGGTTATAGCAAGCTCTGATGACTCCTACTAATTCCAAATACTACTAAACAAAACAAAGAGTTACTGTAAAAAATATGGAGCTAAAATAAATATTTAAAAGACATATATGATAATAATATAGTTAATCTATAATCCGTTCACAAATTGTTGAGAGCACGAAATGTGCCTCAAAGTCATAAAACGGTCGTAAAATTTGTATCATCATAGGCGTTTCTGAGGTGTTTTAATACTAATATATATAGCAAAAAACAATTAAAACTTTCAGCTAATGTTGGTTATTATATTAATAAAAATAAGAATTTAACCATTAACAATTTTGTAAATAAGAATACCTTATCTCTTTGGATATTTCAATACTAATCGGTATTCGGTTCAATACGGTCTTTCTAATTCTGATGAAGAATTTTTTTTTTGGAACACTCTTCTTTGATTCATCGACGTGTCAGGTAATATAAACGAAGAAGAGAAGTGTGTGTAAATCCTATTTACGCAAAAAGAAACGAGTTTGGAAAATTTGCTCATTTGTGCTACGATCTCCAAGTCGACGATGACCACCACTTCTCCTATTTTCGAATGAAAAATGATACATTCCAATGCGTTCTTAACAAAATTCATACTAAACTCGAAAAATTCTGTAATTTTCGAGAAATGGTCTCTCCACGTTTACGGATGGTTGTAACAATAAGGTAGGTGTACCAAGAAACAAACATCAAGGTCAATTTTTTTTATTAATATAATATTATATACAATTATTTAATTTTATTTTATACAATTATTTATAACACACTAACTGTGTAAATATAGCTTTAACTAAAGTTAAATCCCAAAAACAAAAACTAAATGTATTTATGTCATTTTTATTAATTAACAAGTTGGATATTACATCCAACAAGAAGTCTACAGTCACATTGCTATGGGATCAAAATCATGAAAAAAACTAATACCTAAAAATGTTGTATTTTTATTTAAAAATTAAAAAGTATATTCGTAGGTGTATTGCAATATTGTATGTATTAGATATATTTTAATTCGCAATAGAGTAAATAATTATAACCAGTTAATTATAATTCCTAAATGCAATTAAAACATAAACAAGCGACTGTTTGTATATATGGGGATGTTGACTCGAAAATTGTTGGAAAAGGAATTAAAGATAAAAGGCCCAGACTGATTAGGTTTGGTCGCTGTTTAACTTTACGTGATGGATATCTAAATATAGACACATTTGATTTGAAAATGACCTTTGGTTATTAATACAATATTAGCAGGTCAATATACTAAATATCATTTTAATAGTAATATTTTGTACCAATTATAATCCGCAAGTAACTTTTAGTTTGAACAATGTTTTTCATATTATTCAACTTCAAAGTTAGGAAGACTAAAAGCAGCTAATAAACAAGTGTGGGAATTCATAAACGTTTTATCTTTTAGTTAATAATCTGAAGACATGACGACTAAATAGTTGTACACAAATAAGACACCACGTTTTTTTAAATCAGTCAAAGATAATGATTAATTTTAATAAAATAATATTTTAAAGTATACTTTGACAAAACATAGAAAAATACCAATAAAACTAGCTAAACCACCAAAAAATTCCAAGCGCTTTAATTCTACATTATAGTTTATTTTTATGAACGAGAGAGTAATTAGCATAATTTTAACTGGTAGCTCCGACCACTCCATGGGCGTGCTCAAGATTAATTGAAAAATTACTTTGAATAATTGTAAAAAATAAATGAATTATTTCAGTGTTATAAAGTGTTATGTGTATGTAAACAAAAGTGACCTCTTTTATCACACACTATATTAGAACTGACTGGCCTACATTAAAAAGGGTTTTAAAAAATTCACATTTTTTTTAATTTCTAAAAATTACAAAAGAGAAAAAGAGTTTTTAAAACCGTCTAAGGTATGTTAAATAGATGAATAAAAATATTAATATAAAACTTACAGCTACTCGTTACAAATCCAAATCAGATTCAGAAGATGAACTTTCAGAACCAAGATTTATAATAACTGGCTCGATCATTTTATCAGTAATATTGTCCAGCTTCCACATTTTTTCCTCTTCTTTAATAGTGTGATTTACTGCCTTTTCCCAGTTTTCAGGTTTTACATTATTTACGGCCTCCAAAAACAACTGTTTAACATCATGAATTTTAAAAGTGGTATTTTTTCTTGAAACTTCACTCTTTATCTGTGCCCATACCAGTTCAATCAGGTTTAATTCACAATGATATGGTGGGGATCTAAGTACTGTCATTCCACGATTTTTGGCAATTTCATCAATTTCGTATTTTTAAAATTTTTCTTTATGAAGGGCACACAACGAATAAAGTTCCTTTCTTATAGATCCGGGATGGTACGTAATATTTTTTGAACTCAGCCAATTCTGCAAGTCTTTTTTTAACCACTTGGTTGTGGGCAGTCCTTCTATAAGTCTGGAGTGATAACTTGCATTATCCATTACTATTACACAGTTCTTAGGAAGAAGATCTATCATTTGTTCGAACCATTCTTGAAAGACATCAGCGTTCATGTCTTCATGGTAGTCACCGGTACGAGTTGATTCAAAAGTTAATAAACCACCTTCAACAAAACCGTCTGAACTGCCAATGTGTACTATTATCAGCCTGCGTCCCTTTCCTGATGGTGGGTTTAAACCAGTAGATAAGTTATTTACAAAAGCGTGCCTTTGACTTGTAACAGTTTCATCCTGCCAAAATTTATTTGGTGTATGACCCTCGTTAATCCATGTTTCATCAAGATAAAATATTTTTCTTTTTTGGTTTCTCATTTCCTTTATGGTTCTTAGAAAATGTCTTCTCCATATGACAATATCGCTTCTTTCTAATAAAATAGACTTTCTGGGATTCTTTTTCCAGCGGAAGCCTATTTCTTTTAAAAGTTTCCATAACGTACTTCGACTCATTTCTGGGTAATCCTTATCATCTCGAACTGAGACAAGAACTTTATCCAATGTTGGAAATTCTTGTCTAAAGAAGAATTCATGCACTTTCCGTCGAAGTCCTTCTTTAAAATGATATTCTATTTGAAATTTTGGTTTCCCTGGAGCATTACGTGGCATTTGAAAACTACCACATTTCTCTTCTTTAATAACTCTGTAAATCGTAGATTTCCCAACACCAAGTGTACTGCTAACTAACTCAACGGTCTCATCAACACTTTCACATAAACGTTTGTCTGTAAATGATTTAAAACAATTAAATATTAATGTTTTTTCATTAACTGTTAGAGGACCAATTTTTCGGCGTTTACACGGCACTTCCAAATTTTCCATAACACTAGTATACACAATAAACTGCACCTTGCAACTGAAGTACCTACTTTTAGTGAACTGTTAAGAATTTTGAATACACCACTTGGACCTTCCTATATACAAAATGGAAAAACCCACTATCACATTTTCTGTGGAATAAGTTTAGAAGGTAATTATCTAGTCAATTACTGTCGTAGATTCCTGGAATTAAAGAATTAAATGTTTGATTGTTGAAACCCTTACTTCGTGGAATGCACTCATTTCAGATAAAATAAAACGTTTTATTTTATCTAAAGAATTAAACTTTATTTTGCAAATAGGCAAAGAATTAAACTTTATTTTGCAAATAGATAAAATAAAACGTTTTATTTTATCTAAAGAATTAAACTTTATTTTGCAAATAGGTAGGTACTTATTAAACTTTTATTGGTTATATATAACCAATAAAATAAACATCTTACATTTCTTGCAAATTCATTAGTACCTACCTGTTAACCTCCATCACTCCGACACTGGCAACCTTATTTAGGGATTAGTAACCCTCACAACTATTGTATTCTATTCTGCTCCAACCTTTATACCTGGTGGTCATACTCAATTTAAAATTGTTTTCCTATATACTTCTGTAAACTTGTTGACAAATATCTGTTTTTCATTGAGTCACCCGTATCAACAGTTTAGGGATTTGCATACATAATTTATTGTTTTATTACTCTCTCATACATAAAAATACACTATAGATACCATACCGGTATATTTTCTAAAAAGACAAAAAAGGAAGACAGATCCATATCTGGCCCAAAAAATCGTCAGGATACCATATGTATCCTAGGAAACAAAAACACTATGTGCGTATTCAGCAAACCACGTTGCCATACACAACTTACAAGTACCGGATGAGGATTTGCAATTGTATCAAAATCAGTACAAATACTCGAATTAAAATAATACGACAATAATATATAAATAATAGGGGTCTTCTAAAATAAAAAGGTGTACAAATATTTGTTTATCATAACTAAAGAAGTGCAGTAATATGAGATAAAAATTATAAAAGATAAAGCTTTACGAAAAAAAATTATTGAGATTCATAATAACTATAGTAAAAGTCACAATTAGAATGGAGTGCAGGTAGGATAGGCAATACATTTCTTACGGGAGAACGACTGACAACGTTGCCGGTTTGCCCTGAGCGGCACATCAGGACCGGATTTAAGAATCATAGCACTGTAATATACGCGCATACAACAATTGCCTACGGTTGTATAAAAAAACTATCATTATTGTTTTTACTAAAGCATGATTCAATCATAGATGTATAAATAAGAGAGTTACATTGTGGAACTAAACAATAACATGAAGCTTCCATTGTAAACACATTCTTTGGGAAATAAAAATCATTATAAAGTCATTAGGAGAAGCGAATTAGTTTTAATCCCCATTGTCCACGCAAAGCAAACATGTCTCTTTGTCGATTTGGGTGCTGGCAATTAGACCAAAAACTTGTTTGCAAAAACTATGAAAGCTGAGTTTTATTTAATTTTCGCAAGCGGATGAAAATATCTACAACATGGAGCCGTTGCCAGTATCTGTCGTAAATTTCAAACAGGGTATGACTCTTAGTGTGCGAGTAAAACGTGTGGTGTTAAATGTATTGAACTAACATCTGAACTTAAAAAATGGTTACAGCTTGACTATAACTGTGAAAAAAGTTTCGAAAATGTGCCGTGTGACGGTGTGAGTGTTCGCAAAATTTATGACATGAGTTCGCGATGAGGTCCAGCAAGGCGAATTGAAACCGGTATAAAAAGGAAGAAAAACAGTTTTCAGTCCAATTACTTACGATGAGGGAATGAAATCTCGGATAAGGAAAATTCTTGGCCAAGAAGAGAACCACTGATTACTACGACGAAATGGACGGCGATCTATATGAAGAATGGTTTGAGCCGTTAATTCCAAACTTGCCGAACGACAAAGAAAACATTATCTTTTTAGACAACGTGTCATACCACTCCCGCAAATTAGATTTCCCGAAAAAAATTGTGAAACAAAAGGCAAATTAAGGATTGGCTAATCGAAAAGAACATATTCTCCGAGGAAGATGACCCAAAAAGTGAATTACTGGATACTGCGGCCGCAATAAGAGACGACTACAAGTACAAAATTGAAACAATTGCGGAAAAATATAACGTTAAGATTTTGAGACTACCTTCTCTAACTAGGCTTCAAACAACGTCGATTTTAAAGAAAAAACGACATAACGGTTGATAAAAGAGGCTTCTTACCAACGCGCATCTAAAGAGCACTGGCATAATAAGAATTGTGGCATAAAGTACTGTGAAACACGCCAAGAAAGTAGAGGAAAAAAATGTTTGGTATAGACAATTTGTAGGAAGAGATTGAACCGGTAATAATTATTATAGGAGATGATTTAGAGAATGAGGACGATTTAGATATGGATTGCAATTAGTATTAATTAACAAGAAATATCTCAGATTAAATGCTCATTTATTTTTTAGTACTGTGCGTTATATATATATATAGGTACATATATATATATATATATATATATATATATATATATATATATATATATATATATATATATGTATATATAAATTGTTTACACAATTATGTATTCTAAATTTGTCCTATATTTATGTTGAAAAATATTGAAAAACAAATTTTTTCACCGTTTCTCAACATAAATATAGGACAAATTCACATTACAGACTACAACATTGATGGTTCATACTGTTATATTATTATAATTTTAACTTATTTAATTTTAAATAATGCTGGCTTCTGTCATTTTTAGACAACTTCCGTAAGTTGCACTGACTGCTTTGTTCCGACATCCGTCCTAACGTGTCAATATTGTCATTTTTATCAGTTGTTTTCAGCAAGTCCTCGAAGACACTTTGTCTCAGGACCATGTAACCTATGTAGAGCCATACGTTGCCATGTTACCAATTCTAACGATAACTTAAACATCCTAATTTGAAATAATATAGAATGTAACATATCTATAAATTAAGAACATTTAAAGGGTTTTCACCCGTTATATTTTAGTGGCTTATATCATGTATACTTCGTAAGTATTAACCACATTTTGCATAACCTTAGTCAACGTTCTAAATTTTACGTTCTTTTTAATTAAAGTGGTTATATACTTTCCGGTTACACTGATGATGGAATTTACATTCCGAAAACGTTCTGTAATGTATTTGTGATATAGCCAGTTTGGGTGTTTTAATATATACCTTTTATAAAGGATTTGAAATACATATTTTAAAATTTAATATTTCAAAAAGTACCTAAATAGCAAGATTTGAATAAAAAGATTTCAGTAGGTGATGCTGTAAACTAGCGCGAAGCTTTATATTAATCAACAAAATTCTTTTTCTATTCTCTTTACAATTTCATAATATTTTTAATCAAATTTCTATTCAGTAGCAATTTTTTGGTGTACCTTTTCTAAGCTTTTTACATACTTTATCATGCTTTTTCTTCAAATTCACTTGTAGTAATTATTGATAATGCTTGTTATCCTACTTCTCAGATGCCACCTTTTACATAAAGAAATACATTACTTAATACAATTTTGTTTTAAAAAGTAATATTCCCTACAAACTCGTAACACAATATTTCAGGAAATGCGCGTTTATAACCCCGTACTTTATGATGAAACTTTTAAAAGAGCGTTACGAAAAACCATGGGGCAATAGACTGTAATCTTGTAAGTATTCTTTCACTTTGCTCGGTTTTCTTTCCTCTTCGGTTAACTCCAAAAGCAACCAGCTAAATAAGTCTTCTTTATGATACGAACTTTATCATCTTGACAATACAACAACCCTAGGGCACTAAAGGCCAATAACTTCTCTGAAAATTGCTATCATAATTTTTCATCACTTCTTTTAAAAAGTGTAAAAATTAATTTGTTAAGTCATGATGGTGTGTTGGTAATGATTATCTTTTTAACTTGAATAATTTAGTGAAAAAAAGTATATTAAAAAAGTAAAAAATGATTTAAATTACCACATTAATCTTACGAAGATGAGTAAACATTTTCTTCTCAAACTTGTTTTAATAAGGCGATAATAAGGCAATTGCAGAGTAAACTTTTTATATCAATAAAATAAATACAGGGGAGTAAGATTACTAGAATTATTCAAAGGAAACAAGTTTCAGGTGAATCGGCGAATCAATAATTTAAGTACTAGTAGTACCCTATACAATTAATAAATGTAGGTAATTACTTTGTCAAATTTTTCTCTATTCTCTGCTGTTTATATTGCTTTTTATAATTTAGCCACTCCAATGTCATATATTTCGGATCCAAGGAAATTTTTTTCCTCTCGACTCCGCATTTTCCTTAAATTTTGCCTGTTACTATTATAAATGGATAATATGGATAATAGTGTCATAGTAATTGTTTATTTTAACCGACTCACTAAAAATTGTACAATGGGAATTCACTCTATAAAATATTGCGGTTACCATAACTCATAAATAAAATCAAACAAATATGTCATTTATTTAGATATGCTAAAAAAATTTAAATTTTTATTCTTATAGTTGTAAGTATTAAAATATTCACTTTGTTTACATATAATAATTAATGATTCTAATAAATTTACAGTTTTCTCCTGAAGAAGTCACAAAATCGTGACGAAATATTGAGACTGAACAAATAGAGTTTTATTTCCTGACCGATTGCTGATACTATAAATCAATAGTAATAATTAAAAATAAGTATAAAAATTTAAAACAGTACGGTCGAAAAATAATTTGAAATTCTCTAGAACACGGAAGATAACCTTGATTGCGAGGTAGAATATTCGAGAAAATTCATATATTTAGGAAATAGAACAATTCGAATAGAATTTCTTGCCAGATGATTCTGGAACATTGAAAAGATATAAATACTCGGTGATTTGGATTTAAAATGGTCAGACAGTTAGTTAGTAAGAAGACAGACACAGTTGGTTACAGTTAGTGAAGTCAGTTGTTCAGTAAGTTCAAGATTAGTCAGTCAGAATTAGGAAGAAAGTATAAAGTATGCAATAATCAGTGATTTAGTATTAAAATTTGATAGTATTGGAAAGTATATTAGAAGAATATTGGTTGGAGATTGGAAGAAATTAAAAATTATATTATGATTGGAGATTAGTAGAAATCAAATTATAATAGTTATATGGTAATTGGATATTGGTGTATTAAAAAGAAAAATAAATATAAATGCTATTAAGAAAAAAAAATATTTTAAATTGGTGGAAGCTGATAATTGGAAAAAGGAATTTCACAAAAACAAGAATAACCGAAGCTGAGAACGAAGACATTGAGTGGTGATTAAAATCTATATAGTGGAGAACAGTTTCATTTAGGCATTCAGTGACAGAAAGGTACAAAATTTTGTTAATATAATTTAGTTAGTGTCATAACAATTTCAATTTTAAAGATAGTTTGTTTAAAATTTACATTGTCTATATAATTTAATTAGTTTCATAAGAATTTCAATATATATATATATATATATATATATATATATATATATATATATATATATATATATATATATATTGAGATGATATTAAATATAGGAGAAACAAAGGTAGTGTTAAAAAAAATAATTTATAAGTTATATACTAGATAATATTATAAATAGTATTTATATGAGGACATTCTTAAGAAATTAGCATAATAATAAGTTTAAAAAGTTTTTTATTTTGCAATGTATTTAGTTATTTTAATAAGTTATATACTAGAGAATATTATGAAGGGTATTTATATGAGGGCATTCTTAAGGAATTAACATAATAATAAGTTTAAAAAGTTTTTAAGTTGCAATGTATTTGGTTATTTTAATAATTATGATATTGTAAATATATTTGAGTGCACCATCTTTGTAGGCAACCAAGTATACACTCAAGTCAATTCAGTTGTAGGAACTTTGATAAATAATTATTATGGATTAAAAAATAGGGTTATTTATTTAAGATGTAATTTATATATAAATTTGTATTCTGATCTGAAAAGCCTAAATCTCCATAAAATTCTCGATAGAATTTTAGTTAGAATAGTTTTCTAGATAGAATTGAAAAGAATTATCTAGAAAGACGTCAATAGAAAGAACTTAACCTTTGTTCGCAGTAGAATCTCCGCGAACATGGTAATGTCTATGAAATAGAAGGATTCGAATATATTTTATTTCAAGAATATTCGTGAACAGAAAAAATGATATAAATATTATGTGATTTGGATTCAAAATGGTCAGATTTTCAATATAGTAAGGTTAGATGGTCAGTATGTTAAATATAGTCAGTTAGTATAGTTCAGTCGTTCAGTAAAGATAATCAGTTATATATATATATATATATATATATATATATATATATATATATATATATATATATATATATATATATATATTTCTGTTCCTAGGCATAATCCTGTTTCTATAAGCTGATGGTTTTATAGTCTATCAGTAATAGGGTGCTAACTTGGCTGTAGACCTCCTCCTTTATGCGGGCTTGGAACCGGCAAAAGTTCTGTCGAGCTACTCAATCCATCCAACAAACATTATTCGTTATAAATCAAATTACTGAGTAATCACTAGAGTATAATAGACAAGCATTTCTGTGTCTAATTGACCTAAAGAAAGCGTTTGACAGAGTAAAACTCAAAGATGTAATTCATCTTCTGTATAATAGAGAAGTTCCCTAAATAGTATTAAATAATATAATCTTTCTTAAAAACGAATTATAAAGGATTTCTTTATAATTCTGTTGTTAGGCTATTTTAAATTAGCATGATGTTAGTAAATTACGTCAGCGGATATGTACAAAGGCTCAAAGGAATCTACCTCTATTATTCTTCAGCCACTATTGCGTTACATATTGAATAATTCTCTTCGGCAATGTTGAGATGCTTCTTTCTCAGTTGTTTCTCGTACATTGACAATCGAAATGTGGTAATTATTATGTTTAGTTTAAACTAGTTCGCCTACCAAGGACATATTGGTATTACAAAGGGTTTGTGATATGTTTCTTGCAATATGTGTTATATGTATTAAACAAAGTAAAGAAACAAAGGAAGTAATTACCTATCGGTTATAATCTACCTACTTATTTATCATCTTCATTGGACAGCGGATTTATATAAATATGTAAATTAGATGTTTAATACGATTGTAAAAGAAATTTGTATAATTATATACAAAAACCTAAGAGTCCGTAATTTATTTCATAAAGAAAAAGTCTCTTGACGTAAAGTTGGCAGTTAAAGTAATAGAAATTGAGTTTTTGATTAGTTTTGTCATTCAGTTGTTATAAAGTATTGTAATATCGTATTGTATTGTTTGTATTATTGATATAAAATGAACAAGTTGTTGATTTTTGACTACAAATAGTTTCTAATTTGAGTGGTTTTATTAATTTTTAATAGTGTTGTTTTGTACCAAAATAAAAGTAAAATTGCAGACTTCATTAATCCGTAAGTCATCTTTCATTTATATAATTGGATGTTTAGATAATGGCATTTAAATACAATTTGAAGTATATACTTTCCTAATTGTGTGAAATAAAAAAAAACTTAACTGCTCCTCACAAAAACTTATCAGTACTTTTATAATTATTATATTTTGACGATAGGCCAGTAACCGAACATGATTTTTTAAATATGTCATGCATTAAATGATAACTGCACTCGAAAACAAAACGTTTACTGTATTCACGAAATATATAAAGGGTGCCATACACAAGATTGTCTGAAAGCTCTGGAAAGTGTGCAAATAACTTGCAAGAATGTCTTGCGTCCACAACAACATGGTCAATTTGATTGATTGTGTTACCGTCTGAGCTAATCCAAGTGCCTTTGTGTATATTTTTACGCACAAAGCATGTGCTGGCTATCACCATATTCATTGAGGCCGCAAGGTGTATTAAGCGTGTTCTATTGTTGTTCGGCTCGTTATGGAAGCTATATTTTCCAATGGTGGGTAGGTAATCGTTTTCTTTTCCTATTTTCGCGTTGAAATCTTCAAGTACTATTTGTATATCATTTCTTGGGCAGGTCTGTATTATTTCTTCCAGTTTTTCGTAAAATTCATCCTTTTCTTTGTCTAGCTTATCTTCTGTGGGTGCATGGGCATTAACTACTGAATATTTGAAAAATTTTCCCCTAGCTCTTGTTTTGCATATACTGTCGCTTATGGCTTCGAAGTCTATTATTAGGTGCTTCACTCTGCTACTGATTTTGAATCCTGTTACAAGTTTATGCTCTGTTGGGTGGCAGCTATAGTACATTGTATATTTCTTTTTATCGAATATTTTTTCCCAACCACCTAACTTCTTGAAGCGCTATGACGTCTATGTTATATTTATCCAGGATGTCAAGAAGTTCCCACAATGCTCCAGTTTTATATAAGAATCTTACATTCCACGTACTTAATTGTAACTCTTTGTTCTTTTTCTTGCCAAGTCGTCGTCTAGATCTCAGTCCGGAAATTTTATCTTGAATTTTCGTAACCTGTTGTTTTTTACGGTGTCGGGGTGTTAATCCTACGCCCAACCCCAATCTGGGGGACCAGTTCACCACCTCTCGTCCATTTCCGACCCGACTTTCCATCCCGATTGGATACCGGATCTCCAGTTGGGTTGCTCGGTTTAACAGGGGTACCAGCGTGAAGGTAAGAGTCGGATTTGAGTAGAAGAGGCTAAGTGGTGTAAACTGGAAGCAACTCCATGTTTTCGCTTTCTATCTCTTTACCCCCGTTTGTAATGTGTTGTAATGTATCTCAAATGCCTCATATTTTGTTGCCAAAACTCAAAAATCGAAATTTCGTGTTATAGATTTTAAATATTAAGCTCTAACAATGGAAATTTTACTACGACCAGTCAATAAAATTGATAAATTATATTGAGCTCATGAGAATCGTAACAAATGTAAAAAATCGCGCAACGTTTATTTATTGAACAGATTTATAGAAACTAAATCCATTTGCGGGATATACAAAAATTGCATACAAAAGCTGCGCTCTTCGTCTTTAAAATGCATGTTGATTTTTGTTGATAGGACACTCTGATCAAAAGATATCGAATTTTTACCGTCGAGTTTATACAAATTTTGTTTAAAATTAATTTCGCGCGCGTAACTGACATTTAACATCGGCGGCAGCTTCAGGCGTTGTTTCTGCCGTTCTGACAATCGAAAAATCGATTTTTCTCCCTGCAATGGGGGGTTTTAAAGGAAAGTCGTGGAGAAGGAGTAGTAGACGTTTTTGCATATTTTTTGGGATCCCAAAATTGACATTATCCAGCAACAAAAGTCAGCATGTTCGTATGATTTTTTGAGGTCAAATCTCTGACGACTTGACTAATAGAATGTAGTAGAAATTAGTTATCGATATTAAAATGGGGAAATTCTTCTTTAATTGCCATCTCTGTTACGAAGGTTGATAATCGTCATGCCTATACTAACTTCCGAACTAGCTGCTCTACACAGTTGTTTTGATCTACAATTATACCACTCTCTAAGGTTTCTCAGACAGATATTCGTCTTCTTCTGACCTCTGCCTTACCTTGGATTATGAGCCTCAAGATGCCATATTTTCTCTACATATTATATTTCTGAGATAGTGTAGGTTTTTTTAAACATTACTATTATTATTTCTAGGTATGGTTTTGGATCAGTATTGGAATTAGATTAATTTTTGATATTGCAACTTCTTTTTTTAATTAGAAAATGGTAACACTCTGGTGGATAATTATTTTTTTCTAAGATATATTTAACTTTTTTAGATTTTCGGAATGGTATTGTGTATTAAATACCTTAATTGCTTTGTGAGTTAAACACTTTTTTTATGCGTTATCGGTGCGTTGGTATTAAAATTTAGATTTTTCCGGACCAAACATCGTTTGTAAACCAGTTAGTAATGATCCCTCTATTATTGTTGTTACACTCTAAACTTAAATCAAGAAACAGCTTACTTAAGTTTGTTTACAGTGGTTCTAAATAATTCTAAGTATGGTTTACCCGTCCACTCTAGAGAGATTCGTTGTCGACTGACTGTCGATTGACTGACTGCGAAGTCTGAGCCGTTATTCCATTTTTCAATTTTAAGGCTTATCCTCGAAAATCCTAACGGTAAAATTCAGTGCGATATTTATTTCAAAAATATCTTTCTTTACGAAAACACGAAGAATATTCTACACGTCATCTTGTACTAAAGTTGGGCTTTTTACCTACTTACAACCGGACACCCACCCCCTGTAGTGAAAAGTCTTGGGTCTATACAATAAAGCGAGCGGGAGGTCTTCTATTCAGTGCGGTTATGGGGTAATTAGAATAATACGAGTATACCAGAGTAATATTATTTATTAAATAATTAATTCACAACTTAGCAAAGGTACATACAGGTACGTATAACAAGATATTTTGAGGTCACAGTATTGCCGAATTCGTTTTTTTATGTCTTATATTTTCTTTTGTTTTTTTTGTTACTTTTTTACTGACAAATTGGCTTTAATGTAGAATTACAGTTTGATGATAAATATTCTGAAATGGAAAATGTTGAGATGTGGCGAATAAAAAGATTCGTGAAATTAAAATGAAAGGATTTACGTCTATTAATAGTGCGATTTATAAAATTAGTACTTGAAGCCCAAATCGCGGGAGGAATATGTGCATCAGTTTTCAAATATTTATTATTCATCAAATATTAATCAAATATATACTCCAGGGAAATAAGCAAAAAATAGACCATGTTCGTGACACTCAATAATCCAGGTCGCTGACAACTTTTTTAGTTATTGTAGACCTTATAGGAAGAAAACCTACTTGTTTCCTGCCTTGAATTTGGAGCCGTTTTTTAATTATTAACAATTTAATGCAAAAAACGCGATTTTTTCTATGATTATTAATGATACTATTATTAAAAAAATAGATTTTTGGAAGAAAATTATTTTTTCACGAATTGTTTAAACAAACTAGACCATTTATTAATTAAGCAATATATAAACAAATTACATATTTGTAATGTACGTAGAAATTACATACAAATTAAAAAAGAGTGATCAAAATCCATTGAGTAGATCCGGATATATAGAAAATTTTATTAGTTTAAAATTGTTTGTTCGGTATTTAAACGCGGTTCTTATATATATATATATATATATATATATATATATATATATATATATATATATATATATATATATATATACATATATAATAACGGATTTATTACGCCTGTCGCCGCTTCTCCGCCCCCAATTTCCATCTTTTTCTGTCATATTATGCAGTTGCCTCTTCTATAAACATTGCGTCATCAATATCGTTCATCAATATCAATATTTGTGGGTTCTTCCTAGTCACTATTTGAACTACATTTTTGAAAATTTGTAGAGGGTCCTGTAAAGGTACAATGTTTGTGCAAATTTTTTAACAAAAAATACAAATCCCATTCATTAACATGGCGTCAATGAGGTTCCTTAATTATTATAATCAAATTAGCTGTGAATTAACAAAAAACATGGCTAACTTTGGCCCAAATTAACCTAGGCCAAATTTTTTTATTTGAAAATTCGGGTGACAATACTAGCTTTTCGAATGTAAAAAAAGATTTTTTTCTAGGGACAATGTTTTTAAAGTTATTCTAAATGTTTATAAACTACATAATTTCAAAAATTTTACATCAGGATTTTGACTATAATAATTTATTCTTTTATTTTTTTTAATGCTTATTGATAGTCTTTTGCTTTCATTTGTCACCCACAGAATTACCCTATCTTTATTATTTTCTATCTTATGTTATTGTAAAAAAAGATCTCTGAGATAAACAAATACAATAACTTTTAAACTAATTAATATATCGGTCCCAAATTTTGAGGGTTTGTTAAGTACCCCAATACCCAAATATCAATTGTCACTTATTTTGCAGTTGGCGAAGCAACAAATTGACTTTTCAACTTTCAAAAATCGGCATTTTGAAGCTTTGCCAATATTCTAAAAAATAAAATTTTGTAATTTTATGTCAAGTATTTAGCTTTCTAATGGAGTGCAAAAAATAGAAAAAATCGCGTTTTTTGCATTAAATTGTTAATCATTAAAAAACGGCTACGAACTTTAGGCAGGAAACAGATAGGTTTTCTTCTTATAGGTCTACAATAACTAAAAAAGTTGTCAGCTACCTGGATTATTGAGTGTCACGAAAAAATCCTTATTACCCTGGACTAATATGACTGGACAAGCAAGTGACGAAATAAACTTCATATATTAGGTAAACTTTACTAACAAAAACGTTTAAAATAAATATTCCAATAACTATAAATAATCAAATTCCACATTCAAATACTGCAAAATATTTGGGTATTACTCTTTAATAAGCCCTAATAATGTTATTCAACATTATTTATGAGAGGGTGTATATTTCTTACCTACCTGTCGGCGAGAATCCAGAAGCTAACGACAAAGACTGACCGAGGGAGAGTAACATTTAGCAGAATTTGAGATTTTTTAAAAAGTTTATACCAAATAGCTGCTTTATGTTACACTTTATGTTAAAAATAAAAACAGATTCGGAAAGTGGGTCAAATTCTGTAGTGCCCTATTTCAAAAAAAAATTTTTACGTTTATTTTAACCAAAAATATTTGAAAAAAAAATTGTTTAAACAATTTATTAATTTACAACCAAATAGTGCACTAGAACTTTTTAAGACCTTTCATATAAAAAAAGAATCATCTCAATATCTGCCATAGTTTTTGTGTTATTTGATATAAACTTTTACATTGGAATTTAGCTATGCCCAGAATCGCGAGGAACGGCCTTAAAGTTGAAATCAACTGAAATTTATCGCCAAATCAATGAAGTGTTTGGGGGAAACATTATGAGTGATTGAATGGCCCGGAAATAGGTTTGGACTTGTAGATATGGCCGCACCATAATTGTTTTTGCGTTTGAACTTAAAGACGCATCTGGCTGGGCAATGTCATATTAATGACGACGTGATACGATAAGTGCTTTAATATCCGTGGAAATTATGTAGAAAAGTACAAGAAGTACGGGCTTTTACATGAATTAATGCTTTTTAAAAAATGTTTACTTGTTTTTTTATTTCAAAACGGTAGTTACTTTAGAAACATACCCCAAATTAAAATTAGCATTGTATACTGTATATTTAATTAAAACTTTTCCTAACGTTTTACTGAATCTCCGGGGAAATTAAAACACTACATTTTACAACAAAAACTCGAGAAAGCTAAAAGCACATGATCATTGAATGGCACGTGGTGCTAAATATGTTGGATAAATAAAATATTTATTGAATTCCAAGTAAATTTATTGTAACAAGAGTAATTACTAGTTTAAATGAATGCTTCTCAAAGTAATAACGCTGTTTACTCTTTACGTCTAGTAAATATAATAACTATATATTTAATAACTCTTTTACATACACGATCACATGTTTGACGACGAAAATTGTGTATTTGTGAAAACAAACTTTAATTGTACTCGTGGGTAATTATCTAAAATAAGTTCTAAATACAAACTCAGCAAGAAGTATATAATCAATATAAACATGAGAAATTAAGAATTAATATATTGGAATACTCTACACGTGTTTTCTTGAGAATCATTATTTTCTAGGCTTTTCTGATTATCTAGTCCACGTTTACTAGATATTTGGAAATCAGTTGGGATTTATACAAGGCAGATTCATAACACATACAATTTTCATTACAAGGAAACAATTTTTTTTCTGCGAGCTGTTGTGCAAGCGCAAGTGTATTAGACATTATATAGGGTGTTTCACGACGAGATTATACTATACAGTGTGTAAAAGCCAAATGGAATAAATTAATTATTTAGGTTACTGTACATATTTATAAAAAATCCCGAAACACGTCAAATTTAAATTATAACTTGACATTATTTAACGTGAAAATGCAACCCCTACCTTCAAACCCCTTAGAATGACAGGTACAACCCCCAATTTTTAAAATAGGAAGTATAGGCTTGTGATATATCGTTTGAAAGGTCTTTTCATTCTCCATTCAAAAATGTTGCCGCTTTCAAGTTTATTAAGATTAATTAAGATAAAATAAATTAAAATCATGTGGTTACCGAAATTCGCTAAAATATACTCAAAACTTATTTCCCGTTTAGGTCTTGATAATGAGAAAGTGAACAAAAACCATAGCAATGTGGTTTTTAGATGGTAACCATTAAAAAACTTTAAATAAAGAATTTCCGTGGCAACGTTATTTTAACACGCATTAGTAAATTGTTTTATTAAAGTTGTCAGTATTTTAATTTAAGTAAAAAGTTCGTTCAATTCAATTCTGAAAAATGGTTAGATTAACGGAAATGCATAAAGTAACAGTTTTACAAATGATTGGTTACGGAGATAACACCCGAACACAACAGGAAGTAACTCGCCTATTTCATGAGAAATTTCCTAATTTACCGCCTATATCCCAACGAACAATAGGTAAAATAGAGAAGCAGTTTAGCGAGTTTGGTCATGTAAGGCAGATAAAAAAGCAGCTGAAAATGCACTGAGTGATGAACTCAAATTAGATGTGTTGCTTGAGTTTCAGGAAAATCCACATACATCGAGTAGACAGGCATCCACTACATTCAATGCTAGCCATACATCGATAGTAAACATATTAAAAGAAAATAAATTGCATCCCTATAAGATGATATCTACTCAGGAGCTCATGGAAGACGATTTTGATAGGAGAACTTTTTTTTGTGAGCAAATGATGGACATGTTGGATAACAATATTATCCAATTAGAAGACGTTATGTTTTTTGATAAGTGTACTTTTTCACTTAACGGTCATGCTAATTGGCAAAATTGCCGCTACTGGGCCACGGAAAATCCTCACTGGATGAGAGAAGAGCACACTCAATACCCTCAAAAGGTTAATGTTTGGGCAGGGATGGTAGGAATCAATATCATTGGTCCCTTTTTCATTGAGGGCAACTTGAATGGCAACAATTATTTGGCACTACTTCAAAATGGTGTCATTCCAACATTGGCAAATTTATATCCTGATCCAGGAGACCCTCAAATTCCAGCGAATACGATATGGTTTCAGCAGGATGGAGCACCACCACATTACCAACTTAATGTCCGGCAGTACCTCGATACAATATTTCCCAATCGGTGGATAGGGAGGCGAGGATCGATTGAATGGCCAGCGCGATCACCTGATCTTACAATATTAGATTTTTTTTATGGGAATATGTGAAGAGCCATGTGTATAAAACTAAACCTTCTGATTTAAATGACTTAAAAGAACGAATAACGCTTGCGATTAGGTCGATCACGCCTGTTATGTTAAATAATGTTAGAAGACAGTTTTATTTGAGATTAGGATGTTGCCAAGACGTTCGCGGTAAACATTTTAAACATCTACTTCATTAACATTCATAGTTCTTTTTCGTGTTCTACATTTTATTACGTTTTGCATTACATTTTAGTTTTTGATTGTATTGTAGCGAATTTCGGTAACCACATGATTTTAATTTATTTTATTTTAATTAACCTTAATAAACTTGAAAGAGACAACATTTTTGAATGGAGAATGAAAATATCTTTCAAACGATATATCACAAGCCTATACTTCCTATTTTAAAAAATGGGGGTTGTACCTGTCATTCTAACGGGGTTGAAGGTAGGGGTTGCATTTTTACGGTAAAGAATTTCAACTTATAATTTAAATTTGACTGGTTTCGGGATTTTTTATAAATATGTACAGTAACCTAAATAATGAATTTATTCCATTTGGCTTTTATACACTGTATATCTTCGCCTTGCTGTTCTTGTGATAATAAGGCGGCAGTACCATGCTTAGATGCATCAGAATCTAACAGAAATTTTTCATTCTCCCGTGAATAGGCTAGGATAGGTGCTGTTATAAGCTGTTTTCTTTTTTGTTTTTAATCTACTATTGGATTTTGACAATCTTTGTTATTCATTAAAACTGTTAGTGAATACAAAAGACCCGAAGCTTCTTCGATGATATCGGCATTCATCATTACTTGTATTATATTTTTAACTTCTTCGCGGGACAGATTGCACCTCCAGTATAAACTCTATGTTGGACTAGAAACCTCCCAATCTCCTTTTTAAATTATTTGATTTTACTGTGTCTTCAAACAATAATGTTGACATTAATTTAAGTAAGCCAATCGACTTCTTCAGAGTTTTCTTTAGTGAGAGTATCTGTCAAACAATTTTCAAAGAATCGAACCTCTACGCTACCCAGAATTCGCAACTTTTTGTGGATATAAAAGAACTGGACGATTTCTTGAAAATACTTTTAGTCATGGGTTCCACAGCCTTCCAACAATAAGGTCATACAGGTCCAGCAATGAGGTCCATGTTGAACGTGTGACTAAAGTATTAACATTAAAAAGGTTCCAGAACGTCTTGAGATTTTTGCATCTAAACAATAATGAGAATTAGCCCCAACCGAAAACTAAAGAGTTTGATAGGCTCTACAAACTAAGACCACTCATAAACCATCTTTTAGAGACCGTTTACAATGCTCCTACGCTATACAGTGATGAGTGTCTTACCACCCGGCTTTTTAATGTAGGAGATAGAAACTACAGTTACCTTGTGAAATAAAAAGAGACGAAACTCGTAGAGGTGAGAAATAATCGGAGAAACCTATAATTTATATTATATTACGTTACCACTATCGATAGTCTCACATCTTTAGACGTTAGCTTCGAGCTAAATCACCTCGGTCATAATTATTATGTGTAACGTCGTATGTGTGACGTATTTCCATTTTTTAATTTCGCATAAAGTAAAAACTGATTGACCACAATAAAGCAAAAATGTGATTAAAATAATTTAATTAATAGTGATTATTTAATCTAAAGTTTTAAATTATTAAGAATAATTTCTGCTATGATTTGAGGAGTTTCATACACTCTTGTCACGGAATAATTATAAATCCTTCGTGGATTAGTGGTAAGAATTCGACATTGCGACACAGACATCGCAGACGATTAGAGTTCAAAACCCATATGTGGTTTTCTTTTTTTTTTTAATAATTTGAAATTATGCAGAGATCGTTTTGCTTTGAATCACTAAACATTTGTGTCAGTCATTACTAGTATTAGAAGTGTTTAAAGTTAAAACAAAAATATGTTATTGAAAAACAGTATCGTCGTACTTTCGAAAATAAAGTAAACATTCTTCAAAATTAAAAGAACGTTTAAGAAATGTTTAAATAAGTAAAAATTCTACAAAAATTGTAGAACTGTAGAAACTTATTTACAATATGTTCAAATAAGCCTTCATTAGCAGCAGAACAATAACCCAAACTGTCACTAAAGAATTATAAAAGTCTGATGGATCAGAGTTCAAGGCACGATGTTCACATCGTTATATCTCTCATATAGTTTGGACTTGATATATCCCCACATAAAAAAATCACAAGGTACAAGATCAGGTGATCTTGCAGGCCAAAAAATATCTCCGTGTCGAAAGGTATTGGTAAATTACGAAGGACTGGGACAATTTGATTTTGCAGAAGTTCCAAGTATTTCCGCCCAGTCAACATACCGTCTATAAAAAATGGACCAATGACACGATTCCCTATTACGCCTCCCCAAACATTTACTTTTCGAAGACGCTGGGTACGAGCTCCATAAATCTAACGAGGATTTCCTCGAGACCAATACCGAGCATTTATTGAATTGTGACGGCCCTGCAATGAAAACGTACATTCATCGGTGAACAAAACGTTCTCTAAAAAATGTTCATCTTGATGTGACATTTCCATTGCAGTTTGACAAAATTCTAAACGTCTATATTGATCTCCAGGGAATGGTTCGTTGGATTTATGACGTTTATAGAGACAGTATCAATGTCTTTTCAAAATTTCACCTACTCTAAATCTTGGAATTCCATATTGTTGATTGGGGTAGGATTTTGCTCAATACTTGCACAAATCAAAGTGTCCCTTAGTTCCAAATCTGGATTTACCTCCCTTCTTCTACGAACTGCTCTTGGAGCGAACACGGATCCATAAGTAAAAAAATTACGTATAATAGACTGAATTGTTGATCGTGCTGGAGCTGGCCTATTTGGAAACATATTTACAAATTGTTGTCTAAGCATGTTGTCTGATAATCCATTCACATGCCAGTCAACAATTTGCACTTTTTCCTCGACCGTTAAAATCCTTTTCACGAATTGTTTTTTCAATAAAAAGTTTCTGTTTACCGTGCAAAAACACTTCTCGATGTGTTATTATTTGATAATTTGAAGGCTTGATGATTTGGTTAGCTGTAAAGCAGGCAGCTGTTAGCGCGCATCCATTCCAATGTCGTCAATTGTTTTGAAAATCATTACTTGTACAGAGGAATTGATATTAACACTGAGAATTTAGTGATGGATTTGACATTAAACAGTCTTCAATGGATTATTTTGCATTCATAACTAAAGACTGTAAAACTGGAATTGAATTTGAAATATTTTGTATTTGTATTTTATAACATTGGAATAAGAATAAATTGTAAATAATGAGTTTTTCGAATACTTGTTACCTAATATGTATCATATTTTCTATTATTTTTTGATTGAGTAAAACAAAAATTTTACCCTTGGTGTAAATTGAACCCCAATCTTCTTGTTAATAGACAACGTCTCTAAATATTACACCAATTCCACATACAATAATTGTTTTCGGACGGCATACCTACCTTTAGTTTAGTCAAATATTTCAGACTAGTTATTTTTATTATTAAATAAACTCAAAGATTTATAATTTAAAATCGCTACTAATTAATGTTCTTTACTATAATATATCTTAATTTATTCAATAATTTATTCTAACATCAGAAATTATTAAAATAAAATATTTTCGAGGTCATCCGTATAATTATGACTGAAGTCAAATAGACACGTCTAAAAACTAGCTTTATCTCGTACTATCTCACAACTTAATCTGTCTTCTATCCTTTCCGCTATTTTGCCGGGTGGTAAGACACTCATCACTTTATATAGACACCTATATATTGAAGAAAGCATGTCTGCTTTCAAATAGCGTACATGACTTAAATAGTACATGCCAATGAAACCCATTGGCATGTGCTAAAACCGAATACCTTTTAAATTTTCAAATATATCAAGAAAAAACCACTGTATCAACGTCATATATGTTAGGAGAACGTGTTGTTTTAAAAGTTACGTCGAAATATCAAAATCGTGGTTATTGCGTATGCTTTGATAAACATTTTTCATCACAATACCACTCATAAACTATTGGAAAAGAAAACTTTTGCTTGTAGCACTGTAAGACAAACAAGAAAATATTTTCCAAAACAAATATTATGTGTTGATATTGAGCTTTTTCAAAAACTGTCAGATTCGATTAGTGGATTAGTCTTTGAATGCTGGTTCACACTTACCCACCAAAGAAACTTATAGGTACTGTGCCTTTTGTGCTTCATCTAAAAAGAAACTAACGCGCAGCAATTTGATTTGTCAAGTTTGTAACGTTGCTCTATGCAAAGACTGCTTTGCATTCTACCATAGTAGATAGAAAGTTCTAAGCTAATAAACTTAAAATCTTCCCGTATTTAGTTTTTTTTTTATATTTTCCAAATAAAGTAATTTTTTTTTTATAAATTTTTGTAATTGTTTTTACTGGTCGCTTTATATACCATTGCCCAAGTAAGTATTAGTTGTTTTTCAAAATACACACTGGAAGCTATATCTACTACCCTTTCCAGCCCTTCCGACAAAGAAAAAATTTTTAAACATTTTTTGTCTTGTTAATGATGCATAATAAATTAGGTACTTTTACTATTCAAAAGTATATTTTTACAAAAAAATAGTTCTGCCCATTAAAGGTTTAATTAAAGTCATATATTTTTTATAAGTATACAAGGTGAGTCATGAGGAACTTTACATACTTCTACCATATGTAGAGTCCCTCAGGGAGCATATCATGTGGCCACTAAAAAATGTCAACTCCTCTTCTTTATTAATTAACAGGGTGATTTGTGTAATTGACCATTTATTTCATTTTACTGTAGTGTTTATACGGCTCATTTGATTTTTTAAATTTTTGCATGATACAGTACACTACTATCAAGCATTCGACTGGTATTAGCTAAACTAAAAAATTCCAGGACTGGCTTTGGAAAAATTAATTTAGGGATTCTTATTAAATATTACACCCTGTATATATATTTTTTAAAATGCAATAAGTAATTTTTAAACTACATAAATAGCCAATGAAAACGACATATGCGACAATGTTGTCGCACTTTTATTAAATTTTTAGTGAACGATCAAATCTTACCAAAAATAGAACAACCATAATGAAGTATCAAATTATAAGGTATTAATTTAAACAAATGTTATAAATTTCAAACATTTTAATTAAAATGATTTCCTACAACATAATCTTATACGTAGAAAATTAACATCTTTACTGTCACTTTGTATTATCTCTACGATAGAATCAATTGTTTTTCAATTTTAAATTTTTACTCATAGATCGTATTGGGGCATTATTTTCGATAAATAATAAATTAAATTGATTAAAAAGTCAAACCTCTTGTATGTGTTAGTTTTTGTTGATTGTAAATGATTAAAATTTTATGTCAAATAATAATACATTGCATCAACTGTACTAAATAAAAATAAATCTAAAAAAGTTTAAAATGAAGGTTGGCGTTGACCGTTTGACGTTTCTTGATATTTTATACCCATTGTCATTATTGTCATTATCAATTGTTATTTATGTGTACAAGAATAAATATTTCTTCTGTCATATCTACGTTAAGTACATTGTGTTAGTTTTGGTAGAGCTT
This sequence comes from Diabrotica undecimpunctata, assembly GCF_040954645.1. Taxonomy (NCBI): domain Eukaryota; kingdom Metazoa; phylum Arthropoda; class Insecta; order Coleoptera; family Chrysomelidae; genus Diabrotica; species Diabrotica undecimpunctata. Next base: position 16,108,451 of record NC_092806.1, read on the forward strand.
TTGTTACTTTCGTTCAAAATGCCACATCAGTTTTCGACCACAGAATATGCAGACATAATATTTGTTTATGGATTCTGTAATGGGAATGGCAGGGCTGCTAGTAGAGAATATCGCAGGAGATTTCCTAATCGTCGAACTCCCAGTCATCCAACATTTGGGTCAGTTTTTAATTATTTGCGAGAAAATGGCACTTTTCCTAGTGGAACAACAGAGCGACATGTAGATGAAGCGCAGGAAGATGACATTATGGACGCCGTTACTATGAACCCTACAATAAGCACTAGACAAGTAAGTCGAGAACTCAATGTTACTCAATCAAAAGTAAGTAGAGTCTTACAAAAAAATAATCTATACCCATATCACATTCAAATGGTTCAGCGACTACATGCTGGAGATGAGATCGATAGGTTGGAATTTTGTAGATGGATTAACAATAATTGACCAACGCTATACAGGACACTATTTACAGATGAAGCCCAATTTACCAGAGACAAGATAAATAATTCACGAAATTCACATGTGTGGCCAGAAGAAAATCCCCATGCTATTCGAGAACGTCGTTCTCAGTTAAGGTTTTCGGTTAACGTATGGATTGGTGTCATAAATAACCAATTAGTAGGTCCTCACTTTTTTGATGGTCCTTTACTGGCAGTGAGACAACATCTCAATAATGTTTATGGCAACAGGTGGATAGGACGTGCAAGTCCTATTTCGTGGCCTTCAAGATCCCCTGATTTCAATCCCGTTGATTACCATATTTGGGGACGATTGAAGCAACTAGTTTACGCAGTGAATATTAATAACCGACAACAATTAATTGATAGAATTATACATTGTTGTAATACTATTAGAAACGATCCCCAGAGTATCCGTAATTCAATACGTCAATTAAAAATTCGGCAACAAAAATGTGTACAGGCTGCAGGGTTCCATTTCGAAAATCTATTTTGAATTTTTTTTATTTTGTTACCATTATTGTATCTTTTCCAGTTCTAATTTACGGGTTTATCATAACTATGTACATATTTTTAGTTTTTTTTTAAATTGTTCTTCGTTATTGTTAGTAGTTACTGTTTTTTGTTGTGCAGTGACTCAGTTTATCATTTCAATTAAAATGTTTGAAATTTATAACATTTGTTTAAATTAATTACCTTATAATTTGATACTTCATTATGGTTGTTCTATTTTTGGTAAGATTTGATCGTTCACTAAAAATTTAATAAAAGTGCGACAACATTGTCGCATATGTCGTTTTCATTGGCTATTTATGTAGTTTGAAAATCACTTATTGCATTTTAAAAAAAATATATACAGGGTGTAATATTTAATACGAATCCCTAAATTAATTTTTCCAAAGCCAGTCCTGGAATTTTTTAGTTTAGCTAATACCAGTCGAATGCTTGATAGTAGTGTACTGTATTATGCAAAAATTAAAAAAAATCAAATGAGCCGTATAAACACTACAGTAGAAATAAATGGTCAATTACACAAATCACCCTGTTAATTAATAAAAGATAAAAATAATAAAGAAGAGGAGTTGACATTTTTTAGTGGCCACATGATATGCTCCCTGAGGGACTCTACATATGGTAGAAGTATGTAAAGTTCCTCATGACTCACCCTGTATTTATAACTTATTATATATATATATATATATATATATATATATATATATATATATATATACATTCTTAATATACAATTCATTACAAGAACGGATTATTATTTCTATAATATATCGATGTAATCGGAACGGATATAGCCATTAAAACAATTAGATATTATATTAATTACCTTTAGTCATTACCTTCATATTATGACGCAGAAAGTATCCGAACTGCGTAACAGATATTCAATGCGAGAGTATCCTTGATCTAATTCTTGCATAAGCATTATGCCATTTCAGTTATTAATGAACGAGGACTTCGGATTAAACGGAGCTTAGAAGATTTTTATTCACGGGGTTTTCATTGAAATTTATAGGAATGGGACGACGAAATTTTATTATTTTATTAAATGTTGATATCGGATTTATGATTCAATTGATAAAAAAACAAGATTGATAAAAAAACGTATATATGATATATGCAATATTAGTCTATTTATAATTTATGTCTGTATTTCTAAAGATTTACCAGTTATTCAAGTTATGAAAAGTTTCATCAGTTTATTCAGTATTCTGTTGTTTGCGCAGTAGTCAATAATAAATGTCCTATATTTAGCTTTCCGTCACGAAACGCTAACGTGGTGAAACTAGTCCTAGTTTTTTCATAAAGTTCCTTTTTAACGAATTTTTTAAAAACCTTTAAGGTCAAGCTATACAAACAGTCAGTACTACGAGCTCCAAGCGGTTGAAGCGGCGTGTAATGCTGCGCAGGAAATTTTACAGTAAACTAAAGATACATAGACGTGTAGATAAGATGATGATAATGCCAAGTACTAAATTTGGAGGAAAAATCACTATTGAAAAAAAGCAGGAGCTTTATTTATTCTTTTTTACGTGCCATATCAGAGTTATCCGATACTGGCGATCACCATTGCAAAGGCTTCTCGATCTTCTGCCATTAATTGTCCTCGATTTGATATCTGTTTAACCAAGACACCTGTTTTGTTTCTACACCTCTACGGCCTTCTATTTTGTCTTTAAGGATCAGTTTTAGTATTCTATACATTAATTTTCACTTCCTATATATCCAGGAGCAGACATTTTTCGGTGCTTGATAGTTTTAAGCAATTCTCTAATTTTGTTGACCCTCATTAGTACTTCCTTATTAGTTTTTCTTGCTGTCCAAGGTATCTTCAGCATTCGTCTATAAATCCACATTTCCAATGCTTTAATTCTGTTCATACTTTATACTTTTAGTGCCCATACTTCTGCTCTATACAAAAGTACAGACCAAATATAGCACTATACAACACAAATTCAAAAAGAAAATCACTATTGAAAACAGACAGAGCCTTTATGTATTATATGTAATAATATGTCTATTAATAAAAACTAACCAAAATTAAAAGTAAAGAATCATCAATTGAAGACGGAAAAAGAAAGAGGTGGATTTTTGATGATGAAGGAGAGCATTTTCTGTTGAAGCCATCTTCAGTTTTTAAATCTCTGGTGGTCATTGCATCTTCGACATCTTTTCTCCATGAACATCCATGTAGCTGTCTAGTGGCTGCTCTTACTTGACCAATCCTAAAATGTATTTCTTCGTTACTCCTTGCTTTTGATTTTATTTGAACTCCCAAGTATTTGAAGGTATCAGTGGATTTTATAGATCCCATTTCAATTTGTAGGCTCTCGTCTTCAGCTAGAATGGCTTGGTCGTCAGCAAAGTGAATCGTGTACAATCTTTCGTATTCCATTGGAATGCCCATATTGCAGCATTTTCTTCTCTATACTGAAAACGTCTTATTCAGATATATTTTGAATAGTGTATGTAGCAGCCTTGCTTTAAACTCTTACTAATAAGAATTTCTCAAGTTAATTTGTTCCAGGTTTAAAGTTTATGGTCATATTTTTGTAAAGCTATTGTACTGCTTTTATATACTTTTGCAAATGCAAAAAAACATGTACTGAAGTAAATCTGGTTAAGAAGTGTGCTATGGAAATGGCGAAGGCTTTTGAAGACACTAAAATGGCAGAAAAATTTGAATCAATGCCTCTGTCCAACCTGACTGTACAAATGTGGGTTACAAATATGGGAGACCAAGTAGAAACGTTATTGATTAATTTGATCAAAAATAGTATATATTTTTCACTATGTTTTGATAAAAGTACTGACCAGTGAAATGTTAGTCAGTTAGTAATATTTGTACGAATCATCTTTACAGTAAAGAGGAGTTATTTGATGTGTGCTATATTCATGGTACAACAAAATGGAGAGTTATATTTAATGTTGTTGTAAAAACAGTCGGCAGAGTTGGAGGTCTTGATATATGCTCAGCCATTGTGACAGACGGAGCTCCAGCGATGACTGGCGATAAGACAAATCTGATTGGTTTGCTAGGAGAAAGTAGCGTGATATCCACTATGATTTACTGCCTTATTCACCAGGTAAATCTTTAAAGAAAACAGAAGTCTTTAAACTCGTAGTTTCAGTTATTAATGTGCTAAGAGGTGGAAATTGAGCTCTTTTGCATAGACAACTAAAGCAATATTTGATGGATATGGAAGCAGAATATGGAGATTTGATTCTCTATATCCATGTAAGATGGTTTAGTGCAGGAAAGTGCGTTGAACGGTTTTTTGGTATTCGTAAAGAAATCGTTAAAGGAGTTAGCTTTTCTAACTGGTATGACAAACCATCTTAACACATTTAACTTAAGGTCTCCAAGGGAGAAATCATTTGGTGTCAGACATGATTGGAATTGTTAATAATTTTCGGAACAATTTAAAAATATTCAAGATTTCACTGGAGAAAAATGAATTGACGCACTTTATAACCTGCCAAGAATTAGCAGCCAAAAACGACTAGGAAACTATAGAGTTTTCAGATTTCAGCCCATGTATTCAAGAGAATATTGAAGAATTTATTGAAGATTATTGACTTTCTTTAAACTGCTATCAAATAAAAATACCCAAGGGAAACTTTGACTAAAAAATGACTTCAATGTTTGGGAGTACGTATATATATATGAAAGTGTTTTTTCTTCCATGAAATTAAGAGTAAATTAAGCTATACGTGGACATACATGCACTGGTACATGTAGTTGATCGACCACAGTATTCTCACTGAGTTATTTCGTGAGTTTTTTTTTAGTACGTTTTTAAAATTACATTATTTTAAATGCTTTAGGTTAATTTTTGTTCTTATTGCCATTTTTTTGTTCACTCAAGTTAAAATGTATAATTCTAGTATATTTACCATTTTTAGTAGATTTATATAGGCATTACTAATTTAAATTTAGGTTAGGCCCATTTTTCTTGTTGAAATTTCTACTATAGATTGTACAATCTGTCTTTTTTAAGTATTACTTTTCTTTGTATGATTTTTGTATTTACTTACCTTATTACCGTGGTCAATGATTCAAATGATCAATTATTTATATTAAATTTTGTACTTTTATAACTATTACTTTTTTGTTTACATTTAACATAAATTAGTTTTGTTCTTGTTGACAAATTTTAATACACACGGTGTTTTTAGAAGCATAGAAATGTAAGTTGGTAACACTGCTTTGACTGTCGACCATTTTGACAGCTGTCAAGTAATTTATGTTTAGTTTTGTTTGGCATTTCACGCTAAACGCCTGAACAACGATTCCAAATTGTAGAAATTTATTTTGAAAATTGTAGTTCTGTTCGAAATACGTATCGCGCACGTCCATTTTATGGTCAACATAATAGTTCATCAGAGCAAGTAATTCGATGAATCATGAAACATTTTGCACCACGTTTACTCTAACTGATAACATGTGCGTTCAGTGTATACAGAAAAAGTTGTTGCTGTTGTAGAGCGTAACATACAGGAAGACCCCAATCAGTCGATCTGCCATCGTGCACAGCAGTTGGATACGTGTCCGTCCAATTTATGGAAGATATTTCGAAAAGATCTTGCCATGCGCGTGCTTTCAAAGTCCAACTCATGCAAGAAGTGAAGGTATATCATCACCTAGCAAGGCGTAGATTCGGTGAATGAATCCAAAATGAGATTGCCGTTGATCCGATTTTCATAAGCGAATTTTGTTTAGCTATGAAGCTCAGTTTTGGTTGAATGGCTACGTCAACAAACAAAACTGACCTATTTGGAGTTAAGATAATTCTCAAACGTGTGTTGAGAAACCATTACATCCAGAAAAACTGACTGTTTGGCGTTCTTTATGGTCTGGTGGAATCATTCTTCAAAAACGATGCTGGCAGAACGTTACAGTCAATGGTGACCACTATAAAGCCATGATTACTGCCTTTTTCATTCCCCAATTGAACAAACATGATGTACAAGAGCTGTCGTTTCAATAAGACGGAGCAACATGTCGCACAGCTTACGCCATAATTGATTTATTGAAGGAAACGTTTGGTAACCGCATAGTTTAACGTTATGGACGGTGAATTGGCCTTCAAGATTATGCGACTTAACACTGTTAGACTATTTTATGTGTGGATATGTGCAGGTGCTAGTCTACGCCAATAAGCATGAAACGATTGACCGCTGGGCCGATATACGGCGACAAATATTGGGAAAAGTGATCGTAAATTGGACCTCCAGATTAGACTACATCAGAGCCAGCCGTGATGGTCATATTTAGAAATCATATTTTAATAATTATTATGCTAAAAGATTGTCTTTCGAATAAAGTCAATTTCATCAATTTATAAAAACCATCTTTGTTTCATTCCATTTCAAAGTTGTATACCTCTAAACAAACAGCCTCTATTTAAAAAACTATTTTTCCCACTTATTGTAAATAAATTGGAGTTTTGTATTGATGGATCATATTATTATTATGTCGGTTTATTTTTAAATTAATTGTTCATTTGTGATTGTCATGATTTAGTTAGGCAGTAATCTAATATTGTTAATAAAGGTTTACTGTCATAAGCAAAACTACATTATTTGACTACAGAATTCTTGATTATTTTTAATTTCATTGCTTTATGTTGGCTAATTTAAATAAATAATTTTAAAAGCAATTTAATGATTTGTTTTGTTTACACAAACCTAATTGACGAAAAGTTTCTAGTTTGGCCCTCAATACCTTGTAAGTTGGAAACCTCTGATTTATAATATTCCACAAATATTAGTGAATATTTCACAAAATATACTTAATTGCATATTATAAAATCACAATTATGTATTATTGCTTTTCTAACTTCTAAAAATATTTTTTTTTAATAAACTTCGTACATGTCTACGAGTAATTATCTCCCGACTCAAAAATCCGAAAAAGTGCCCTTGGTATGTTGCAGAATGATGTGATATATAGAGCGTTGTAACCTAGTTCTCGGTCTGCAATCTGCGTAAGCATTACGTTGATGACCCATTTATAGGACGATGCACCGAAACCTGGCCTTTCAGGATTTCGTTGTTGAAAGGGCGGAACCGATATTTCAAGTAGCATTGAGCGGAATAAAATTAGACAGATGGAGAACTTCCATTGTGCTTCGATGATTAATCCATTCATATTGTAAAATTCATTTGTTTTCAATACTGAAATCCGAATAAAAGAAGCTTGTGTTTTTTATCCTTAAATTAGACTTTAAAACAGGTTTTTAGCCGGTATGTTTAAATTGTATTAAATTAAACCATTGTCCCAAGATCTATTAAGTGCAAAATAATCGTGCACGATAAAATAATAGGGCAGATCTACTTCAGGAAATTCTTTTTAACTGATCTTGATCAGTAATAATTTTTGCGTACTTATAATTACTAATTTTAAAAAATAATTTCTCAATAACTCCAATAACTCTCTAATAACTCAATCTTATGATTACAACAAACAATTTTTCAACTTTTTTTAGCGAAGATTCTTCTTCTTTTGGTGCCTATTCGTTTCGAATATTGGCGATCATTCTGGCTATAATTATTTTATTAACTGATGCTTTAAATAGATTAGTTGTTGTTGTGGAGAACCATTTGCTCAGGTTTTTTAAACATGGTATTCATTTTCTCCCCATTCTCTTCAGTGAGTGTCCAGGATTCAACTCCGTAGTATAATATCGAGAAGATATAACATCGTAGGAGCCTTACTTTTATCTCCAGATTAAGGTTGTGGCTTTTAAAGAGTTAAGTCATGTTGTTGAATGCACTCCTAGTCTTCTCTATTCTACATGTTACTTCTTATGAGTGATCCCATTGTTCGTTTACTATTATTTTAAGATAGGTAAACTGTTTTACTCTGTTCACTGGTGTATTCTTGATAAGCAGTTGGACGTCTCTAATTTTATTTTTGCTGATGACCATAAATTTAGTTTTTGATATGTTTAGTTGTAGTCCAAATCTTTCACTTACTTCATTTACTTTGTTTATTGGTTGTTGCAAACTGTTTAAACTGTCTGCAAAATAACGGTGTCATCAGCGTAGCGGATGTTGTTTAGGCGTCCTCCATTTAAAGGGATTCCATGTTCACAATTTTCCAAGGCTTCACTAAATATTTCCTCTAAATATAGGTTGAATAATAGGTGAAAGTATACATCCTTGTCTACCGCCTCGCAGAATCTAGATCGCTTCCGTCGGTTCATCTCCAAAATTTGTTCTTATTGTGGCTGATTGGTTCCACTATAAATTTTGTATTATACGCCGGTATTTATCATCTATTTGGGCTTTTGTTAGAACATCCATTATTTTTCGATGTTGAACTGTGTCAAATGCTTTTTGGTAGTCCACAAAGCAGGTGTAGATTCATGAATCCAAACTGTGTGTCTTCTATTCTCTCTTCGCATAGCTTGTATATTCTGCAAAGTATAATTTTAAGAAACAATTTTAGTGTATGGCTCATTAGACTTATTAGCCTATATCCACCCTGTTTCTTTGGTAACGTAATAAATTCTAAATCTAGCCAATCTTTTGGAATATTGTCTGTGTCATTATTGAAGATTTTACATAGTATTCTTAAAGATTCATCATCAAGAAGTTTAAGAAATTCAGACTGTACTCCGTCTGGTCCTGGAGCTCTCCCTTATTTTAGTGATATTATGGCTGCTCTTATTTTCGACACTAGTATAGGTGGTCCTGTTTCCATAGGTATTGGGGACTGGTTCTCCCTCTCATCAAAAAATAAATTTTGTATGTAATTTTTCCAGATATTATCAATACTCTCTTTATCCACGATTACCTCTTCATTGTCGTTAACAAGTTTACTTACTCTTCTGTTTTTGCATTTGCCTGTAATTTTTCTTACCTTTTTATGCACGTTGAAGTCGTCTTATTTCCTTTGTAGAATTTCGATTTCTTGCCATTTTTTCTCCAGTTCTGTATGGCTTCTCTGATCTTTCTCGATAAATCTCATTGTAATGTTTTATACATAGGGTTATTGTTCTTGTTTTTCCTTCTTTCTTCCATCAGCTGCAGAACCTCTGTCGTCATCCATGTATTCTTACCTTCTTCGTTCTTCATAAAATTGTCTTTGATGTCGTCTATCGTTTTATTAAGGGATTCTATTTTCTTTTCTGTGCTTTCCGTTGTATTATCGATTTATTTGAATTTTCTATTTATTGTTTTGCTGACTATCTTGCTTTTACTTCACTACATTTCAGTTTTCTCATGTCATGTTTTTTTACAGTTTTTCCGCGGGTTTTCTTTAACTTGGTTCTATACACGCCCACTAAAGGATTATGGTCAGATTGAATATCAGCTCCTGGGTAGGTTTTAACACTGTTGAAACTATTTTGATATCTTTTTATTAACAAGTATATATAGTCTATTTGGTTTCTTATAATAACGTCTTCTCGGTTGTCTCTAGGTGATTTCCACTTATACAGGCGTCCAGGTGGTAGTTTGTAAAATGTGTTTAGCACGATTAAGTCATGTTCAGCTGCAAAGATATTCATTGTTTCTCCTGGTTGATTTCTCTCTCCTAATCCATAAGGACCAATATGTTGCCCTTCTTTTCCGTTACCTGTTTTAGCATTGAAATCTCCCATGACTATAAGGAGTTCATGTCTCCGTATATCTCTTATAAGGTTGCTTATTTGTTTGAAAAATTATGTTTCATGTTCCATTTTAATATTTACCATTTTCTGATCCTGAATAATATACTCTGTATTCTTCTATGTCAGGCCACCTCATTTTGCTTGTGCCCATTATTGCTATTTTCATTTGTTCCATTTCTTTGATTGCGCATTCGATTTTTCCTGATTGAGCCATAGTCCTAATGTTCCAAGTGGATATTCTCTTCAGACAATTCGTGTGGATTTTTCTTATAGGTGTGTTATTGGGCATTTCGCAGGGATTTTGCATATTAACGACCCGGGAGACCCTGTGGTCATGGGAATCACCTCTCACCTCTTCCATAGGAAAGATTAATTATAATAATAAGAATTTTGGGATTAGGACAAGGGTCACACTTTTCTCGCCCAAGGGTCGCTCTGAGACCTTTTTTGTGTCTTCATATTTAAAAATATGAAGAATTTCCTACCAAAATATTTATAACAGTGCATACTGTTAATTTAAAATATCTAGGTATAAAAAAATTGCATAAAAAAAGACATTACTTGCCTTGAAAAAGTAGGGATACATTCCGTAGCCTTCTAAAATTACTTAAAACCAAAAACAAAAAAATTTCCTGAAATTAAAAGAAATAGGCTGCATGATAAATTATTTCGAATATCTGAAAGAAATTCATATAAAAGCTTGAAAAAAAGTGGTCCATATTTAGATTGGATTTTGTGACTATTTATATTTATTCATATCGTATCGATAGTTGTCTCGTTCTAAAACGTGTTTAAAATAACTTAATTCTTTAGTATTCTTCCAGTTTAAATCATGTTTTTGTATCAATTTTCTAGCATCAACTGCTTTTTCTTGTTTTATTTGTAAAGTAAATTTTTACCTTTTAAAGCACGTGGTCTAAGAGAATTATAAGAACGGTTTCAAGATCCTATCTTCTGATATATTACTACAAAGTATGTAATAATGTTACTCGATCTTTACTTGCTTTATGTCCACTTATAGTTTTTTCATCCTGTGCGATGAAAATACGAGACATTTTTTTCAAATATCAGATCGAAGTTTGTTAGGTAAGTATCAAATAGCTCTCCTTCCTCTTGTTTTCTATTTTAGAATAAAAATCTTTCGTAGATCACATTCTTTTTAGAGGTGAAATAATTCTCTAATTCACCAAGTACTGTATCATACGATTTTCTCTGTGCATCCGTTAACTTTAAGTTGTTAAACACATCAAGTCCTACATCTCCCAAAAAATTTAACAGTAATTTTAACTGTGTCTTCCTTTCCGGCCTTGTCACTGGCCACGAGGTAAATTTCAAATGACTGTTTGAATCGCCGAAAGTTTTCAGCCACGTTACCTTCAAATGATAATGGTTGAGGTATTCTAAACTCCATATTGTTTTAATTCTAACAACTTCTTGTTTTCATTTATTTTGGAAGCAACAGGCTTCATTAACCACAAGACTGCGCCATGTAATAATGTTAGTGTCCAGATAGCTAAAAATATTTTCAGGAAGTGTGAAGATCTTCAGTTAGCCTTATTAGAATATAGAAACACACCACTATTAGGATCAGACAAATCTCCAGCACTCTTGAATAGTCGTAGACTTAAAGGCAAACTTCCAGTTTTACATGAAAAATATTTACCAGAACAGGTAGACCTAAAAAATGAAAAGAACAAATTAGATAATAAAAGAAAATTGTACAAGCACTACTATGATAGAAATACAGATACAAAAGAAGAATTAAGTGTAGAGGATAATGTGGCTATAAGAGAAGATGGGCAATGGAAACCTGCTGTGGTTAGATGACGTTTACAAGAGCCAAGATCATTTGTTGTTGAGAAAGAAAATGGGACACTTGTAAGAAGAAATAGCTATCATTTATATATAACATAACCTAGCAGATGATTTTGATCACAATCAGAATGACAGACCTTCAAAATCAACGGCCTGTGAGACTGAAATACCGAATCAGTTTCCTACCAGAAGTAAAAGATTGTAAATTCCTGACAGGACTATGACATGGGACAGGCGGCACAAGGTCTCATGGCAGAGATAGAGGTTAAGCACTTTAGATTAGGTTATGATAACACTGTATTACTGAAAGTAATAATAATAAAGATGTACAACACTCCGTACTAAACATTATTACAATAATAGGTATTAATAGAAATTTCTGGATGAAATACAAACCACACAACTCTAAAATCACATAAAAATAATCCGCATAAAAACAGACTTTACTGTACAATTAAAAAGCTTACTCTATTATTATTATTTTTTTATAATTTTTTTTTAAGTTAGATAAACATTATTCCACTTCAAAAATAACTAGTAATTTTGGTATGTGAATCTAGGAAGGATAAAACTGATCTAAAAAAATATTTTAAAATAATAAAACCTTCAAAATACTTCACTGCCTTTACTCTAAAATTCCTATGACGTCAGTTGGTTTTCCGGTGGGGACGTTCCCCACTTTTCCCACCAAACAACTGCCATATACTGCTTATGAAAGAAATTGCGTACCAAACTGTTCCGATGACGTCATCATCATTGAGCGCACCAAAGACTGGAATGACCCAGTGACCCCAAAAAGCGCCTCCCTCCATTACCATTCAAGACAAAGTTTTGTACATCATCCCGTACCCCTTGCATCGCCGTTCTAAATATAGCTCGAAAAGTCGACGACCTCTCGAAATTAGGCCAAAGCTCTCCCGATTTATCCTTGCAGGATCCTGCAGGATCAGATCAATGTGTGGAGCTCCCGTGGAATAACAATTTCCATCGCGCTACTGGTCGGAGTGTTTTTTCATGTTACAAAAGGAAGAGGTTTTTAACAGACGACTGATACGTTTAATTTGTGTTTTTCGTAACTGGTTGAGGGAGAATTCGGACACAAAAAGAAAAAATTATACAACAAAATATTAAATATGTTACATTAATTTATGAATGAAATTAAATAATCAGATAAAATGAATAATATTCCAATGATATCAAATAAAACTAAAAAGAAAATATTTTTCAGGCAATATTTTCAAGTGATCTATTTCTTCTTGTTTGCCCGATACAGGGTGATTAATTACGAATGTCAAATTCTTGAGTTTTAGCTTCTAGACCTCAAAATATGATGTTTATGCCCGACTTTCACATGCAAATATTGTTAGTTTCGGAGATACCGAAGTTTAAATATGGATTTTAATTTTCGCAATAATTTTTAATATTTTTACAATTTCTATTTAAAAATTGACAATTTTACGTTTTTTTGCATGAGGATTGCTGAGTTAAAATTCAATTTACTTCACATTGCTGTCTGTTTATTAAATTAAAGCAAGTTTTTATTTGCGGGTGAACTATTGTAAAATAATAGAAAAAAAAATGAAGAAGCGTTAAATTCTACAAAAAAAAGGTAGGGGAGAGTGTTGTACCTTTGGGAAAATTTCATGTCGTTTGGCTCAAAATGTTTAAAAATTTCTTTATAGCGACCATTGAAGCATACAGAAGTAGATACAACCTTTATCTATAAATGACAAAGTATAGGTCTATGGATTCGTTTCAGTTACTTTAAAAAAATTTTTTTTTTGACAGGTCGTTCAAAGGTCGTTCAGAGAACAAATTACCTTCGATTATAAGAAGAAGCAACACAAACGAAGGGAATCTTTTTTATTACATGAATTATAAGATGACAAACATGATTACTTTACATTGTATGTATCAAATTTAACATTAAAGGACATCATATTTTGTTGGCGTTGTGATGTTAAAACCATATCTGGTGAAGGCAGTTTTTTTATTATGTCGCGTTCGGAGACACAAGAGACTTCCTCATCTGAATAGATAAATTTATTGTTTCCAATAACTGTTTTTAAATATTTGACCATCCATTCATCATCTAAAACCTCAACTAGCTTGGCAACATAGTGTGCAATATTATTTTTACTGTCCAATTTTACGAGAACAAAATCACATTCTTTTAACAGATGAGCTCAGTATTTCTTCACTTTCCTGTTTCTCTAATGAAGAATTTTCATTTTCGTTTGCCAGAAAAGTTTCTAAATCCTTGTCACTTGAATCCTTTGTTATATTTTTCATCTCTTCTTCAGATTCATCTGAACTATCGCAGAGAACCTTCCTTTTGACTGACTTTGGTTTTTTCACCTTACTTTGCAGTAGTTCTTCTTTCTCCGGGGTGTTTGTCAAAATTCTTGTTTTACCACGCTTTCGTCCCTTTTGAGAAGTCTTTCGAGCTACAGCTTTGGGGAATGCAAACGGGCTTTTTAAAGTCAGGGTTATTTGCCTTTTTGTCATTAGACTGCAGTGGAAGTGCCGGTGTCAAGTTTGATATTGATGGATTTGCGGATAGTTGAAGGCTTGATGAGCAAAATGCCGTATTAGAATTCTCTTCTGATTCTGGATTTGGGTGATCTGTTATATAGGACGACAGATATTCCTGGTGGGGAAATATATTTTCATTAACAGGCCATATCCCTGTTTTTTCAAATCCTTTGACAATGTTTGCAGGGATAAATGCTTTTGCAAATGCCTTGCCTACGAGTTCAGCTACGCAATACAAGCTTATAGAACGTCCAGAATGGGTCATCATCTACTCATTAGCTATGGTGTTGTAGTAGGTTTTTTATGGTCCAAAAACAATCCTGTCAAGACTTTGAGTTCTGTGCGAGGTGTGTGGCGGCAACGTTAATAGCACAATATTATTTTCCTTCGCCAAATCAATCATGGAAACTGCAATATGGGACTCGTGATTATCGAGTATTAGTAGCACTTTTTCTTGCTCTCTCGGCTTAACGTGGGCTATAAAATGCTGCAAGTACTGTAAAAAAGCTTCTCGTTTGACCATTCTGATGGATTTGCGCCTCCAATTAAACCCGGTGGTGCACCATGTAATATGTTGTCCTTGAAAACAACACGAGGGAATATCAACATGGGCGGCATATGGTTACCGATGGCATTAACCGCAGCAATCAAAGTTACATTGATCCCTCTTTCTCCGGATGTCATACTACCCAGTTGCTTTACACCTTTTACGGCTATTATCTTAGGTGGCCGTCTATTGAACTGCTACATATTCACAGTTCTGCTCTACGGAATGGAAGCGTGGACACTGACTGTTGCATCTATGAATCGGCTCGAAGCTTTCGAAATGTGGTGTTATAGGCGCATCTTACGTATATCCTGGGTTGACAGAGTTACTAATGTGGAGGTCCTGTGAAATTCTCATGATCGTCAAAACTAAAAAGTTGGAATATCTAGGACATATAATGAGATATCAAGAACGTTACGGCCTTCTCCAGCTGATTCTCCAAGGAAAGGTAAATGGTAAGAGAGGACCGGGAAGAAGACGCATTTCCTGGCTTCAAAATTTACGAAAGTGGTATAAAACGACTACCACTGAACTGTTCCGCGCTGCAATAAACAAAGTAAAGCATGCATCCGGAACGCATAGGCACTTTAAGAAGTAGAAGATCTTAGGTGGGGCACGGACTGAAGAATTCCCGGTTTCATCTAAATTATAGATATTGACAGAGGAAAACTTATAGTGTGACATTACTGTTTTAAGATTATTGAAAAAAGCTTGGATATTTTCTTTGATAAAACTGGTTGACTTTGCCAGGCTTGTAGCCTCGGGCTTCCTTAACGACAATGATGGATGCCGATTCATGAAGTGTCTTAGCTATTGTTGTAGTAGTTGCATTTGAAGTCCAATTGTCTGGTGTTTTTATCTAGTTTTCACGTGCGTATTGAAATGCTGAATGAATCGAGAAGTACTGACTGAGCAAATCTCGAAAGTTACAGTTCTTCGGACATATTATGCGAAATGAATCCAGATATGCTCTCCTTCAAGCCATCCTGCAAGGAAAAATATTTGGAAAATGAGGTCCAGGAAGAAGAAGAACATCTTGGTTAAAGAACCTTAGAATCTGGTTCAATACAACATCTGTGCAGCTTTTCCGCGCTGCTGCAGATAAGATAAAGATTGCCATGATGATCGCCAACATTCGTAACGGATAGGCACATCAAGAAGAATTGAAATGCTAAGATTCTTACATCTTTTTTTGTGAGTCCATAATGAAGCGACGCTGCCTGTGTCAAGTACTGCACCAACTGTGACTCTTGTTCAAGTGAAAACACTTTTTAAACATCGTTGTTCGCATTGTATATGAATGTAGGATGTACCTTTGGCCATTGCCAGTTGTACCTCTGGCCAGGCCAAAGGTATAACAAACGTACCAAGGTTCAACAATGTTTACGACTACCAAAACACATTAATTTTTTAAGGTTATGTAAACTTTATGGATTGGTGAACACAAGTTTTAAATAGCAAACATAGTATATATCTTACCTGGGAAAATATAGATGAAACCAGCCACAACTTTGTAACACACCGACTCTTTATCTCTTTATATTTATGAAGCGAAACTGTTGTACCGACCTCAAGTGGTCAATAGCAGAACGTTAAAGCAACAATTCTTTCCAACACGGAGAAAACAACAATTTTAACGACAGTGTCCAGAGGTACAAGCACCCATAGGTACAACACTCTCCCCTAATCTTGTTTGATTCATGTTATTCGATCGGTTATCAAGTTATTTCCTTCTAGAAAGTACAATGAATTTCAATTTTACAATAACAAATTAAAGTAAAAAAACAAAAATCTTTAAAGAAAATATTTAAAATGTTTACCATTTACGTCAATACACTGGATGATTCGGTTTCGCATAGATCTTTTGATATGAACCCCCTTGTCTATTATTTTTAATGACATTCGCGACTTTTTCTATTTTATGTCACAATTCTAAAAGAGAATTAATTCTGTTTTTGTAAACGAATGCCTTCATTTGTGACCAAATTGACAAATCCAAAGGATTGAAATCAGAACTTCTTGGAGGCCAAGCAAACTCACTTCCACGACTAATCTATCGATGCGAAAACTATTGATTTAAGTATTGACGAACTTCTAAAGAATAATGTGGTGGTATGCTGTCGTATAAAAATCACATGTTTTGTCTTAAGACAAGAGATATCAAAAAGAGAAATCAAACGATTTCTACTTAGCGAAACCGAATTCAAATCTTAACCACTGTGTTTCCTAAAATTTGCGAAACAAACAGCTGGATAAATTACTCGGAAAGGGAATCTAAAATTGCATTCCACAAGCCATTCATCCTGGTCAAAATTCGTAGTGAATTCAGTTTCTGGTACTTCAAACAGAGCAGTGACTATACCGTTCTGACGAGACCTAAGGAGATAGAAATACGTATCAGCGGTTGTCGCTGCACTGTATCAAAACAAAAATCTAATACCGTCATTCTGTACCGTCATTCTGACAAGAGATATCCTCTAGTAATTTGTGTGTCAATATTCTTGAAGAACGTTTAAGAGATTTATTTGAATTAGTTGGCAGTTCAAAAGGACCTATTACACCACACCAAATGTTAATATTAAAAGGCTGAAAATGGGTGTCTCTCTAAGCATAAGGATTTATAGAATTCCACAAATGAATATTTTTACAAATTAATATTTCTCGTCTTGTAAATGTTGCCTCATCGGTAAAAAGAATTGTATCCAGAAAATCTGGGTTAATATTATATTTATCTCTTAAAAATTGAGCAATTGTAAATGCTCAGGTAAATCTTAAGGTAGTAAAATCTGAACAGGAGTGTAATGAGATGGATATGTAGTTCAATTTGTATATAGTTTCAATATTGTAAAACAACTCAATATGCTATCATTACTAAACATAAGGTCCATTATGAAGAGGTTAGAATTCTTTGCAATGCAAGAAATTTGACTAAAAGACATACCCGTCTAACTCATGGCTACCTGAGTAGCTAAGTAGCATGGCTATCATATCCACAACCAAAATGTCAGCACTGCAATGTGACTCTCCAAATCAGACATATACTTATCGAATGCCCTTTTTATGCGAAAATACGCCAACAGCTCGATATCAGTATTATCTTCAAGTCCTAAACAGCACAGACCAAATCAACAAGGTTATCAAATTCCTCCAGAAAAGTCAACTGCTCAACAAAATATAAATTTTATGTTACTTGTTTTTATTATTTTCTCTTTATGTTAAATGTTAACTACATTATTTTGTAATTTATATGATATTACCATGTAAATCGTAACTCATGCTAATGACCATAGATGTCACATGCACGTTAATTTAAAAATCAAGTATATTTAATTAAACTTGTTTTTTTTTAAAAGGGTGTATTTAGGAACATTTTTGGGAGCACACCACTCAGTGACTATAATATATTATATTTTAATAGGTATATTGTTATTTAACTTTTTAGATAAAAATAGATTTACTTATTTATGGTTTTTGTCCTAAACAAATCTTTTTTCTAATCACAAATTAATATGCGACCGTGCTAAAAAAAGAACTTGCCAAAAATATCAACGACCTTTTGGCCCGGTCGCTGTCCCACTTTGAGCCTAGAGTGACCTATTTTCTTGATTCTTGCGTGTGACGTCATTGAACCGCTATTTACGTCATCATTTAACTTTGTGTTCCTATGGAGACTGTTACCTCGACCAAAGTCTATAATGTACTCGATAAAAATATGGCCAAAATTGCATTTTTATGAAGGAGAGATTTAGACAAAGTTGAATACTTCGATTAAAAGTATATCAGATTTTTTTTTAATTAAAAGATCCGCGTGGGTTTCTCGGATATAATTTCGATTGTCAAATTATTTTTTTTTATTAAAGAATGGAAAATGAGATTACGCAAATTATAGAAGAATGAAAGAATGAAATCAAATCGTATTAAATCTATAAAAATAGAACCAATCGACAAAAATGAGGAAGGAAAAATTACTTTTAGGATGCTGCGAATTTTATTTTCTTACTGAAAAAATTAGATATATATTTTAGCAAAAGCTGCGATCACTTTGTTGTATTGAATGACCAAATATATAGCATAGGAGGACAAATTTATTGAGAACGGGAAGTTTAACGATATATATATATATATATATATATATATATATATATATATATATATATATATATATATATATATATATATATATATATATATATATATATATATATATATATATATATATATATATAAATATATATATATAAATATATATATTGTTGTGATCTGCTTTATGATGTTTTATTATTAATTAACAAATTGATCTAATTGGTCCCATATTTCTTGAAGAGCCGCTGTAAGTTCAGCCAAGTTGTTTGGACGGGTTACTCGTGCTCGAAGACGTCTTTCCATCATATCCCATAGATGTTCTATGGGATTGAGATCGGGACTGCAATCTGGCCAGTTCATACGGACAATTCCCACCTCATCTATATATTAGTTGACGATTCTAGCACGGTGAGGACGCTCGTTGTCGTCCATAAAAATAAAATTAGGTCCAATGAAACCTCTATCTACAATAACTAAATCAGTATGGGCTTCTGAACTGATACCAGCTCAAACCATAACGGAGCCCCCCGATAACTTATTCTTTCCGCAATATTACATTGAAAATATCGCTCTCCGTGTCTTCTCCAAACCCTTTCTCGGCCGTCTGGTGAACTTAGACAAAATCTGGACTCATCTGAGAACAATACATTGCTCCAATCTGCATAACTCCAGTTTTCATGTTCTCTTGCAAAAGCAAGGCGAGCTCTACAATGTTCTATGGGTAGTATTGGAGATAGGGCTGGCCTTCTGGATAATAAATTACCTTCTACAAGTCGTCGACGAACTGTCCATCTGCTTACATCCACATTTCCCACTTCGCTCAGACGATTTGCCAGTTCAACTGAAGTTAGATGCCGATTTCTCAAACATGATGAGACCAGAAATCGATCATCTCTTTCAGATGTTACCCTTCTACGACCTGATCCTGGTCTTCTTGTGAAGTTACCGGTGTCGCTAAAACGGCGAACTGCTCTTTGAACCGAAGATCGACTAACACCCAACATTTCAGCTGCATAATATTGGCTACGACCATCTTGAACTAAAGTCACCGCCCTTGCAGCATCTGTCGGAGTTAGAGACATTTAGGAAGGATAATTAAATAAAAATATAACACGTTTTGAAAATAAAATCACCACGCTAGTATGGTTGTTGAATTAAAAACAACATTCAATAAATATCTACTTGCTTCAGACCCTTTTTGACAAAAACCTGAAATACCAATTTGTTTTAAGAAATATAAAAAGCTATATTATAAATATTATTTTATTTCTCGTATACGAGGGTACACCTAAATATTTACATACGTAATTTAATGTCTCTAAAATTATACAACTTCAAATAAATAAGAAATAAGGAATGGATCGATTTTTTTGCACCTGAGTATATATATATATATATATATATATATATATATATATATATATATATACAGCGTGATCAACTTTTCGTCTTTTATAACATTTTACCTCATCAATGATATGTTTTTTTAAATGAAACAACATGTATTTTATTTTAAATTTAACAGCAACCATTCAGATTTCAGAGATCTTACAGAGATATTTTACAACTTTAGCTCAGAATAAGAGGATATTTTAGAATCCAGCAGATACTTCATAATACTACTATAAGGCCCTGCAAAAGAGACACTTGAATAAAATGAAACAAATTGAAAACTTTTCAATAGGTCTCGAGATCTTTAAAAGAGCTTATTTACAAACTTAGATTGGACTTGGTCATAAAAATATTGATCCAACTAACTGGGGATGACTGAGAACTGCGGAGCAATTAATAAGAAACATGGCAATCACATTTTGGTCAAAAACCGCAAAGGGAGCCTGCACTAGATGAACTTGCAATTGCAAAAATGGATGCGGCGTAACTTGTGGTTGCAAAAAACTAGACTTTTTAAAATATCGCATGTCGTTTATGTTTTGGCGATATTTGTAACAATTGCCCTTCAGTTGTGGATCAAGACGAGACTGAAGAAAACTGAGAACGACTGAGAAGACTGAGAAAAAAATGTGTTGTCTCGGCTTCTAATGAAGCGATTTTCTTTATTTTTTTTTAAATCATTTGTATCTCCAATAAAGATCTCCTTAGTATTGTTATAAATCAATAAATTTATTAATACTCCAGCAGTCGTCAAAGACGAAAATCCCACTTAACCTCTAAAAATCATACAAATGAGCTGAATTTTACCGAAAATGTTAGTTTTGGGTCTCCAAAAAATATGCAAAAAGTTTACTACATCTACCCCCCCCCCCCCAGCTTCTCCAGGAGAGAAAAATATAAAATTTAAAAATAAAAAATCTAGCAGGATAATTTTGAAAAAAACTGTTTATTAGAACTTTTTTGTAAAATGAACGGTTCTCTACGCGTATGAAATCAATTTTAAATAAAATTTATATCAAGTAGACGGTAAAAATTCGATATCTTTTGATGAGAGTCTCCTATCGGCAAAAGTCCTAAAACATTTTGAATGTAGAGTGCAGTTTCTTAATAAATTTTTGTATTTTACTGCAATTGATGTCAGTTTCTATAAAAATGTTATATATAATATACAGGGTGGTCCTTAAGTAATTGTACAAAAAGAAACAGTAGATTCTACACTTTAAAATATCAGGATTTAAACCAAATTCTTTAATAAAATGATGATATTAAGATAGATACAGAGTGTTAAAGTGAAAATTTAAAATTTTATTTTTCGCTATTTTATTAGAAGCCGAGAAAATACGGCTCGTACCAATTTTGGACCTACATATCATAAAACTATTTTGTTAAAATTGTCTTTATTAAATCAATATAATACTTTAAAGGACACGATCACACGTACTCCTTCTTGGTTTATAATATTTTTTGAACGCAAATTAAACATGAACTTAGCCATAGCTTTGTCACGATGAAACTGAAGTCTGGTAACTATGAAACTCCAAATTTATGGAGTAGATTCTGATCCTAACGAGCATAAAGATATTTTTAGTCATATCAAAAATGAGAAAATTCTCACAACAAACTGTACACAAGAGTATCTACTCAAGCGGGGTATTTACTTCTGTTTTTTATTCATACCACGTGGAGTATTTACTACAAAATTTGAAGTATAAACTAAATTCTCATTTTTATTCATAATTCCCAATATAACTTTTTGAAGAAAAGGGTTATTGGAGCTAGTATATTAATTTTAAGATAAATCCATATAATCCGAAAATATTGGAAGCTTTTTTATCTTCAGCGACTATACTAAATAAATATCTTTCTTAATGAATTTAAGAATGTTCACTCAGTTCATCAGTGTATAATAGCTTTATTTTAAGAAAGATTTAAACCTATTTTAAGTCTGCATTGATATCAATTTGCAAACAAAATCGTTCCTTATTTTAAACAACTAAAATACAAAACATTAAAAAATAAACAAATTTGGTTTTTTTGTTACTTGTTTAAAATAAGTGGATTGACTACCTAAAAAAGCCCTATATATATATATATATATATATATATATATATATATATATATATATATATATATATATATATATATAATGGCTGTAAACCACTAATGCTTTCTAGATCCTATTTCTTGAGTGGATCAGTCTCTTTTGTTTATCTTAACTTCTTGAAAATATCTCTCCATTTGTTCCTGTCTCTAGTTCCTCCTCTCCATTATCTGACTCCTGCCATTTGGAGGTCTTCTTCAATTTCTTGCAGCCACTTTGATCTCGGTCTTCTTCTCCTCTTTCTTTCTCCTGGATTCCATTCTATCATTGCGTATGTCACTGCCTCATCTCCTGCTCGCCAAATGCGACCTAACCATCTAACTCTGCATTGCTTTATTTTAGTTACGATGTCTTCCTTAAGTTCTTCCTTAATCTCTGCATTTGTTCTACTTCTATATTCATTTTCCTCTGTTATGATTGGTCCTAGTATGGTTCTCATAATCTTTCTCTCTGCTATTCTTAAGTCTTCTTCATCTTTTTTAACCATCGTCATTGTTTCTCCTGCATATAATAATATTGGCCTAATTATGGTGATATAAATGCTCATCCTAGTTTTCTTAGTCAGTCTTTTGCTTTTAAGTAATCTTTTGTTTGCAAAATAAGCTTTATTCGCTGGCAATATTTTTTCTTTTATATCGGATTTCCTTTCTCCGGATTTGCTTATTGTAACTCCTAGGTATTTGAAGTATTCTACTTCTTCAAACTCAGAGCTTCCTATTTTGATTTTTTCTTTCATTGGTTTTTTTTCCTAATCTTAATATTTTTGTCTTTTCTTGATTTAATCTTAGCCCCATTACCTCCCCTTTCTCTTTTATTTCTTCTAGCATTTCTTTTATTATTTTTCTGTTCCTTGCAATAATAGCAATATCGTCTGCCTATGCAATTATTTGACCACCTCTTGTTCTGAGATTTCCTTTATTTATATTTTGTAGTACATATTCTAATGCTAGATTAAATAGTGTTTTTGATAAGGCATCTCCTTGTTTCATCCCTTTATTTATACTGAATTCCTCTGTCTCTCCTCTTTGTGTCTTTATGCGGAGTTTATGTGGAATTTTTAATTTTTAAAGTGCTATCATTAATCCGTTCCTTTTAATTGAATCAAATGCCTGTTTAAAGTCTCTTTTCTCAATTAGAATTGGAAATGTCTGAAGACATTTCCAATTCTAATTTATACTCGTTTGCTTTTTCCATTATTTGTTTTACTGCGTGTATTGCATCTATTGTAGATCTTCCTTCTGTGAATCTACATTGGTACTGTCCTACTGTCTTCTTTGTTTTCTTTGATAACCTCTTTTTTATTATTGATGTCAATATTTTATATGTTGTATTTAGTAACGTTATTCCTCTATAATTTTCACAGATGTGTTCACAAAGGTCTCCCTTTTTATGTATTGTTAGGATCTGTCCTATGTCCCAGTCCCCTGGCATTTTCTCTTCGTTCCATATATTTTTCAATAGTGCCAGTATTTTTCCTCTTCCTCCGTATTTTATTAGTTCCATATTAATTCCATCTTTACCAGGGACTAAAAAAAAAACAACTAAAATACAAAACATTAAAAAAGAAACAAATTTGTTTTTTTTTGTTACTTGTTTAAAACAAGTGGATTGACTATCTAAAAAAGACCTATACAGAGGAATAAAAAACAACGCTAGAACCATAAATTACCACAAATGAAGTACTTCATATAAATGTACAAGAAGTTCGTAAAATACTTAAAAAGCTTAAGAAGAGAAAAGCAGCAGGTAAAGACGGGATACCAAACGAATTACTGAAATATTTTGGAGCAGCAATGACAGAACAACTAACAGCATTAATTAATACAATTATAAAACACAATAACATACCGGAAGAATGGAGAATGAGCAAACTAATTTCACTATTCAAAAAAGTAGATAAAAAACAACCAGAAAACTACAGAGGTATAAAGAGTTGTTAAATACTACCCTAAAATTTACAACTATTATAAGTACTAATAAATCAGAGGATAAGTTTAGCAGATAAGCAACAGGGTTTTCGTAGTAGAAGATCGTGTACAGATGCAATATTCGTTATAAAGCAAATTACTGAGAAATCACTAGAGTATAATAGGCCAGCATTTCTGTGTCTGATTGACCTAAAGAAAGCGTTTGACAAAGTAAGACTCAAAGATGTAATCCATTTTCTGTATAATAGAGAAGCTCCCCTAAATATTATAGAAACTATTAAAAACATCCACTAAAACAACAAAATGGAAGTCAGAATAGATGGACAACTTACAGAACCTATAGAAATAAGCAGCGGAGTAAGACAAGGTGTTTCATTAAGCCCCAATGCTCTTCAATTTGATCATAGATGAAATCATCAAAAGCGTTAACAAAGGAAAAGAATACAGAATGGGAAACAAAGAAATCAAAATACTCTGTTACGCAGACGACGCAATATTGATAGCCCAAGATGAAGATAGTCTGCAAAAACTGGTCCACAGATTTAACATAAGAGCAAAAGAATTTAATACTACAATGTCATTTCAGAAAACTAAAACAATACTGGTCAGTAAAAAACCAACCAGATGTAAAATAAAAATTGATGGCATCAGTATTGAACAAGTAATGGAATGCCTGGGAATCACACTGTCCAGCTATGGAGACCTGGGCAAAGAAGTGAGAGATCAAGTACAAAGAGCAAATAGACTGGCAGGTGGCCTTAATAACACTATATGAAGAAACAAACACAAGTCAAAAATTTATAAAGCCAGTGTAAGACCCGACACAGCTACAACGCAAAGGCTACTGGAAACGACAGTATTGAGAGTACTGAGAAGAATTACAGGAAATACGCTGAGAGATCGAAAGAGAAGTGAAGACATTAGAAGAAGATGTAATGTACAGCGTATAAATGAATGGACACAAAATAGAAAAAAAATATGGAATAACCACATAAGCAGAATGAAGGAGACCCGTGTCGTCAAAATAGCAAGTGATAAGTCACCAATCGGCGTCAGAAGTATCGGATGACCGCGCAAAAGATGGAGTGGCAACCTTCCATAGAGGTATTAATCCGCTAATGAACAAGCAGAATTGCTTATAAAGAGGAAGAAGAAGAAGAAGAACCATACATATAAAATCAGAGTACGGTGTTTATTGAGAGTAAGACCAAATTCTTACCATGTCGGGATAGTATTATGAGGTTTTTTTCCTGGTTTTTCCTCATGATTTACTATGGAATCTTTAATAGGAGAATTTTATTGTCATCATTGCATGTGGTTGTCTTTTTAAAGACGAATCACGTGCTGTGATTTTTCTGACGGGTATTCTCAAGTTAAAGTTGATTTCATGTATTTGAATGAAGTATCTTACAACAAAGTCGTCTCAGGAATGCAACGTCGTCTACTTTAAAATGTATAATAACTATATGTCTGAATCGTTAATATGAATGAATCAGATAAAATTTAATTATTAGAAGAATTTTTCACCAAGTAACAAACAAAAAAATTGTTTAATTTATTAATATTTGTATTTTGAGAACCATTTCCGAAGTAGAAATCAAAACGTCAAAAATAAACTTATTTTAAATTTAAATTGTGGCTTATTCCCAATAAAACTAGTAATTGCCCTAAGTCTAGAGCTTTTTCACTTATTTAAAAGTTACAACTTAAAAGATTTTTCTTATTACTTTGACTTGGCCAGGTATTACTAAGTTTTTTAGATAGTATCAGCCTTTGAGGTCAAACACCAAAGATCCATACGTTTCGTCGTTTGAGGGATGATTTTTTACTTAATAACAGTTAGAAGTCGAAAAATGCACACTGTTTTTATATTCTCAGACCAGTAAAAATAATTGCATTTAACATAAAATCATTTAAAATTGTGACCTTCAATTTTATTTAAGTAAATAGTAAAATTGTGCATTTTAGACTTCTAATTGTTAGTAACTAAAAACTATTACCTAAATCACTGTAGGAGACAGGAAACAACAGGAAAATTATAGCTGTTTGCTTTAGTGGCCTATACAAAAAAACTTGTTAAGTAACCAGCTAGCTAGTCCCCAATAAAGTGCTTTTTTTAATTGTTTCAGTTGGTCCATAAAATTTTTTTTGGAATATAGTATTTTTTTTTATAATATAATATCACTCTTTAAAACTTATTAACTGTTAACTTTTGTCTAGATAATAAAAAAACGGATGAAAATTAACTTCCCAACAAATATTTTTTTATGGAAAAATGTTAATAAAATTATTAATAAAAATTTTATCTATATATTATGATTGTAATTCTAGAAATATTTTTAATGTTTAAAGCATTTTCTATACAATACAACATGATTTATTTAAATATTAATATGTGAATAATAAATGTTTACTGAGTATTAAAATATTTCAGAATATTTGTTTAAAAACCTAACCAGATAAGTTATTTTCGAAATACTTGTACTTACTGTTTCTCGTAGTATCTTTTTACCAATCTATAAGAGGAAATGGGAAATATATAAAACAGAACAACCACAATTTTTCAATAAATTTGTTTATTTAGGGACAGTCTACAAGGCACTAGTTGGAAATTTTAAATTGTTCTGATGAAGCACAGTATCATTACAAAAAATTGATAAAAGTGTCTTATATTAACAATTTTGTTCGTGTGTAGAATGTTTTTGGTGCTTTTAAAAAGGTAATGAATCATATAATATGCTGATAATTGTGTCCCTTTCAAGAGTATACATATTTCTAGTGAATGATGAACAATGGATGAAATGTAAAAAAGATGATTCTTATACAAGTTTCTTAAAAGCTAAATATGATAATTATAAGATTCAACAGTCTTATTGAAATAGGATAAGTCACCAAAAATTTGATATTGCTAAGACCTAATATAACAAAACTTATCTACTCGGCCTATAGTACATACTGCAACCACAAGATTGAAACATTTTAGAGTTCTTTGGTATTCTTTGTGTAGGTAAACCTGACAGTCCTTTTATGTAAGTGTAAGTCACTGGTTGTCTTAGAATTCCCTTTGGTGGTGGTTTCTTGGATTTCCTCTTTTCTTTGGTGTTTGTACAACTTTGGGATCTAACATTTAAGTGTAAATTTTGAAAAACTTTCCTTATACTTTCAGCTGAGGTGGAATGGTGATGCCTCGATCTCGTCTGTATATCACTACCTGCTTCACTAGAACTACTCGACATATGATTGGGGGAAATTGATCTAAATCCAGAGTCTGCAGATATCGTTTCTTTTCTTCTGGTTACTCTGCCTAAGGAAGTTGATGAGCAAGAATCAGAACTGGAAGAATGACAATCGGTTTCTTCTTGATAATTAAGGTCTTCGTTGGATCTCCGGGTTAGTTTTCTGCTTATAGCACGAAACAACCTTATTCCTTTCATTTCTTTCGAAGGAGACGGAGTCATCGGGGAGATACTCCGGTGATCCGGCACAATACTCATGAGCACTAAGGTATTTTCACTCGACGGCATTTTCGCGGTTTTTATCAATTGATGCGGGCGCTATTACTGCCAGATAGGATGTTTACATCTGCTTTTATAGGGTCGACAACGTGGGGTAGAAATGCTGGCGCACGCTCTCAGCCGAACGGAGTCCAGAACACGTGAATTTGGCGAAGAGAAGAGACCGCTCAGGGAGGTAGAGGCGTAACTTTCGAGTGGCTGTAATCAAGACACACGTAATTGAAGGGTTGGGATTGTTTCCGATGTCGACATGGGTTCATTTTACCACATGTGTGTTTAATGTAATAGCCTTAAAAATCTTGCAAAAACAATATTAATTTTGGAATAAATATTGGACGTTGTTGCTATTTTTAAATTCACAATAATAAAGCGTTATGATAAAACTTGGCCGTTCATTGGTAGGTGTAAATAATTTAACAGAATAATTCCAATATTAAACTGTTCAATTTCAAAACCAGTGAATACAAAGTTCTTGCGTAGTTATCTACAGGACGTTTTTTTAATAGTCAGACAATTGTTTATTTTTTTGCGTGTTTATTATAGAATATTTTTCCATACATTTTTTTGTAGAGTAAAAAGCATTTATTAGTGCAATAATGAGCAGACTTAGGCAACTATGCATATTTAAACGTAAAAGATATGCGGATAAATATGTACGACTTTTGTAAATAGTATCCAAAAAATTTATTTTTGCCAATAATATGCAGAAAAAATTTAACATAACGTTCAACAAAACACGCTATGAATTATGAAGTAAATTTATTATATTAAATAGGTACAACCAAAATTTACAATAATTGTACTTTTTATACTTCAGACTTCTTATAAAATCTGTAGACAATTAAATGTTTCCTAAATTTTTCTATATTTATGTTTTCTGCCAGTATATAGATATTTTAAATAGACAAGTGAATTATTAAAACATAGTCCACAAGTATTACGGGAATTACTGGCGTATGTCTTCACCTTATTCTATAATGGACACGACTTACCACCGGAATGGACAAAAGCACATATTAACAACAGCTACAAAAAAGGAGATAGAAAGAATTGTTCAAACTACAGGGGGCTAAGTGTCATAAATTCACTCTCAAGACTGTATGGAAAAATAATAAAAAACAAAATTGAAAAAGAGATGACAGATGTTGAAGAACAGAATGGCTTTCGTGAAGGCAGATCCTGTATGGATAGTATATTCTCTCTAAAGCAAGTTATCGAGAAAAGATTAGCCCACAACCTTTCAACTCATATAGTCTTTATAGATCTGACAAAGGCATACGATAGTGTACCACTTTCAATGCTTTGGGTAGCAATGGAAAGACAAGGAATAAGCATAAAAAATATACAAGCAGTACAACAGCTCTACAAAAATATGACGGCAAACATTAAAACTGGAAATAGGTTAACTAGAGAAATTCCTATTAGTAAGGGCCTAAAGCAAGGCTGCTGCATAGCACCTACACTCTTCAAAATATATCTAAATGAGGCACTCTCACTGTGGAGAAGAAAGTGCTGCAATATGGGCATTCCAATCGGAGATGATAGATTGTACACGATACACTTCGCTGACAACCAAACCATTCTAGCTGAAGACGAGAGTAGTGTAGGCTACATGCTTAAAAAACTGGAAGATGAGTATACCAAATGGGGCCTCACAATTAATATACAAAAAACTGAGTACTTAGTTGTAGGAGAAAAACCAGAAAGCCTACAAATCGAAATGGGAACTATAAAACCAACAGACAATTTCAAATACTTGGGAGTCCAAATAACATCAAAAGCAGGAAGTAGCGAAGAAATACACTCCAGGATTGGCCAAGCAAGATCAGCCACCAGACAGCTACACGGACTATTATGGAATAAAAAAATAACAAAAGAAAATAAAAGAAGAATCTATAAAACAATAATAGAAAGTATTAGGCTGTACGGCGCCGAACTCTGGGAAATAAACCAAAGAAACAAATCAAAAATTAAGCCCATGGAAATGAACTACTGGAGACGATGTTGCCAGCTCACTAGACTTGATAGGGTGAGAAACGAAGATATTCGGAGAGAAATGGAAATCGATCTAGACATAATAGACACAATCAAAGCCAAAAGACTTAACTGGTATGGACACCTTCAGAGAATGCCTGAAAATAGATGGCCAAAAAAAAAATAGAAGAATGGACTCCGCCAACTAGAAGAAAACGAGATAGACCAAGACGATCCTGGAGAGAAGATGTCGACGATGCAATGACCGCCAGAGATTTAACAACTGAAGATTGCTTCGACAGAAAACGCTGGAAATTAGGATGCGAGAAGCGACGCCAGCTGTAAAAGACTCGCTTGTTATATTTATATATAAATAGACAATTATTTTCGACATCAATTGATGTAATGGGAGGATATATTAGATTATTTATATTGTTTAAGAGGCATTGGTCCACATTGGTTTCTTCCGAAAATTTCCCTGGAAAATATTTACCACTTGAAGAACCGTGGAAAATCCTACATTTTTGTCTTCTTCTTCTTCTTTCTTCTTGTATGTAGGCTTTAAAGCCTGTTTCTTCTTCAATATTAGCCTTCAAATTTGTTTAAATTTTCACACCATCTTTTTCTTGTCTGCCAATACTTCTTCGTTCATTTGGTGACTTATCTCGTGCTATTCGTACTATCTTATCCTCTGCTATTCTACTAATGTGTTCGTTCCAGTCCTGTTTTCATTTTGTCACCCATCCATTTATATCTTCTATATTGCATGCTGTTTTTATGTTTTCGTTTCTCTCCCTATCTGACTGACTTTACCCTGATATTTGTGGAAGTATTTTTATCTCTGTTGTTTCTAGTAGTCTTTTCGTTTTAGATGTGTCAGGTCTTGTCTCCGCCGTGTATGCTAATATAGGTCTAATTGCTGCTTTATAGATTCTTGTTTTTGTGTCTTGTCTTAGGTGTCTGTTCTTCCAGATTGTGTCATTAAGAGATCCAGCCGCTTTACTTGCTTTTAAGCTTTGTTGTCGTACTTCTTCTTCAACAACTCCGTAACTAGTTATATCTATTCCTAGATAACTAAACCTTGCTTCCTGCTTTAGTCTTTTCCCATCAATTTCGATTTTACATCGTAGTGGGTGTTTAAATGTTGTCATACATTTAGTTTTTTCTGCCGATATTATCATATTGCATTTTTTGGGTGTTGTATTGAAGATGTGTGTTAATCTTTTGATGTGTCTTTTGTCTCTGTGATAAATGCGGCGTCGTCTGCATAACATATTATTTGGATTTATTTGTTCCCCATTCTGTAACCATAACGTACTGCTTGTATTATCGTCCATTATAATATTAAAGAGAAGTGGACTTAACGAGTCACCCTGTCTGACTCCGCTTTGTACTGGTATATACTGTGTTAGTTTTCCATTTATCTTTGCCTGTATTCGATAAGGGAAGTAGATATTTTCGATGGTTTGTATAATATTGATTGGTATGTTTCTTTTATACAGTAGGTGTAACACGTCTTCGACTTGGATGCGATTGAAAGCCTTTGTCAAGTCTATAAAACATAGATATGCTAGTTTATTGTACTCGATGGCCTTTTCTGTGATTTGTTTTAGTGCAAATACTGCGTCTACGCAATATCTTCAGGATTGAATGCTTGTTGTTCATCTGATAAAGTTGTTAGTTTATTGATTTTGTTGGTTAGGACTTTTGTGGTGAGCTTAAGTGCGGTGTTCAGTAGATTTATACCTCTATATATGTTGGGGTCTTCTTTATTTACTTTCTTGAACATTGTTATCATTATGCTGTTTTCCCATGCATCTGGTATCTTGCAGAGCAATATTAGTTTTTGTATAAGCTTTGTCATCTCTAGGGTTAAACTTTCTCCTCCGTGTTTTAGAAGTTCGTTGGTTATTCCGTCTGGTCCTAGTGACTTTCTATTTTTGAGTGAATTTATGGCTATTTCTATGAATTTTGATTATTATTTTTCTTTCCTTTAAACAGTTCCGTCAGGTATCTTTCCCATTCGTTTGTTCGTATTTTCATGTATTCCTTCAATTCTGTCATTTCTTTCCGTTGGTTTCTTACGAATCCCCATATTTGTTTTTGTGTACCGTAGAAGTCGCTTTCCATCCTCTTTTTAAACTGTTCACAGTGCTCATTTTTTGTTCTTCTTACCAACTACTTCATATTCTTCTATAGGTGTCTCGGGATTCTGCAGACCTTGATGATTTGTACTTCGTGTAGGCCTGTCGTTTCTCTTTACATTTCTCTTTTATTTCTTTTCTGAACCATGGTGTATTGTTGTTGTTTCTTTTGTTCAGTATAACTTTGCGTTTTCGTTTAGCTTCTGTTGCTGCTTCTTTAATGTTGTTTTTAATTTTCTCCAAGCTTGCGTTTATATCTTCGATGTCGTCTATTTGTTTCAGCCGTATCTTCTGTGCTAGCCTCCTTTGATATATTTCTGTCAATAATATTATTTAATTTTTGCAAAATTATTTCATTAACGTTTTCACAAGAAAAAATAAATGTTTTAACTAAAGTATCACTTTCTAGAAATGCAGTTTTTGTAATTTATTGAGTATTTCAGGTACAAAAGCATAATTTGCTTTTAGAAAATGGATTTTTTGTTTAACGATTTTATTTTTAAAAATTCGCTAAGCAGAAGAAATTGCTAGATTGTTGTGATCAAATTTTTTTTTCTTATAATTATATTTATTTACAATCTACATTACAGAGTATTAATTAAATGTGTTACTGGTTTTGGGCGTGAAGAAAAGGCATCCAATGATGTCTCACATTATTCTATTTTGGTTTAGTTTTGAGGCAGGCCTTGCAGCCAGGTTGTATCTAGTCTTCTTGTGTCTGGACAATTGTTGAATAATTTCCTTATTAGCTGATTTTCATGGTGAATGGTACGTTCATTTTGTGACTCCGTGGCTCGATGAATTTCTCTATGGTCCTCTTTTCGGAAGAAAGGAATCTTTAAGTCGTAATGAAGTGTTTGATTACTTACGTATCATGATGCATCCAGTCTCGATCTTAGCAATTTAGATTGGAATCTATGGATGATATTCAGTGACGTTGGCTTTGAACAGCCCCATAGGAGTAGTCCGTAAAACCAGATAGGTTTGAGTATGGCTTTGTTAAGAAGAATTTTGTTTTGGATGTTAAGTTTTGATTTAAGTCTAAGAGTCAATACATTTACCGGAATACGTTGGTAAAGATGGAGGCTAAGGTATCTAGCATCTGTTACTGTTGGTATTCTTACATTTTCCATTCTTACAGGTGAGCATGTGTTGTGGCGGTTGGTAAATGTTATTTGAGTTGATTTTAAGCAAATTTCCATATTTTTGGAAAGTAAGATAAGTTTAGCATGCGGTTAAATAGAACTGTTAGCATAGTAGTGGTCTTGCGAGGAAATTTTTTTAGTACTTGTACCGAGATTAAATTATAACCTGGGGCTCTTCGTGAGTTGAGTTTGTTTATTTCTTTCTTGACTTCTATAGGAGTAAAACTTTTGATCGGGAGGGACATTTGAGATGCTGCGCTAAATAGTTCTTCACCATCTTAATCAGAGTCTACTGGTTCTCTTTGAAATACGTTTGTAAGATTTTCAGCAAAGACGTCCGCTTTTTCTTTGTTGGAACAGGTCCATTCACCATTTGGTTTACGGATGGGAGAGATAGTTGTTTACGGTCTCTTAAGCTTCTTAGTCGCCTTCTATAACGACTAGCATTTGTTGTAAGGTTTGAAATGTAATGTCCGAAAGTTTCGTTTTTAGCGGCTTTAATGGCTACCCCAAGTTGCCTACGTAGTCTATTGAATATATGTAGATCTATGTTGTTTCTAGATCTTTGCCAGGTTTTCATCGCACGACCTTTTTTAGAAATGAGTTGGAGAATGTGCAGGGGAACATTTGTGGTATGTGTTGGTTTGTATTTAGTTCGTGGTGTAGATTGCCGTAAAATAACGTTTCAACAAGATAGTGCTCTTGCCCACTATTATGGTGCAGTAAGACGTTAGCTAGATGAGTAATATCTTCAAAGATGGATTGGACGACGAGGGTTGATAGAATAGCCAGCTCGGCACCGGACCTCACACCATTAGTTTTTTTTTTGTGGGATAACTTGAAATATAAGGTTTACACTTGCTCTACAGCACCCGATAGTACTGACATTTTTAAACAAGACTTGTTGAAGAAGTCCTTGACACATTTGAACGAGTACGACAAAAGTTTAATAATAGGGTACATTGCTGCCAGAAAATAACAAATGGAGATTTTGAACACTTAATATAAGAACTGGTTCTTAAATATACAGTGATGAGTATCTTGCCACCCGGCAAAATAGCGGAAAGGATAGAAGACAGATTAAGTTGTGAGATAGTGCGAGATAAGGCTAGTTATTAGACGTGTCTATTTGACTTCAGTCATAATTATACGGATGATCTCGAAAATATTTTATTTTAATAATTTCTGATGTTAGAATAAATGATTTAATATATTAAGATATATTATAGTAAAAAACATTAATTAGTAGCGATTTTAAATTATAAATCTTTAAGTTTATTTAATAATAAAAATAACTCAACTGAAATATTTGACTAAACTAAATAGGTATGATCAGTCCGAAAACAATTGTTGTATGTGGAGTTGGCGTAATAGTTAGAGACGTTGTCTATTGATAAGAAGACTGCGGTTCAATTCACACCAAGGGTAAAATTTTTGTTTTACTCAATCAAAAATAATAGAAAATATGATACATATTAGGTAACAAGTTTTAGAAAAACTTATTATTTACAATTTATTCTTATTCCAATGTTATAAAATAGAAATACAAAATATTTCAAGTTCAATTCCAGTTTTACAGTCTTCAGTTGTGAATGCAAAATAATCCATTGAAGACTGTTTAATGTCAAATCCATCACTAAATTCTCAGTGTTAATATCAATTCCTCTGTACAGGTAATGATTTTCAAAACAATTGACGACATTGGAATGGATGCGCGCGAACAGCTACCTGCTTTATAGCTAACCAAATCATCAAGCCTTCAAGTTATCAAATAATAACACATCGAGAAGTGTTTTTTACGGTAAACAGAAACTTTTTATTGAAAAAACAATTCGTGAAAAGGATTTTAACGGTCGAGGAAAAAGTGCAAATTGTTGTCTGGCATGTGAATGGATTATCAGACAACATTATTAGACAACAATTTGTAAATATGTTTCCAAATAGGCCGGCTCCAGCACGATCAACAATTCAGTCTATTATACGTAATTTTTTTACTTATGGATCCGTGTTCGATCCAAGAGGAGTTCGCAGACGAAGGGAGGTAAATCCAGATTTGGAACTAAGGGATACTTTGATTTGTGCAAGTATTGAGCAAAATCCTACCCAATCAACACCTCGTCTCGGAGAACAATGTGGAATTCCAAGATTTAGAGTAGGTGAAATTTTGTAAAGACATCGATACCGTCCCTATAAACTTCATAAATCCAACGAACAATTCCCTGGGGATCAATATAGACGTTTAGAATTTTGTCAAACTGCAATGGAAATGTCATATCAAGATGAACATTTTTTAGAGAACGTTTTGTTCACCGATGAATGTACATTTTCATTGCATGGCCGTCACAATTCAATTAATGCTAGGTATTGATCTCGAGGAAATCCTCGTCAGATTTATGTCGCTCGTACCCAGCGTCTTCGAAAAGTAAATGTTTGGGGAGGCATAATAGGGAATCATGTCATTGGTCCATTTTTTATAGACGGTATGTTGACTGGGCGGAAATACTTGGAACTACTGCAAAATGAAATTGTCCCAGCCCTTTGTAATTTACCAATACCTTTCGATTCCATATGGTTTCAACACGATGGTTGTCTTGCACATAATTCTAGCATCGTCAGTGAATATCTCAGTGCGACTTTTCCTAATCGATTGATTAGTGGCCACCGATATTTTTTCATTTTTGTAGAATTTTTACTTATTTAAACATTCTTTAAAAGTTTTTACTTTATTTTCGAAGGTACGACGATACTGTTTTGTCAATAAGATTTTTTGTTTTAACTTTAGTTTTTGTTTAGTTTTGTTTAGTGATTCAAAGCAAAACGATCTCTGCATAATTTCAAATTATTAAAAAAAAAAGAAAACCACATGTGGGTTTTGAACTCTAATCGTCTGCGATGTCTGTATAGCAATGTCGAATTCTTACCACTAATCCACGAAGGATTTATAATTATTCCGTGACAAGAGTGTATGAAACTCCTCAAATCATAGTAGAAATTATTCTTGGTTAATAATTTAAAACTTTAGATTAAATAATCACTATTAATTAAATTATTTTATTCACATTTTTGCTTTATTGTGGTCGATCAGTTTTTACTTTATGCGAAATTAAAAAATGGAAATACGTCACACATTCGACGTTACTCATAATAATTATGACCGAAGTGATTTAGCTCGAATCTAACGTCTAAAGATGTGAGACTATCGATAGTGGTAATGTAATGTAATATAAATTATAGGTTTTTCCGATTATTTCTCACCTCTACGAGTTTCATCTCTTTTTATTTCACAAGGTAACTGTGTTTTCTATCTCTTACGTTAAAAAGCCGGGTGGTAAGACACTCATCACTGTATATTAATTAAATGCGAAACTACAATTTTAGAATTTATTTTATTTATTCATCAAAATCAACTTAAACACAATCAAACTTAATATGATTGAATGGGCATTTTCAATAATTTTCAAACGAGATATCACTTGCCATAAGGTCCCATTTAAAATTATCGGTCACAGTGCCTCTGTAACGTCATCTATCACTGCTACGTCACCTGTTATGACTAGGTAAGAAGCCTTCGTCCGTTTATTTTCTCCCTCCAAATTTAACTACTATAAGTATAACCGTACAATATATACGAGGAGGGGAGGGGACGTTTGGCTAACACTATAAAAAATATAATAAAAAATATGCATAATTATACATCTAACGTAAAATTAATGTGGCTTGTTATTTTCAAAATTCTGTGTATCTGGCTGGTAAAAAACTATTTCTGATTAACGATAGCATCATCAATAAATACAATTATTCAGTATATTATAATATATTTACAATTTTTTATTTAAACACGTTACCAAATCAATCACGCAGGAATATTAATCGTTAACATCGCTTAAACTAATTAATATTTTAAAAATGTTATCGATTATGTCATTAAATGCATAAAAATGATACAGCGAATAAAAAGATAATTGGCTGTAAGTAATTTTTTTAAAGTTACTTACAGCCAATTCCGAAAAATACTAAATTTATGATGGATTCGACCGTTACTTGATGGAAATTCATTTTATACAGGGTGTTTTAACAAGGTATGTCATAAATTAAATCACGCATTCCGGGGACAAAAATAAATTGATTGAATCCAAGTTACCTTAGTACAAAAGTGTACACAAAAAAAGTTACAGCCCTTTGAAGTTACAAAATAAAAATTGTTTTTTTGAATTATCTCCTAAACTACTTGACATTTTGTAATAAAAATGGACACGTTACTTTCTTGTTCTGAAAGCATTTTTCATACAAAAGAAACAACAAAATCTAAGCGCACAGAAAAATTTTAAGGGGGGTGTGCAGCCAAAATCCCCCCAAACTTTTGAGTACGTTCAAATCAAATGCATTTAGTGGCATCATTAGTTTAACACATTATTTTTAAAACTTTTTTGCCTCTTATCACTTTTTCCAAAAACTAGTTTTTTCCTAGTTGGCCATAAAATTACAATTAGTTTCTACGGATAATATAATTACA
Source organism: Diabrotica undecimpunctata (assembly GCF_040954645.1). Taxonomy (NCBI): domain Eukaryota; kingdom Metazoa; phylum Arthropoda; class Insecta; order Coleoptera; family Chrysomelidae; genus Diabrotica; species Diabrotica undecimpunctata. Next base: position 16,145,733 of record NC_092806.1, read on the forward strand.
AACAGTTTCATCGATAATAGTCAATAATTTGAAGCTATTATTTATTGTGTGAATAAGATTAATATTAAAAAAATTGATATTACAATGGCCTACACATTTCAGGAAATGGCAGATATGCATTTAACTTTGGGTAAGTTGGATCAGATTAAATTATGATTTCAATAAACTATCGGGAATATCGTAGGTGAATGTCAAGAAAATAGTGCAGCAGCCGCAAGGCGTTATGCAGTAAAATACCCCAATCGAAATACACCCGATAGACGATTATTTCTGACCATTGATCGTCTTTTACGGGAAACGGGTACATTCCAACCGCAAGTGGTCGTCCAATAATGGATGCAACTGATAAATACATTCTAGAAATCATTGAAGAAGTCCCTGGAACAAGTACAAGGATAATAGCTGCTCAACTAATGTTCCTCACGTAAGGGTTTGGAGGCGTTTGAAGGATCAGCTGCTTAAACCCTATCACTTAATAACGGTTCAAGAGTTATTGGTTGAAGATTATCCTAAACACTCGAAATGTTAATTTTATTAGAAATATTTTGTTTACCGACGAGGCTACCTTCAGTAGAAATGGAATAACAAACCATCATAACGAGCACATTTGGGCCGACGAAAATCCTCACGCCAAAAAAACGACTCATCACCAAACGACTTTCAAAGTTAATGTTTGGGCAGGAATTGTGGATAACAATTTAATAGGCCCAGTATTTTTTCCCAACAATTTAAATGGTGATAATTATTTGCAGTTCTTGGCAAACAATTTACAGGAGTATTTGGAAGAAGTGAATATTGCAATATATGTGGTTTCTACAAGATGGCACTCCACCGCATTACAGTAATGAAGTCCGGGAATACCTTTGCAGGCAGTATCCTGGTCGGTGGATTGGAAGGAGTCGTGACGCACCTATTTCTTGACCACCCAGAAGTCCAGGTCTTAACCCCATGGACTTTTGCTTTTGGGGGTTTATAAAAGAGAAAGTGTATTCTGTAACAATAGAGGACAAACAACAATTGAGGCATAGAATAATTGAAGCTGCAAATCAATTTCGTCAGAAAAATATGATTTTTCAGCGCATTCGGTTTTCCTTATTAAAATTGGAAATTTCCTTGAAGAAAATGGGGGTCATTTATTGTAATATCATATTTATAGAGGTTATAGACATTTGTTGTACTTGTTAATTCATTTAAGCCATTTATTTAGTTGCACGTAATTTTTTAAAGGTTAATCAAAAGGGCCGTAACTCAATAAAAACTGTTTTTTGAAAAAAGTGATAGGAGGCAAAAAAGTTTTAAAAATAATGTGTTAAACTAATGATGCCACAAAATTCATTTGATTTAAACGTACTCAAAAGTTTTGGGGGATTTACAGCTGCACCCCCCCTTAAAATTTTTCTGTGCACTTAGATTTTGTTGTTTCTTCTGTATGAAAAATGCTTTCAGAACAAGAAAGTAACGTGTCCATTTTTATTACAAAATGTCAAGTAGTTTAGGAGATAATGCAAAAAAACAATTTTTATTTTGTAACTTCAAAGGGCTGTAACTTTTTTTGTATACACTTTTGTACTAAGGTAACTTGGATTCAATCAATTTATTTTTGTCCCCGGAATGCGTGATTTAATTTATGACATACTTTTTTGAAACACCCTGTATAACAATAAAACACTGAAAACTTTTGTTTTCAATTCCACAAACTTTATTTGAAATTATTATCACTACAACTGTTTCGACAGAGTGCGTTTCTCAAGTGATCTATTTTTGGTATGTGTTTTGGTATGTACACTGAATAGTCTTTACCTGAATAAGTTGTATTTAACTGAATAGCTTGAGGAGGGAAGAACTGTTTGTCTCAAGTTGTTCATTCAGAATTATGTCTGTATTTTTCCATTTATTCATTTTAATAGATTCTAATAAAGGTAGCTTAAGTCCTTTGTTTTAGATGTGAAGAATTTAAAATTCGACATTAAAAGAATGATTATGATCTATAAGGTGAAGTGCGTATGTAAAATCTGTTTTTCTGTTATTGAAAGCCCTTTTATGTTCTGCTATACGTTTGTTAAAAGTTCTACCAGTTTGACCGATGTAAGTGTTTGGGCAGTCGCCACATTTAAGTTTGTATACACCACTGTGTAAGTACTTTTTATTTTGGCTCTTGTTGTTTTTAATATATTTGCCTGAATTGTTTTTGTTCTAAAAGTTGGTGTTATTCCTTTCATTTTTACGTCAAACTAGCCAAAATAGCCATACACATAAGCTGTAGTGATAATAATTTAAAATAAACTTTGTGGAAGTATTGAAAATAAAAGTTTTTAGTGTTTTATTGTTGAATAATAAATTTATTTAATTAACAAAATGCTGAATGAAATAATTATATAATTGTGCCTCTTAATTTATTTCCTCTGGCGTATTTATCATACTTAATTGTCTTTTATTTTAATCGACCGTTTTTATGACGAACTTTTTTACAAGATAATAAATTTTTTATTGTTATCTTAACAGTGCTCTGAATATTTTTGAGCATTTCAAGGGTTCAACGACATTTCATTTTCGTCCCCAGATTCGAGTCGAAGCTGATCCCGGCTTAAAGTATCAGCTTGGAACAATAATTTTTTATATTAAATAAAAAATTTCAGATAAAAATATAAAGTCTATAACGTCTTTTAATTTTATGTACCTATAACAAAAGTAGCTGCAAAGTAAAGTTAACACATCAAAAATGTCTAAGGAAACACAAGTTTTTTTCTCATGTTATACATAAATTCTGATCGGATTCTAAAAAGTGACATACTGTTAAAATGCCTGATTAGTCAGCAATAAATTCATTTTAATTTCAATGTGATATAATTTCTCTATAATAAAATAATTAAACAAAATTTAGGAGGTGTACTAATTTAATGGAAATTTTAAACACAATAATCTAACAACAAATGTATTTAATTTCTGTGTTTCCTCCAGCAGCATTAATTACAGCGTGACACCGCCTTCGCATGCTTAAAATTAAATTGTCAATTTCGTTAAGTGGTTAGGTAATAGGAGTCATCCCTGTAGAAGAAGATCTTGAAGACCTTCTAATATGAACATTGTGCAGATGATGAGAAATCTGTCTCTGAAGCATATCCCACACATGATATCGATAGTATTAAGATCTGGCGATTGTCCTGGCCACGGTAGAAATGTATTATTGTTATTATGAAACCAATCTCTTACTGCTGCAACAATATGTAGCCTTGCATTATCCTGCATATAACGCAAATCAGAATTTGCAGTAGTGGCAAATGGAAAAACAACATGTTCGAGATAGATCAATATATTGATATTGAAATAGGTAAAGGAAATAAGAATAAGACTTACTCACATTCGATTTAATTCTACCACCAACGACCGGTTTCGCATACTACAATTTGCTATGCATCTTCAGATCTTACGGTCTTCTTCTTTTGGTGCCTATCCTCTGTGGATGTTGGCAATCACGTTGGTCCATACAACTTCGTTGACAGCTGCTCTAAAGAGATGTATGGTGGTCATTCCTGCCCACTGTCTGCTGTTCTTCAACTACGATGTCCTTCTGCGCCCATGAGATCTTTTGCTTTCTATCTTGCCTTGTAAAATTAGTTAAATTAATTGAGACTTCTCATTGCACACTACATGCCCTAAGTATGTCATCTTTCTGATTTTCATGATACGCATAATTTCCAGATCTTTATTCATACGTTGGATCACGGTGTTGTTTGTAATATGATGGATATAGGAAATTCTGAGCATGCGGCGGTAAGAGGAAAAAAAGAGCTACAGGAGATAGTACAGAGAATAGTAAAAGCAGCAAAGAAAATGGGACTTTACATAAATGAAACTAAAACAAAATGTATGCAGTGGAAATGGTAGAAAGATTAACATACCTAGGTACAATAATATCACGTAAACCTAACATTAAAGAAGAAATACAAGCTAGAATAATGGCAGGCAATAGAAGTGTACATGCTCTTAGTGGAATTTTGAAAAGCAAGTTTTTATCAACAAAGGCAAAAATACAGTTATACAAAACAACTATACAACCAATAGTAACGTACTGCAGTGAGACATGGACAATGACAAAAAATGAACAAAATTTACTGGAGATATGGGAAAGGAAAATTCTGAGGAAGATATATGGAGGAATAATAAGGGACGGTTTATGGATAAGAAGATCAAATGATGAGTTAAAGAAATTATATAATCAACCTAACATAATAGGAGTCATAAAGGCAAAGAGACTAAGATGGCGAGATCACCTAGAAAGGATGCCGAACACGAGGACTCCAAAAAGGGTACTAAACTACACTATAACTTTAAAAAAGAGAAAAGGAAGGCCAAAAAATAGATGGAATCAGGAGGTAGAAAAAGATATGGAAGAAATTGGACTAGAAGGCCAGAAAAGATAAATGAATAACAAGAAGGAATGGAGAAAAATCACATATCGAGCCAGAAAGGATCTCAGTACATTAAGGAAAGCGAAAATGAAGAAAGAACAAACTTTTTAAGCCATGGGCCTCTATACAATACAATAGCACTAAAGGCCTTAGTTTAGTGCTATTGTATATATAAGGACTATCTTTAAAATTTGAAGCACCTTTTCTTTACAATTTAAGGCAATGAATCTTACGAATTTGAGGCACTGTCACTTTTACCTTAATAAAATAGTGCAGTAAAACAGTTCTAGGATTGCAAATAAATATCACTTCTAAAAATCCCACCAGATGATATTTTGGAAAAACTTCTCGGATTAAACTTCAATATTAGCATTTGGTTTTAGGCACAGATTACCTTTTGGTAATCAATGAAGCAAATGGCGAAAGATCATGACGTTTTCGAAAATAAATTGGTCGTAAGGTTCTATCTTGGGTAATATAAATACCAAACCCCTGAAATTTTCTACTTAACCGTCTCTCCCAGCTCTTCTTTGGTGTTCCTCTATCACTCCTCATAGAAACTTGCATATCAGCAATTTTTTATATTAGCTGATTAACGTTTAACGATTAATTAACTGACATTGAATAGATACGAACTATCTTAACATATGCTTTCTAATTTTGACATGATTTTTTTTGTCATTCTAGTCATCCACTTAATGATTGCATACATGAAAAATGAAAATTTAAGACATAAAACAAAAATAACAATATACAAACTCCTTATACTACCAGATCTGACATGTGGATCAGAAACATGGAGCATCCCTAAGACAGATGAAAACCTTTTGCTCATATGTGAACAAAGAATCTTAAGAGGAATATTTGGTGATTTTTGTGAAAACAGTATTTGTAGGAGGGAGGTACAACTATGAGATATACGACAAATACAAATAGATATCTTCAGAACAATCCTTTTAGATGAATTCTCATATCATAACCAGTAGGAAGTAGAACACATCGACCAAAAGTTAGATGGAAGGATGGTGTAGATGAAGATGCTAGAAAAAGAGGTACAGCAACTAGAAACGGTTGGCAATTGATAGGGAAAAATGATTAGGCAGAGAGATGAACAGAATATTGTGAAATTGTGATTACTTCATTTGTCCTCTTTCCTAGATGTTTTATCCAATTATATTTTTTTTTTTGATCAGATAAAAGGCATATATCGAGCACAGTTTAATTAAATCTTGCCCAAGTACTTTCGATCCCTAGATCATCTTCAGGGGCATCTGAAATAAGCCAAGAAACGTTTTTTTATAACCAAAGAAATTGATTAACTTCGATAAAAACTCGAATTTTTATGGTTGAAAAAAGGTTTTTTATATGATTAACGTTTTTTGACTTACTTCGTCAATTGTGGCCTATCCGGCAAGAACAAGATGTCATAAACATATAATTGTACATTACACTACACTACAAATGGACAAACAAACACTTTAAAATAATTTAAGGAAGGCTACATTACTTGAAGAAGCCGGAGACAGAATGGCTCCTGATCTAACGGAAATGTTGGGGTGACATGTGACAAATGACAACTTGGATGAGCAGTCACAATCATAGATATGTGATCTGCACCTTTTACAATTCTATGAAACTAAGTATTGACCAAAAGTCCAACTGACACTACTATAGGAGGTCACTGATGAAATATAAAATTATATAGAATATTTTTAAGTAGATTGAATAATCCAGATCTCACACTCAAACATGTCTGTAATAATTAAGGTGTTAGTTTGAGAGCAACTGAAATAGACGAAAAGTAAGAATGCAAGAAGCGGACTAAACAATATGTTAAACAGTGGGTGGTTGACTACAATAAAATGGTCTACCAAGCACTATCTGTAATATAGAAAGGAAGAGATCTGACTATGTAATTAAAATACTAATAATTGAAAATCAAAATGGAAAGCAAATATATAAATGGGGTGTAATCCAAGTAGTTCAGTTGAACCCACAGTCAATGGTATAACTATAAAATTACTATGGATGTGCTCAGTGCAGGAAGTCTAAACAGTCGAGCTGGGTCCCCCACGAGGTGAAGCTGTAATAAAGTTTTTAAAAATAGGTTTAAATTTAGTACAATTTAAATTAATTTGAGTATTAAGACAGTGAGAGTTTTCATTTGTTTCCCTTGTAATTTCCAAATCTTCCAATAAATCCAACTCCATATAGTTTTTCTTTCTACTAATGTCATGTAAGATAGATGAACCAGTGTTGATGTTAAAATTGTGTTTACTGGATAATAAGTGTTGACCAAAACTTGAAGAGTTTGGTCTTTTCAAATGTTCTGAAACTCTAGTGGATAACTTTCTAATGGTTCTACCTACATAAGAGGCATCACAATCATCACATTTTAATTTGTAAATACCACTTTTGTCAAGTGTGTTCATCCTATCTTTGGTGTTGATTAAGAAGGAACCTAAGGTGTTGTGTGACTTGAAGGAAATTTTGATGTTATCGATTGTAGAAGTAAAAAGTTTAGATATTTTATTGGAAATGCTGCTAATGTAGGTGAAGGAGAAATATCTGGTGTTATTTGAAGCAGTAGATTGAAGAAAACTTTGTGATGAATATGCAAGCTTTTCTGCAATTTTTAGTTTAGCTCTATTTAGAAGCTTATAGATAACGTTAGGATCACAACCATTATTGAAAGCAATTTGTTTAAGAGTGTTAAGTTCTGAATTAAAATTATCATTAGAAAGTGGAAATTTGAGTAACCTATGAATGTAACTGTTGAAAGCAGCCATTTTATGTTGGGTTGGATGATTAGATGTATCATGTATAACATGATCTGTTTGGGTAGGTTTTCTGTAAATATTGTACTCTAAAGAATCTTTATTACGGGAAATAGTCATATCCAAGAAGTTCAACTTTTTATCAGATTCTGGTTCCAGAGTAAAAGAGATGTTGGGATGGAGGTTATTAAGATCATCCAGAATCTGTAAAGCATCATCTTGGGTTCCCTGTATGAGAGCTATACAATCATCAACATACCTTGACCAAAAAACTATTTTGTTGTTGTTGTTAACAAACTTCTGTTCTAAGCTGTCTAAGAAAATGTCAGCCAGAAAAGGTGATAGTGGAGATCCCATTGCTAAACCTGTTGGTTGTTTGTATATTTTTTGATTGAATTGAAAGAAGTCCTGATCCAGACAGAATTTAAGTATAGTTAAGATAGCATCTTTGTCTTTTGCTGATATGTTGCAATTGTCTAGAAGATTGTGTACTAAAGGTAATGTTTCATCTCTTGGTACAGAAGTAAACAGATTGGAAACATCAAAAGAAACTAAATAAAAACCCTCTTCTATCCTAATGTTATTTAACCGTTCTATTAGATCTAAAGAATTTTTGATGGAGAACTTAGGTTTAAAATTAGTGATAGACTGAATTGTGTTGTAAACAAACTCTGACAAAATAGAAACTGGAGTATTACAAAAACTTACTACCGGCCTTATGGGACAATTGTGTTTATGGATTTTAGGAAGTCCATATAACCTAGGTGTTATAGGATTAGATACAATTAACTTTCTGTTGTTATATTTAGTAATAGTATCATTAAACAATTTGACCATTGCTTTTGTTTTATTAATAAAGGTGTTAAGTGGATTTTTTTCCAAAACTACAAAACTGTTATCTGAAAGAAAAGATTCTACTTTCTCTATGTATTGAGTTTGTTCTAAGATTACAACACAATTACCCTTATCAGCCTTGCTGAGTACAAGAGAATCTCTATCAATTTTTTGTTTAATTGATTTTAGCAAATCCTTTTGTTTTTTAAAATTATGGTGATTTCTATGAAAATTGCGTTTGTACTTACATTGTTGTTGTTGAAGTAAGCTAATGCAAGAGTTTCTCAAATATTGTTTAGTATCAGCATTGTTAGTCATACCTTCTATTAGAGTGTTCAGCTCTACCGCAAATCCTCCCAGCACTGAGTCACTTAACCTAAAATTCTGACAAGAAAACTTAAGGCCTAATCCTAAAAAATACAGTTCATCCTCTGAAAAGTTAGTGTTACTTAGATCTAATGTCCATTTGTAGTGTAGTGTAATGTACAGTTATATGTTTATGACATCTTGTTCTTGCCGGATAGGCCACAATTGACGAAGTAAGTCTATAAACGTTAATCATATAAAAAACCTTTTTTCAACCATAAAACTTCGAGTTTTTATCGAAGTTAATCAATTTCTTTGGTTATAAAAAAACGTTTCTTGGCTTATTTCAGATGCACCTGAAGATGATCTAGGGATCGAAAGTACTTGGGCAAGATTTAATTAAACTGTGCTCGATATATGCCTTTTATCTGATCAAAGTTCATTTATTCGAGCATTCAACCTTATATTTAATTATATTTTTATACCTTGTAAGCTTCGTATATTTTTTTTTTCGTCTTATACAATTTACTTCTATTAACTAATATAATTAATAGAGCAATATATCGGTTATTTTTGTTTATAAAATTTAATTATTGTATAATATTGGAGTTTATCGTTGATTTTATCCCTAGACATTTAATTTAACGACTTTGCCTCTACAAAGTATTAAATTTTAAAATATCAATATCTTGTAGGTGGAAGATATACTCTGAAGTAGCGGCACGTGTTTACCTGAATAAAAACTAAACGATGAGTTAGTCAGAAAGCTTCATACTTCCAGAACTATTTTAGGAAGTTCCAAATGAAAAACTTCTATTAAATATTCATAAGTAGCTGGTTTAATAAAAGCTTCCTTGCGTCAGATGGTACATAAATTCAACAGTCTACAGTTCTGTGAGTTACTGAGATAATTTTCTTAATATTACTTTTATTAGATTAACCGTTAGATTTGATAAAGTTTGAGATTGTTTTTATGTTGATAGATAATAAAAGCGATTTCCGATACTTCTTTCATAAGTTTGATACATCGAAGACGACGTCAATTGGGCTTGGAGATAAGGTAAGCAAATAAATTGAAACGTTTGCGAACGGCTACTCTTGTTTTGGTTGCAGAGCTGAGTCGTCGATAAGGATTTCTTTATTTCGGAAGAATATTATACTGTTTTCTCGTATTAAATGTCCAAGATATGCTTTTTTCCTAGATTTGACACTATTAATCAGCTGACGAGCAGCTTCTGCTCTGATGAGAATTGTTTCATTGATCTGCTTCGCCGTTCACGATGTTTGTAGTGTTTGTCTATACATCCACTTTCAAAGGAATATAATAGTAAATATTTTCGAGGCCCATGATTCGGCACCATTAACTTTTAGTCATATCTCTCGTCCCACCTCGTTAATAGACTTCCATGGACAATCCATTTAAGTCATTCTTCTTCTTCTTCTTCTTCTATGGCACTACAGCCCAAATTGAGCCTTGGCCTCCTTTATTTTTTGAGTCCAACCTTGCTTATCTGTGGCTGATCTTCTCCATACACGGACTCCTAAAAGGGCTTAAGCGGTTTAAACGTCGCTGTTTACTGTGTCTTCCCAGCGCTTTCTTGGCTTTCCAACCGATCTCTTTCCCTGCATTCTAGCATTCGGTGCTCTTTTTGGTAGCCTATCCTCTCCCATTCTTATCACATGTCTGGCCCATTGCAATCTCTGTATTCTAATGAAGTCTGACAGTGGTACTTCCTTATAAAGTTGATTAATCTCGTTATTGTATCGACTTCTTCTTCTTCTCATTGCGCCGTCTCCTTTCGAAGGTTGGCGATCCAAATGGCAATTGTAGTTTTGGAAACTGCTGCGCGAGAGATCTCTGCGGATGAGCGGTCGAACCATCTCCTCAGGTCTTTCAGCCACGAGTTCTGGCGTCTTTCTACTGATCTTTTGCCCTGTACTTTTCCTTCCAGTATAACTTGAAGTAATTCATATCTTTCGCCTCTCAGCACATGACCCAAGTATTGCATTTTCCTCTCTTTGATTATTCTTAGTAATTCTTTTTGTTTACACATGCAACGAAGTACCTCAACATTAGTAACTCTTTGTACCCATGGAATCCTCAACATTCGTCTGTATATATACATCTCAAAGGCATCTATTTTTTTTTCTATTTCAGAGTCCATTGTCCAACTTTCACAGCCATACAGTAAGACAGAAAAAACGTAACATCTGATCATTCGGATTCTAAGCTGTAGACTAAGGTCTGATCTTGTAAAAACTGTTTTAATGCTCATGAATGTTTTCCTTGCTTGTTCGATTCTTGACAGGATTTCTTTTTTTGGATTACACTGACTATTGATATTTGTTCCCAAATATTTTATGGAATTTACCTGTTCTATTATTTGACCCTTGGCATACACCTGTACGTTTATTGGTGTCTTTGAAAATACTAAAGTTTTAGTTTTGGAAACGTTTAGATGTAAACCGAACATTTCGCTGTGGTGAACCACCGCATTTATTATATTTTGTAGTTCTTGTGCGTTGCTTACTATTAAGGCGGTATCATCAGCATATCTGATGTTGTCTATGCTGATTCCGTTAATCTTAATTCCGCCTTGGACCTCGTCTAATGCTTCTCTGAATATAGACTCCGAATACAAATTAAAGAGTAGCGGTGATAAGACGCAACCCTGTCTCACTCCTCGTCGGATTTGTATGTCTTCGGATGTTGTATGCTCTATTTCAATTGTTGCCGTTTGGTGCCAGTATAGTTCTGAGATAATTCGCAAGTCTTGTTCGTCAACTCCAGTTGTTCTCAGAATTTCGATCATCTTTTGATGGTTAACGCAGTCAAATGCTTTTCGATAGTCAATAAAACATGCATATACATATACATTTATTTCTCTGCATCGTTGCGTTAACACATTTAAAGCAAAAAGAGCCTCTCGTGTTCCCAATCCGTTTCGAAATCCGAATTGAGTGTCACTCATCTGGAACTCGCACTTCTTGTAAATTCGTGTATGGATAATTCTGAGAAAAGTTTTAAGGACATGAGACATCAAGCTTAATATTCGATAATCATCGCATTGTGAGGAATTCGATTTTTTTGGTAATGCTACGAATGTTGATTTTAGCCAGTCTGTTGGTATTTTACCTGTGTCATATATCTTATTGAATAGTGCTGTTATTAAATCTAGGCTTTTACTTTCGTTATTTGCAATTAGTTTAAGTATTTCGACATTGATATTGTCTGGACCGGTGGCTTTTCCATCGACTTCTGAAGATTCCGTTTTCTCTCAGAGGTCCTAGTATTCTCCTCAGTACCTCCGTTTTGAATGTATCGAGTTTGCTTTTGGATGTTTCTTTCAGGACCCATGCTTCATTGTAATAACATGCTATTGGTCGAATTAAGGTTTTATAGATTCTCATCTTTGTATTTCGGTGGACATTTTTAGACTGAAATATATGGGAGAGGGCAAAATAAGCTCTATTTGTCTGCGTTATTCTCTTCTGTATTTCTCCATCTTCTAATCTGTCGGCATATATTTCTACTCCCAGGTTTGTAAAATTTCCAACAGTTTCAATGTCATCTTCATGTATAATGTTTTGTGGGACTATATTTCTTCTCGCCTGTATCATTATTTTTGTTTTTTTCTGTGTTAATTTCTAGACCCAGCATTTTTGTTTGCGTTTTTAACTCTACGTATGTTTCCTGTGCTCCTGTTGATGTTCTACTCATAATATTAATATCATCGGCATAAGCGGCCAGTTAAACCGTTCGTTGGGTTAGTAGGTTTCCTTCTCCAGTTTGCATTTGCCTAACCGCATACTCCAGTGCCAGGTTAAACAAAGTTGGGGCCAGCCCATCTCCCTGCTTTAATCCCTGCGAAATTTTGAAAAAGTCTGTCTATTGGTTTTGTATTCGTATTTAAGTCATTGCTCAATATTCCTATATCATCTGCGTATCTAATGGTATTTATTAATTTTCCATTAATTTTTATACCATATTCCAAGCTATACAAAGTACGTTCAAATATTCAAACTGCATATAAATGAAACAATACGGGGACAGCATACTGCTTCATTACTAAGTTTTTATCTCAATAAAGACAAATCTTAACATAAGTTGGAGAAACAGAGGTAACCAGTGGCGGCTCGTGGCTTGAGAGACAAGGTCGGCAAGGTATTTTTTGTCTCCTCAGATAGGTATACCGTCTAATAAAGACTTAAGTAAATCATCATAGGAGATTTTTTGTTTTCTTGTTTTTTGTTTTTTTTTTTTGTTTTTTCCTATAAATTTAGAACCTAAACATGTTTATAAATTAACTCAAGTCTACGTTGTTTAGAAGTAGCAAAATGGGTTATAACGTCATCGTAAAATTTATTAGAGTTTTGGAGAGATTTTAAAAGTTTTTTTTTCTATTGACATTTGAGACAAGCTTGACATTCTCTCTTGTTTCATGGTATTTCGACAATAAGTTTTGATTCTTTTGAGGCAAGAGAAATCTCGTTCATTTGAAGCAGACGTTGGTGGTAATGAGAGAATTAATGACAATAATTTATTAATTTCGGTAACAGTTTGTTGTAATGAATTACAGTATATAAAATTATACATATCTTGTAACTTATCCCATCTTCCGAAAATATTTGGATCAGCATATAAAACTTTTAATTCATTTTCTAATTTTATTTTATTAAAGAATGATGGATAATTTTTAATTAACCTGTCTAATAAATATCTTGGAAATTCTTTGGCGTAACTTTTAAATTTTGAATCGTCAAAGAGGTCAAAAATTTGCAAATTCGAAAATTCGAAAAACGAGTATCTATTTGCCTAATAATAGTATCCAAAATTTCAAAATATACTCGTTTTTCGATATCTGTTTCTGTGTCATGCCTTTGTCTTTTTTTGGGGGATTCGGAAATATCAAGCGAGTCCAAAACTTCACTGCGTATATACTGGAAATTACTATCATTACGAAAATCTCGAGATTTTGCACCAGTCTTGTTATTCTATTTTTGGAATGAATAATGTCAGTTAACTGATTTTGAACAACATTGAATATCAAATCGGTTTGGGTAAACACTTTCTTAAAAATATTTAAAAGTATGTTAAAAGAATAATCATTTAATAAAGTTTTCAAACCGATTGCTTCACGGATCGAGATATCATCACTTTGAAAATCGTCGCATTCAATAATAAAATCAAAAACTTCCAAAAGCTGTTCACGAAAATCTGCTACAGTCAAAACTAACCGAGATTTAAAATTCGATCGCGTCTGACAAACTGTTGGCATTTTTTTCGAAACAAACCGTTCTAAAACATTAGTCCGTTTAGGTGAGCTTGAGAAAAATTAAGCAAATCCCCTTAAACTGGCAAAAAAAAGACGACATTCTTTAATTTTTTTACATGTATCCTGCAAAACTAAATTCATTCTATGCGCATGACAATGAGTAAATAAAGCTTCCGGTGCAATAGTTTTAACTTTTGCCTGGAGACCATTTAATTCACCAGACATCACGGCAGCGCCGTCATAAGTTTGCCCTACCAATTTATTTTTGATATAAAAAAATTTTAATCTGTCCTCTAAAACACCAAAAATATATTCTGCCTTATGGCTTTTACTCACGTCTGTAAAACCTAAAAACCTCTCATAGATATTACCATGACATGATATGTCGGTAGTTTCATCTACTTCTAGTGAAAAGCAAATGGTTTCCTGAATCTCAGATTCAATAACGTTACTCAAAATGTAACTAATTGATTCTATTAATTCATTCTGGATTGTTTTAGATACACCGCTAAATGTCTTCGAATCAGAAAGTAAATTAGAAAATTCCAAATTGTATTTCTTAAACATTTTTATTAGTTCTCTATAATTACCTTGATTTAACGAATGCTCCTATTCATCGTGTCCGCTAAAAGATAATTCCTGACAACTTAAAAAAAATTACATCATTAATATCAATTAAACGACGTAAAACTGCGTGATTATTTTTTACAATTTCGTTATGTTTAATAGCATTTTCACGTTGGGCATTATCTAATGAAACATAGATATTTTGTTTTCCAAATAAATCTAATTTAATCTGGCTGTAAGTATGATCTTTCGAAATATCATGTTTATGTAAAGCCCTAAATAATTCCTTTAAATTATCGTAACCAGATTCACACCACGGATTTTGATATTTGCCCCTATTTGTCGAAAATAAAATGCAAGGCCAACAGAAAAGTTTGTTTTTTATTTCACTCCCGGTAAGCCATGAGTACTTGCTGTATCAATTATCTGAAAATGATCTATTACTTCCCTTACCCGCACTAATATTTATAAGCCGGGACATTTTAGGCAAAGGACGCCCCTTATTTTTATTAACAATTTGTTCTTCGTATGGAATAGATGAAAACCATTATGCAAAATATAATTTACAATATCAGACTTATCAATATTTACAGTTTCTCCCATGGCTTGCATTTTTTAGGTTAATTTACCTGAATTTGTTTACACTTTAATTTAAAAAAAACTTCTATGTCAAACCCTTTAACCTTTAACTATTTACGGCAGACGTAACGTATCACAGTATTACTTTAGAAAATAAAAATAAATCACATAAAGAAAGGCTAGTTCGTGCACTGAATATCACTTCAATTTACTACTTACGTTCTTATATGAAATAACATTTCATCCCGCGCTCGCAATGTACAGTTCGCGACCAATCACCAATCTAAATGAAGCATCGGGAAATTTAATTTTGCCGTACTTGGTCATTAAGTTCATATGGAAAGAAATGTATATTTGGTTGCTAATCAACTAATATTCCGTTGATTTTTACAAGTAAATCGTCAAGGTTGGGATCGGCTCGCCGAAAACGCAAAACGTGCCTTTTTAAGAATCCACAGGCGGATGGATGTCTCCGATATCGGATCATCAATTCGAAAAGTGTCTACGCAGGGATCACTTAACGCTCAGATTGGACGAATTCTTTTAAAAACCATGAATAAAATTTAGTCTGGTCGAATTGGTCGAATTCTTTTAAAAACCATGAATAAAATTTAGTCTTTATTATCTCATTATCTCACAGATATTTTTTTATTTCACAAAAACAAATGCCATCAACTGATTACCTGCCACAATTAATGATTGAAATACTGATTAAATTAAATATTAAAAAAATCTATACCTAATATCTATAAAGGTGTGGGTCGGCACTGCCGACCCTGCCGACCCTGACCGGCCGCCACTGGAGGTAACTAATCTTGGGGTAACAGCAGATAGTTCTACAAGAGCAAATGAATCTAATAATGACACGCGTACATCAAAGGGACAGGTAAACGATTTTTCATGAACCTTAACGTCTATGAATTCCGAGAAAGTCACATCGTATATTAAAAACCATTACGAAATAAAAGAAGTGAACGGGAAATTTTTATATCACGCAACAGACACACGTTAAAGCCATTCTGTGTGAGTGGACATGTGCACTGTTTCACGTGACATTCAACTATATTTCCCTTTCCTTTTTCTTCGTGAAATACGAAAAGTATTACGAAAGTTTCTTAACTTATTAATTGGTATAAAGTTCGGGCGAATAAACTGTTCGCAAACTAATTTTTATTTAATGCTTACATTCAATACCATAAGTTCAAGTAAAATGTAATCGGCAATGTAATCACTTACCGAAGTGTGTTTAGGAAATTGTTAGGATTAATCGTGATATTTTTTTTGTAGGCTTGCATGTGAATATAAACGTGTCCATAAGAATATGCGAAGCAAAATAAATAAATTAAAATTTAATGGTAAATAATTAATCAGACGACCGGTTTCGCTTTCTACAATATGCAAAGCATCTTCAGGTCACGATACAAAGTTAAATAAATGATGCCGGTATTCTATTAATTGATGGTTGAAAGAACATGGTTCAAACTATTTTGTATTGTTGATTGGAGAACTCAAGTCAACTATTGTAATTGTTTAACAGTAAACGGGGAAGTTCTTGAGGAGACAGATTTTATCCAATGAAGTAGAGATAGGTACATGTAATTGTTTGTTTGATGAAAGTAATGTTCTATACCATTAAGTTCTTTAAAATTATTTATATTTATTCTGGAGATATATTTATGAAATGTGTGTTATTTATTGGGATTTTTATTTTTGTTTTGGAAGGTGACAGTTGTGAGACAAGGAATAAGAATAGATGTACAAATTGTGTGGGTGTGCAATTATATCAGCTTGTAATTATCAAATTTCTTTGATAAAGTTATGTTGCAATATATGGCAAACGGTTGTAAAGTCCAATATATAAAGTTAAAAATTAAAATTGAGACACGTTAATTAAATTGATTGTGAGTAAGTCTAATTTATTATTTCTTTTACCTTTTGAAACACAAGCAACACATTCATGATTTAAAATTTAATGATTTTTTAGGAAGTACTATAAAGTCGATATTTAACTTGTTTGTCCTGTAATGTATTCTTTTTCTTCTTCTTTATTGAGTTTAGGTATTGGTTTTATATTTTGGCATGAAGCTTTGGTCCATGATTTCTATAAGAATCGTATACTTCTTTATTTTTTTGGGTTTGCAATTGTGTATTCGATTTGTTAATCAATCTTCATTCACTCTGTTTATATGTTGTTTCTATTTTGTATTGCATTCTTTTATCTCTTTCAGGCATGATTTTTTTTTTGAAATTAAAATTTTTGACTACTGAACATTTTTATTTATTATATAAGGTACTCTAAATAAATATTTTACAAAATACCCCTCGTCCCCCTTAGCGTGGGAGGATCCTGCACGATCTTGATGTTCAGACTTAAACTGCGTCATATCGTGAATGCGTCAGGTTTTTAATGTAAAATGGTACAAAACAAATATTTTTCATGGAAAACATATTTTTAATTAATATTTATAGTAGTAGGAACTTTTAAGTAATCATCATCAAAAACATAATTATTTTCCCTAAAAAATAATAAAAACACTCAAAAATTATTTTGAAACATATCTACTTTGTATGATAGCCTGCAAATAGTTTTGTTTTCTAGTCAAACAAAGGCAAACTTCAGATTTGGTACATAGTATCTTAGATCTACTTTTGCAACCTTCCATTCTGCACGATCTTGGACTGTCATTATTCATCAAATGATGGAAGATGGTCATACCCATCATACCTCTTGGCCACAGAAGGTGGGTTCGTTCGACGAAAACTTAGATGTATTCGGGCGCAGGTTCTCATCTTGTTTATCAATATCAGTTCTTCTTTTACGTTCTGGGGCATTGACTAGACCATCTGTCACCTGCTTTCGAAATTCCAATATGTCAATTATTTTCTTTTTGGGTGCTCCCGTTGCAATTGAATCTAATACGTACAACCGCCAAGCATTCTAGGTGGACAAAAAGGAAGGATGATTTTTAGAGTCCATTTTTTCTATTCTATTCAATATCTACACCTCCCATATTCTTATTGTAGTTCACGATTCATTTTGGACATTTAACCTCTGTAATTGCTGATTGACTTTTATCCCATCGCTTGATTTGACAAGAATCATCTCCAGAAGTGCAATTGGATGCTACTAGGATGGATTTTTTGTCCATCCATTTTACAACAACAATATCATTGCTAATGAACTGTTGAGATCCACCACGTTTCATTTTGCTATCTTGCTTAAAATCAATATTTTTTCTATCAGGAATTCGATTCATCATTATTGTGCCAGTACCATGACGTTCCATTTCTATTAATTTTTCCAGTAATGGTATAGATGAGAAAAACCGGTCGAAATATACACAACTACCCCGTGGAATAGACTTAGAAAGGTGAAGAATGACAGCAGCTCCCACACCTAGAGATCTGTCTCCACAGTTTGTTTTAGCGCCTTGGTAAACTTCGAAGTCAATCATCAAACCATCGTGAGTAGTAGCGACAAAAGCTTTTGAACCTTGTGGACGAGGCTTTGTTAAATAACTTACGTGGTCTCAAACCACGTGGACATCTCATATAAAATGGAATCATCTGTTCTTCTATCGAATAAAAACCCTGTTGGCGTTCTAATCTGTTGCAAATATTTTTTACTTGATCAAGTACAGGTTGCACTTTCCAGAGTGAATTCTGGTTTCCTGTAGGAGCTTCATTACTTTCCACAACGTGAAAAGCCATACGAAGAACTTTAAAACGATCCCTAGAAATCTTGTCATAACTAAAGCTAATCGCATTTCTGTCCGCCAGTACATGTGAATGCGTTGGTATGGAATACATCCCATTATAAAATTAACTCCTACAATTTTTTTTAATTCTGTTGTATTGGTGTTTACAACTGTTCCATGTTTTTTGCATATAATAATTATTTGTACAAACTGCGGCATGCTCAAAGACTTTTTCGTCAAAATAGTCTTCAAAATAGGCCAAAGGAAACCTAACCGCTGCTGACCATCGTTATGGATAGCAGTATTCCTTCTGGTTGTATGGCATTTGCTTCCAGATCCTTTGGCGACTGTCTCGGCTTTTTGTAGACTTTTCAGGAGCAGTTGCAGACGATGGGTCTAAACTTGGAGGTATCTCAGACTCATCAACATGCATCAACGGCAGAAACGAGTCTTCTTGATCACCCTCGTCATATTTTACTTCTTCAATTTCAGAATCGTTGCCATCACCAATTAGCTGAAGCACCAACTCACTCGATAGTTCCGTTCCTAAATGCAAAAAAATATTAATATTTTAATTTAAAGCGAAAAAATAATATTTCATGGCATTAAAAAGTAAGACACCGAAAGATGAGTTTGAGTCGGTACGTCACGTTCGTGCGAACAAATTTTTGAGAGGTTATGTTCTCTATATAAAGTCAATAATGCCAAAAATATTGTTCACTCAATTACTTTATTAACTAAACAAAACATTAAAAGCAAATTTCAAGTGAAATGTCGAATACATAATAAAATACTTAATACTTACGTTTAACAGTCTCTTCAACAAAATACACCAATATCTTATCAGAAAGGTCAACCAACACTAAATACCATCTTAGTCACAATAAACAGACTTATGCAGTATCGTTCGCTACCGTTCTGGGCCCGCAAAGTTGATTAGACAAGAGGCAGGAATTTTTTTAAATAAAGTGCACGATCGTGTGCGCTCGTCTTGAAAGGGTTATATCCTCGTTGATCGAGTAAATAATAAATTTTTGTCTAATGCCTTCAATTATATTATGCTTATTAGTCTGTAGTGTGGCAAATTTAGAGACGCATTGATATGGCAAAAAATGGGATGAGTCGCCTATCTATAGTTTGGAAAGACATATCTATCTCTTCAAAAATCAAAATGAGATTGGTGAATGCACTTGTATTCTCAATATTTGTATGCGGGGCAGAAACCTGGACTCTTCGCGCAAATTACATAATAAACCAGTACATCAGCAGCATTGCAGTCCAATTACCCAGCCGATCAGTAGTTTTAACGTAAATCACAGACAGTTCGCCATCAATTAATTTTGTATAAATATTGTAAATTACTGTTATAAAGTCAATTGTAATTTAATTAATAAAAATGTTGTTATCTTAGTATCTGTTAGTTGTACCTTTAAAAGAGCCTTTTTAAAAAGTACCTTTGGGAATGACAACCCTTAAGTGGCGCATTCAGTGGACTAGTGGGAGAGACTCCAGAAGATCCTCGTCGTTTTCAAAAGTTTACCTGATGCAAAACCAACATCCAGGGAAAATTACAGCTGTTTAACCCAGGAATTTCATAGAACTTGGCACAAAAACATATTTATGAAGAAAGTCGAAAAGAAACTTTTTTTTTTATTTTTTTTTATTATAACTAATAAATTAACAATCAGAATAAAAATTTCTGTTAAAATGTTTTCTATAAGTTAATGTGATGAGTTTAGGTCCCATCCCTTGATTTTGGCGTGATATGGTCCCCTCCAGTGAAAGAATTACTTGTCCATGCTATTGGTCTGTTGGCCAATACCACTTTAGTCTTCTAATAACTTGATGTTGAGTTTTATTGCGGAAATTAATGGATTTGAGTGTGTGTTCACTTTTTGAATGTATTGTAATTTCTTCTACTGGATTACTTTTTTTACAGTTGAGATACTCATAGATTCTTTGGTTGGTTTCATACCAGGGTGTATTAACAATTGCTCTTAATATTTTTAATTGACATATTTCCATTATAGCAGTATTGGATTTACTACTGCAGCCCCAAAGCTCTATGCCATATGTCCATAATCGTTTAATAACTGTTTTATCAATTAAAATTTTATTATTTAATGACAGCTTAGAGTTTTTTCCAATTAATCAATTGATTTTTTTTTGTCTTAGTTGTATTTGTCTGTTTTTTTTGCTCTGTTCATTTCAATACAGGATTTGGCCCAGATGTAACTCAAGGAATTTGCTTGTTTTAGTCCTAGGTATTTTCTCATTGTTGATATATATGAATGGTGGTGTTTCACGTCGTAAAGTGAACGTTATGTGGGTTGACTAGTTGACTCCTTTTATTTATTTTTATTTTCCACTGTTCCAGTCAGTTTTCAAGTTCATACAAGTAGTCTTTGTGTTGTTCTGTAGCTATGTTGATGTGTTTATGACTTGTGAATGCTACTGTGTCATCTGAAAATGTGCAAATTGTTACGTTATTTAAAGTTGGTAGATCAGACGTATATAATAAACATAATAGAAGTCCCAGAACGCTGCCTTGCGGAATACCCGCCTTAATGGGATTCCCGCCTTATCAAAAGCTTGACCTACATCTAGTGATACCATTGGGCAATATTCCTTTTCTTCTAATGTGTTTTCTTCTTTATATATATATATATATATATATATATATATATATATTTGTCTGTTTACAGAGATTGCCAGATCAGAATTTATACGAATGAAGCCACTCCTAACGTGCAAAAATCTAAATTTGGAGATCAGACTACGTACCATTCGCTGTTATATATTTTCAATATTATTATATGGAGCTGAGACATGGACATTAAAAAAATGCAATTTAAAAAGAATCGAGGCTTTCGAACTCTGGTTACACCGCAGAGTATTAAAAATATCATGGACTGATAGAATTACAAATAAAGAAGTACTGGAGAGGGTTGGTAAAGAAACAGAACTAATCATATATATATATTTAGGGATTCTACAGTATTCACTGCCTTCTCTCGCTCAACCGTTTCCATCTCTCTCTGTTGTTCCATTCTCCATCGTTTAGGCCTTTCTTACTCATGGCGTCGTCTACTTCGTTCCTCCAGGATTCCATTCGGTTATTTTCTTTATCCATCTGCTGTCGCTAGTTCTTCTTACATGTCCATACCACTTTAGTCTTTTTTGTTCTATATATGTTAGTATGTCTGTTTCTATTGATGTTCTTTGCTTTATTTCGTCAAAACTTCTCCTATCCATTCTTGTTACTCTGCAGCATCTTCGCAGGTATTCCATCTCTGTTGCTACTATCTTACTGCTGGTTTTCTTGTTTATGATCCAATTTTCAGCCCCATATGTCATAATACTTCGCACTAATGTTTTATAAATCTGCGTTTTTGTCTTCATATTTAGGTGTCTATCCCACCATACTGAGTTAAGTTGTCGGATTGCTGTTCTTGTTTGTCCTAATCTTTGTGTAATTTCTTCCTCTGTTGTTGCCTTTTTCGTGATTATAAACCCCAGGTATTTGAATTTATCCTTTCCTTTGATTGTTACGTTGTCATCAATCTGTAGATCTTCTATGTCTTCTTCACTTGTAGATAGGTACTCTGTTTTCGCGAGGTTAATATCTAGGCCAGCCTTGGTATATTCTTCTTGTAGTTTCTTCATCATGTAGCTGAGGTCGTCTTGGTCTTGTGCAATCACTACTTGATCGTCTGCAAAACTTAATGTATATAGGTATTCGTTCCGTACCGGTACTCCCATACAGAACTAATCAACACTATACAAACCAGAAAACTGGAATATCTAGGCCACGTGATGAGGGGACCAAAATATGAAATTTTGAGACTCATCATACAGGGAAAGATCCAAGGAAGAAGATCTGTTTGCCGAAGGCAGAACTCATGGTTGAAGAATCTACGTGATTGGTATCAGTGCAGATCGATTGATTTGTTTAGAGCAGCAAGCTCAAAAATAAAAATAGCCATTATGGTTGCCAACCTCCGTAGAGAGATGGCACTCTTAGAAGAAGAAGCGATATATTTCTTCATGCACAATGTGTTTTTGGAATTGTACATTTCTTCTAATCTCTTGCTGGCCTCCTTTTGAGTTTGTTGTAAACATTCTCATGCTCTTGCTGTTATTTTAATCTGTCTTCTACATTTTTAAAAAGTTTTTCTTGATTTTGTCCTTACTCTAGTGTTCTATCCAAGATTTTTAACGTGAAATTATTTTTTTCTTCCATCATTTTCAGAATTTTTAATTTTTTTTGCCAAACCAATGACCTCATTGGTTTGTTTGCTA
The DNA here is from genome assembly GCF_040954645.1 of Diabrotica undecimpunctata. Classification (NCBI taxonomy): domain Eukaryota; kingdom Metazoa; phylum Arthropoda; class Insecta; order Coleoptera; family Chrysomelidae; genus Diabrotica; species Diabrotica undecimpunctata. Next base: position 16,168,481 of record NC_092806.1, read on the forward strand.
CATTACTTCATTCTTTTCCTTCTTATTCTGGAACGTGACGTCACTATGTTGTTTATTTTCATTATTCGTCTTTTGTATCATCATTATGATATGCTCGAAGGATAAAGTTTCCAGTGGTGTCACCATTTGATGTTTCTCCAGGTTTTTCATTTTTTTCCTTTTCAAATTCTAGGTTCTTGGTTCTACAGTGTTATAATTTTTGAAGCCACTGATATTAATTACTGTCAAGTCAAATATTATTGTTTTTGGCTTCGGCACATAAAATTTGGTCCTCTGGTTATCTTACATCTTCATTTCTAGTTATTTTAACATGCTTTTACCACAATTTTTATATCTTTCTTTATATTCCACCGTGCAGTTTCTTTGTTACGTAATTAAAAGAAGTAAGAGTCTGAACACCTACACTGTCTATCGTTGCCTAAAAATAATATCTTAAACATGCTATAGAATAGAGTAAACGTATTCACAGTTTGCACCCTGTTTTACGTATACGTATTTTATAATAATTGTGAACAGTATGTGTGGGAATAAGTAGATGGTTTGTTTCAGACTTCTATACATCGTAAACCTATTAGCATGTGCGTTTATCTCTTTTAAATGCAAAACTTGCTTTTATGATAAAATTTGTAGTTACGAAAATAGTATATAGTGCTTGTTTGTTATTTGTAGGGTTTCTAGTAAATTCTTGAAAAAATGTATTAACTAACTTTTTTTTTGACTTCATAGGTAAAAAATTGTTTACATGTCATTGATATTTCTGCGCTACAATAATGTTCCTTTTTTGTAGCCAAACTTTTAGCTTTTATATTTTTTTAATCATTTACTAGAATGTGTCCCGATTCTGATGAATCGGAATTCTAGAACGTATGATGTTCCTTCTGCTAAAATGCTTTTGTTTTGTCACACCAAAAATATTCTACGCAGATGCACCTTGACCAATTTTACAGGAACTGCGAAATTGTTTAATTATTATAATTTGTTGTAAATATGTAATTAGGAATTTTGTTTCACACACATTTTTTATAGTCTGTCAAGTATCTACTGAGAAAATGCAAAAAGAAAAATGAACATTGGCGATGGTGATACTAATACTGTAACTTTGGTTACTTTGATACAAAATTCACTGCCTCCAAGTCATTTAAAATGGGTCTATAGAGCGTTCCACGTTAAGAAAATAACAATGCGGAGATAAGGCCATGTATTTCTTATGGACGATAGAAGTGCAGCGATGCCACGACGAACACAAGCACGATTCAGGGTTGTATTATTTGTATTTTCGTTTCCACAGACATGAATTAAAATTAATCTTTTTTAACGTAATTGACCAAAAATGCCCATTCGAAACAAGAGATGAAAAGTAGGGAGAATGATTTTAATTAAATAAATAGTATTTACAAAAGATAATTTTATTTTATGTTATTTTAATTATAGTAACGACGTTTATTTATTTTTCGAAATAATTTTAAAATGTAGCTTTTATCTTATATACATATCCTTTTATTAGTCAAATTAATTAACTACAACTACACAGTGCTGAATACGGCTCTGATTAGAATGAATTATATATTGACAATCTAATAGCACCACTTGCCTAAGAGTTTTGGCAACACTGATCTCCATAAGCGCAATGTTATTTTCTTAACTTGAAACAAAGTATAGTTAAATCAAAAGTCATTCTTGTCAAAATTAATTTTCTTTTAATGAAATTTGAATAAAATTATAAATATAGTGCTATATTGTCTTCACTTTTTGAACCACAGAATGAGTCTTCGTGGTTAGGTACGCTTACTAGATCCGTGTTCTGTAAAGGTGCTTTGTAGTATTCCAACCTTGGATTTTGGAGCCAAGTGTCTCCAAAATGAAATTAAAGCAATCTTGTCCTCTTTTAACTTCTTTCGACTGAAATTTTGTATATTATGAGCTTCAATACGGCAGGATTGATACGAGATAACCTTATTTTAATCTTGGTTAAGCTTCGACACACTCTAGTTGAAACGTTAAAATTTGGATCACCCTTCACCACAATGTCTCCAGGTATTTTGATGGATCGCTTCAGATAAAGTCGTTTGTATTCGGTAAGTTTAAAATGCCACTGCCTTGTAGCTTTAATGAAGCTTTTAGCCTCGGTCTTCCAGTCTAAAAAGTTAAAATCGCAGGATTTGCTACAACTTAAAGTTTTTTTATGTCTCTTTCAAGCAGTCCAAATATCCTATCGGGAGGGATAAATGAGTGCCATCTAACAGGGAATAATAGCTCCATTGTCTTTATATTCACTGCAGCTCGCTTGTATAACTATGTCAAGCACATAATAAGCACAATCCTGATCTTATTTTGACCGCCACATCCGTCACACACAAGTCTCACAGTAGTTACCTTTGACATATCTGTTTGGCATAAACGGTGCCAGTTTGCAGAGACTACATGATTGGAAGATTTCCCGTATTGGTTCTTGGTCCAGCAATAGCTGAATGAGTTCTGAGGCCTAAGTGCAGCCTTTGTGTATCTGAGGGTCTCGCACTTTTGGTAAGGACAGGTTTTTATGAATGTCGAAGGAGAAAGTGATTATGTTGGTATTTTCTTCCTTCAGTAAATTATAGAATGCCCTGACTCGTAGCTTGAGGATTTTTTTTGACATCCTTTCTCGCCTCCTTCAGATTGTTTAAATTATTCCTCTAGTGATAAATACGTGAAACACATATCTGTACGTGATGTACGAAAGCCTAAATTAAAATTTTTGTTAAACACCTCCCGGAAAAAGTCTCTCTTGACAGGTTCATTTGACGGATCACTTAAGTAAAAACTGTAGAGCTTAATAATGTTTAAGTTTTCAGACAGATACCTCCGTTCGGATTCGTCACGGCAATAATGTGACAGTTTGCTTCCTAGTTAAAAATTTTGTTGTCTTTCTGTCTCCACCCCTTCTTTCAATAGGTACATTATTGTCCTTTTTATAATTCTCAATGATTATTCTAATTTTTGTCGTGTAATATAATGAAATATATTCTGAAATGCCTTAAGGCAGACATTTACAACCGTATTATCAATACCACTAGTGATTCAATTTTCGCGATAAGTCTGTCGATTTACTTCTAAACGAAACTGAGTTGCTTGAGTCCGAAGGACGAATGGTGTTTTCTTTGAGAAACTCAGTTGAGTTTAGAAATAAAAGACAGACTTATAAGCTAAATTAAATCACGAGTGTTATTTTATTAGACTATTTCATGAACAAAGTGATAGGTCAAAAATTCAGTAGAATGAGAGGAAGGAATTTAATAATAATACATTTGATCTAGGTAACCCAAATCTACCCATTTTTTGAATAATTCACAATTAGTCATAATCATGAACTATTGATTATAACTATAAATAACATACGTCAAATAACTGTCAAAGTGAAAATTTGAATTTAAAAGTTCTCCGATAAAAATTATAGTTTTTAATAATTTTAAACAGTCAAAGCGATACATTTCCCAGTTTTTGTGACAATTAGAATATTTAAATTTCGTGGTGTTTAAAAATATTTACATATTATTGTAAAATAGTGATAAAAAGTGAAAATATTCTCCCCTGATGGGGGAGAATACCAATAAGACGCCAATGCGCGAACTAAATACTGCTGAAGTTGTTAGTGTTAGTGAACAAAATATGGATACAGGAATTAATACCACCGTTTCTCCTGCTACAAGGGAAGTAAAACTTTTTAATATTAATTCTAATAATTACGACTTTCAAAATTGTTGTGTATATGTTGAAAAGACCAATGATCAGAATATAGGCCGATTGCACCCTATGGTTGTGGGTGATATTTTACATCAAAAATTAAAGATCAACAATATTAAGGAAATTAAAAGTATAGGAAGAAACCGTGTTAAAGTAATCCTCAAATCTATTTTGGATGCAAATAAATTAGTCAATAATAGTCATTTAAAAGACGATAATTTAAAGGCGTACATTCCCAATCACCTCTTAGAAATCAAAGGGCTGATACGTGATGTCGATACCAAATATAACATTGAATATTTGAAAAGATATATGACCTCTAGTTCACAAATTATTGATATTAAAAGAATGCACAGGAAAATAGAAAAAGATGGAAATACAGAATATGTACCTAGACGTAATGTTATAATTACATTTGAAGGCAATTGTTTACCAAACTATGTTGTAATTAATTATGTATATTTTCAAGTCGAAAAATTGTTAGGTAAAGTTACTCAATGTTATAAATGTCTCAAATTTGGACACATTTCTAGACAATGTAAAGGTACACAGGAATACTGCATACGATGTGCAGAAATAAAAACTGACACACATACATGTGATGAAAAAAAAATGTATTGCATACACTGTAAAAGTGATAAGCATATATCGATATCTAAAAACTGTCCTTTTTTCGAACATCAAAAAAAAATAAAAAATATCATGATTGAACATAAAATTTCATATTTGGAGGCCAAAAATTTAAACGATTCTTCTTTTTCTGGTCTTATTTGTAATAACAGATTTGAAATATTGTCAAATTCAGATAGAGAGTTTCCAAAATTAACTAACACATCTGAAGTTAATAAACCTGCTTATTCCAACCTATTGAGGCCTCATTTACAGAAAACCAAAAATATTAGTCAACCAAGTTGTAGTAAATCAAGCACTGATTATAGAGAAAATAAAAAAAGAAAAGTATCATCTCCAACTTCCGAATATCCTACATCTCCTCACATCCCTTTCAGATTTGGACCATCTCAACCTTTACCACCCTTAAACAAGGAAAGTTTTTCAACTATAGACAATGAGAAAAATAAATTAGTAGATTCTTTAGTAATTCTTTTCTCAGATTTTATTCAAAATATTAATTGTTTAGAACAGGCAAAATCACTTGATATCAATATGTTAGCCAAAGGTATTAATAATGTTTTAGATAATATTTTTAAAAAATAACTAATCTAATTACTTTCAAAGCTAAACTCAAAATAATACAATGGAATGCTCGATCAGCTGTTGCTAACAAAAACAGCCTTCTCAACTTTTTAATAACCGAAGATATTGATATAGCTTTAATAAGTGAAACTTGGTTTAAACGGGATGTTGTTTATAGTTATAAAGGTTATAATGTAATACGCGAAGATCGGGATGACGGCTATTCCGGAGTTGCTATTTTAATTAAAACTGGTATTCCCTTTGAAAACATAAAAATTAAAAAAAATTATAATAAAGAATTGCTTGCTTGTTGTATTAAAATCAACTATAACAAAAGTCATTTAACTTTACTCTCTGTATATAGGTGTCCGAAAGCTAAAACTAACACCGAAGATTGGGATAAGTTATTTTCTCAATTAAAACACCCTTGTATCATTGGAGGAGATATGAACGCACATAATTCTCTGTGGGGCTCATCTAAAAATGATAAAACAGGCCATCAAATTGTGGAGACAATTCAGAATCTAGATTATGTGGTAATGAATAATGGACAACCAACTTGCCAAACGAGACCAGGAAACACAGATTCCACGATTGATGTCACATTTTGCTCACCTTCACTCTTTGATAAAATTTCGTGGTCTGTAGATACTGATACTTTGGGATCAAATCACTTCGTTATAAGGATTGTAATCGATATCTTGGGAACTGATGCGAATATCATTTATCCCAGCAGTAAGTGGAACATTAAAAAAGCCAATTGGTCATTATACTCTCAGTTAATTGAAACCTTATTAACTAACAACCCTCACGCCTACTCAGACACGCAAGAAAAATATAATTTCCTTATTGACTGTATTAATGAAGCTTCTAAACAATCAATTTGTCAATATAAATCATTTAAATGTAAACGTACTCCCGCTCCGTGGTGGGATTCGGAATGTGATGAATCCGTTGCGGAAAGAAAGAAAGCATTAGTAAACTACAAAAAAAATCCTTCTCTTGAAAATTTTTGTAAATGCAAAGAAGTGAATGCTCGTGTCAAAAAATTCCTAAAATTAAAGGCCAAACAAAGTTGGGTTGAATGGTGTTCAAAATTAAATAAACAAACTCCATCTAGTCTTATTTGGAACCAAGCAAGGAAAATGAACAGGAAAAAAGTTAACTTTCCACTGCCTCTAAGTAACACATGGGTAGACGACTTTTTTGATAAAATAGCTCCACCTTACGTAAATAACCAGATAGATGTAATACCATCTGAAACTCTCTCATCTGATCAGAATCATTTTCTCTTAACAACCTTTTCAAGAGCTGAATTAGAGTTTGTCCTTGATAATCGCGTTAGTACCTCACCAGGATATGATGCAGTCAAATATCCTATGATACAAAATTTGCCAGATAACGCAAAAGAATTACTTTTAAATATATTTAACCAGATAATTTTTGAGGGTAAAGGCATAATCGATTTTAAGCGTATTATAGTTGTCCCTATTCCCAAACCGGGAAAAAACCCTAAATTAGCTGAAGCTTACCGACCTATATCATTATTATCATGTATATTGAAGACTCTTGAACGGATGATTAAAATTAGGTTAGATTGGTGGCTAAAGGATCAAAGTCTCTTACCTGCTAACCAACATGGCTTTAAGAAAGGTTATGGAACCTTAGATTCCTTAACAACACTTGTTGTAGACATTCAGAATAGTTTTTCCAGGAACAGTTATGTACCTGCTTTATTTTTAGACATCGAAGGTGCTTACGACTCGGTATCTCTTACAATTCTCCAAGAAAAAATGATTAAATTTTTTCATATTCCAGCGCAGTTTGCTTCTAACGTTGTGGACTTGTACACAAATAGGATAATTTATTTAAAAGACAATCATACTCTTATAGGACCTAGACTTAATAACAAAGGATTACCTCAGGGCTCCGTTTTGAGTCCTATTTTGTTTAACATTTACACAGCAGATCTACACAACATCACTATTACTAATATTGCATTCAATATTGTACAATATGCTGACGATTTCTGTTTGTATACAGAACACAAAAAATATCAGCAATCCATTGAAAACCTGAATGAAGTGTACGCATTCCATAAAAAATGGTTTATAGAAAATGGTTTCGAATTATCCTGCAGTAAATCACAAGTTTGTTTATTTACCAGACATAACTTTACTAATGCTAGTACAATCAATTTAGGTGGGCACCAATTTTCCCTTAAAAACACAATTAAATATCTGGGAATGATACTAGACCAGAAATTGACCTGGAAGTTACATATTGATGACATGTTGAACAGATGCAATAAGGGATTAAACTTTCTTAAATCAATTAATAAAACTTGGTGGGGATCGGATGTTGAAGTAAGTTTATTATTTTACAAAGCTTACATACGATCTATTTTGGATTACGGAAGTGTTTTGTATGGATCAGCAAGTAATGTACTACTAAATAAAATCAACGTTTTACAGAACTCAGCCTTACGAATATGTTTAGGAGCCATGAGATCCACTCCAGTACAAGCTTTATATTTGGAAGCCTTAGAACCTCCTTTAAATATAAGACGAAGGTTTTTGTCCAAAAAATATTTAATGAAAGTATACTTACTGAACTCATCTCTATACGAAAAGATAGTCACTTTGAATTGCCATGACCTGACAAATAAATATTGGCAAAAAAAGAAATCTCCCTTACTTTGCGAAGCGTATAATCAAAATATAGCACTTTTAAAAAATATAGATAGAACGAACTACATATTCAAAAATTACTCTTCTTTCTTTTTACATACAGATATTATTGTACCAAATTATAGTGAAAATATATATTTAAATAAAAATATTGTTCTATCTATAACAAGCAAATACAAAGAGGCAATAGCTCTATATACAGATGCGTCTAAATCTCCAGATGGAACCGGATGCGCTTTTTTTATACCATCGGAACATATAGAAAAGAAATTCAAACTGAACCCGGAAACTTCGATTTATACAGCAGAGGCTATTGCAATATATGAAGCTTTATTATATGTAACTGAAGTTGAGTTTGCCCATATTCTAATTTTGTCGGACTCCTTAGCAGTGTTAAAATCCATTGGTAAATATGGACCACCTAACTTACAAGACTGCCCATACATTTATAGAATTAAACATATTATTCAAACTCTTTTAACTAAAGGAATCAATGTACATTTTCTCTGGATTAAAGCACATGCAGGATTTGAACACAATGAATATGTCGACTTATTAGCCAAAGAAAGCATTTTAACCGATACTGGTATTCTACATAAAGTAACGCTTTCTGACAGTATTGTTTCTTGCAAGTTAACATTACTTCGAGAGTGGAGCTATCAGTGGAAGGAATACTCTTTTGTGAACCAAAATAGATACTCGATAATTCAGCCAGATATTCCCAAATTTCCTTGGTACAAGTCTTTTAGAGCTTCCAGGAGGCACATAACCTCCATTATTAGAATACGTTTCGGACACGCATGTTATCCAAAGCACTTATTTAAAATAAAGGTGTTGGATGATGACAAATGTGAGCATTGTGGAGAGGAAAGTGATTTAGATCATATATTTTTTGGTTGTTCTAAAAACAGAGTCTACTCATCCAAACTTATAAATGATTTATTAAAATATAAAATAGCAGCTCCTTGGAATATACTATATTTATTATCACTTGGCTCTGTAGATATTTACAACTCCTTAATTAAATTTTTAAAAGACAGCAAATTATCATTATAATTCTCTAAAAATTATTTAGTTAATCTTGTTACCTTTGTCTTAAACCATTTGTATAACTTGATCCTCTCCGTGACCTAGTGTTGTTGTGTCTTTTATAAATAAATGCCTTGATAGGTCCCTAGGCGAGAAGAGTGTGTCCCTGTTTTCCTAATATCGATGTAATAATCTTTAAAAAAAAAACTATAAATAATTTGTTATAATTATTTTTCAACAATTTTCTCTTACTATCACGAGCCGCTCTCGCTTCCTTGAAGGTTATATCTTTGAAGGGATCAATATGTCTATGATACTCACAGAAATATTTTTCTTGTAATAATTTTGCAGTAGTGTTCCATATGGTTTTAATAACACTCTCCTTGTAATCACTACCATCAATTTTTCGCATGTTGAAGGCCCAGTCTTTTAGAATGAAAGCTAGTCTTTCGTTGTTATTTTCTGCATCTAATTTGTAGTTGCGATCCACACAGAACATCATAAATTGTCTCCATATATAAGATTTAGATTTTCTTGTGTTACTCGGTATATTTTCTTCAATGTTTTGGTTTATAACTTCGTTTGAAGTACCACCGAAACGACTCATTTTGACGTATACAGCTACAATAATTTTTTTGGCAAACGTCAAACTTTGCTTTGCGATCGGTATCCATGGTTACGTCGTTGAAAACACGAAGCTGATAGACCAATTAGAATTGAAAGACAGTTGGTGTTTTCGCGATAACACAAGCTGTCTTTGGTTTGTGATTGGACAGATTATGTGAAAATTTTAAGATGAGTGAAATAGTCACTTAAATTAATAAGATATTTGCACGTCATCATTTTCGCTGATCTTCTGGACCTACCTTCTTACAATTCTTGCAACTTACGTCGTCTTTTATATCCTCTATTTCAATATTATTTAATATAAATACATCTTGTGCAAACTTTGTTGAACTGGAGTAGAATCGTTTGTAGACTTCTGCAAGTTTACTTAGTTTCAATTTTCTGCACTCAAAAGCTATTGGTTTGTGCTGGCACTGCGGTTGTTTTGGTACTTTTCTGATGTATCTGAAATAGAAAGAAAACTGTTTTCAGATCTCCTGAAAAATTGGTGGGTCAAAAATAAGAGATTTTAAAGTCAAATAGAGGTTTAAGCCATACTGTTAAAAATAGTACCCTTACCTGAGACGATTCTTAGTATTACATTTCCATTTTTCAGGTTGTCTAATTCTTTTTCGGTATTTGGTTGGTGTTACTGACACGTGTGAAATATCCATTTTTTTGTATTAACTTGAAAGTTCTTAAATGTCGATTAATGTTCTATTAAATGCTAAAAATTTGTAAAAGCACTGATTAAAGTGAATCGGCCATGTTTTTTTTACGATATTCTGGTTACGAGAATGAAAGAAAGTCTACCGATTGGCTCTTCTAAACATTGGTTGTTTTGACATGGAAATCTCCCAAAACATAGGTTACTTTGAAACGGAAAGCAAATTTTGTGATGTTTTTTAGACAAAATTTTGACTGTTTTAATATTGAACGTTACTACCATGGCTATATTCCTGACCCTCCAATTATAAAACTGGCTGGGCCCTGGTCTTCCTGGCCTGAAAGGCATACGACTGTAAGTGACTCCACGGCCCCTACGAGTCCTACACCAAAATAAAGGTGGCGCGATGCACAGAGCATCGCGTGGCTCTACCCTCCCCGTAGTACCTGTGTTGCGATTACGTACACCCATCCGTTAGCCTGGGTGAATCTTCAAGGTGGGTACGTGCCGAGACACCGGCGCCCCTAATGGTGGTGTGGGCCGAAAGTGGTGCTTACGGGCTCAGCTCCTTCAACCTCGCCTGGTTCTTTTGGAATGAGAATAGAGTGGTCCCACGAGAATCTCGTCTCGGATACTAGGAGTATAGACTGGTGACCGTGACGCCTAAGCGCCTCGAGTGCGTTTCTACAGACCCAATACCTCAAGCGACGGCTCTCTACCTCTCGATTCCTACCCATTAGTCGCCTCTTACGACAGGCAGGGCTATCTAGCCTCAGCCGTATTCTTATCTCCGTGAGCCGAACAGAGATACGTAACTACCAGTCAATAGGTATTAATGAGACGAATCCAGGGAAGTACATATCTCAAAACTGGAAAAATTGCGTTTTGGCGATTTTGATACTAGGCGACTCAAAGTAGCTATAGTATCGTGTGCGCCACTTACTAACAAACAGACTTTGGTCTAATAGTCGTCATTGTTTCTTCATGAGTGATAACAACTAAAAACTGATTGATTTTTTATGTCTTAATATTGTAGCGAGATTAAATAAAACGAGCCGTTCGAATTTATATAAATATATTTATTTATAAGTTTACAGTTCGGTAATACCTTATCAACTAAACTCTAACTCATAGAAGGTATGTTTATATACAAAAGTTATTATTTACTAGAATATTCTCGAGTAGCCCACCTCTAATTCGTCTCAGCGCTTGTCGAGTCGAACTCTCCAGCGGTCGACAGTTCCCGTCCCTTCTAGAAGGATAGATCATTCTTGTCCCGGCCTGCAACCGTTATATGGGCTACGTAGAATGAGAATGCATGTTCGTAACAATATGTTCTTTATTTCCATTATTTCCACCTCTTTCATTTGTTAGCTGAGTGGACTTATTTGTGGATGTAACTGTGGATGGAGTGGATGTAACTTATTTGGTACTCAGCCAGAGGCCTGCTTTAAGTCAATAAAACCAAATTTGTCTTATAGTAAATCTATTTTTATCCATAGTGTCCTATCATATCTCGTATGTCACTATACGTTCATTAATAATAGAAATACTGCTCTTTTGGTAGTCGTCTTGTTTGTTTTTTCTACCTGTATTGTAAGGATTCAATCAGTTGTTTATTTTGTACTCAGTCAGAGGCCTTTTTTAAGTCAATAAAATTTGTCTTAAAGTAAATTTATTTTTATCCATAGCTTCCTATAATATCTCGTATGTCGCTATACGTTCATTAATAACGAAGACGATGTGAAGTGCTCTTTTGGTAGTCATCTTCTAGATAAATATACATATGTAGAATCTAGATAGATAAAATTTAACGCTCACTTTAGCTTTGCCACATAGAATATAAAATACACTTTTACTTCAATGTTAAACGACTATTGTGTTCGAAATGGCAATGAAAATCCCTCATGGAAATCATTGACTTTGAAAATATGTTACTGGCACAATTTGCTCAATAAGCACGTGCTCTTTTTGGGGATATAAAAAATTATTTATTGCTCTTAGTAGCACGCTTAATATTTCGATGCAAGGTCTAATCGTTGTTTGAAGAGAATGAGGTATTTGATTGTTGGAAGAAGCCTTACTAGAAACGAGAGCGGCTCGAAACCCAGAATTTAAGCAGACAAACGAAAACGAAAGGATTTCCTTGTTGTAAATAACTCGTGTTGAGGTAGTAAGGATATGAAAGGAAGCTTAAATGCTTCTATTTTCTTTTACTTTTGCGTTTGTTAAAGGATTTCCTAATTGGTTAAAAATTTCGAAAATAGGTGATGAATATATTTTTAGCTATTAACCCTGTTTTATGCGAAATCTGTCTAAAGTGTATTACTTTTGCAATAATATGAAGAAGACTTTTATTTCCTAGGGGATAATACAGAGTTTTCTAAAAGCATTAAAATAAACAATAAAATACATACTACAGAAAAGTATACATTGTATTTTTGAACTATAACAAAATTTCTGACTCTTTTAAAACTTGCGCAGAGTGAGGTGTCTTCGGAATTGCACATTCGATTCGATATACAGGGCTTCCCCGAAAATATTGCGTTCCTTAAAGGTATAGGTAGAAGGCACCATGTAGAGTAAAAAAATCTTATAACATTTTTTTATAAATTTAACCGTTTGACCAAAAAACGAACATGTAAACCGAATGGGACCAGATAGATTAGCGAACATCTGTAAAAACAACAAGCCGTATAGCAGAAGACCCGTTGGAAGGCCGCCAAAAAGGTGGAAAGATAATGTACAGTCAACAACGACTGAAACAGAATAAGAGGCAGACAAAAAGGAGTAATCCTAGTCGCGCGAATAAGAAGAAGACCAAAAAACAAAAACAGATTTTGGTATGCAAAAAGAAATCTTTTAAAATGTAGACAGACACAACTTTAGTAAACAAGCATTTTGGAAGAATTGTCTTTAGTGTAACCGCGAAAATGTTTTCGATTCGTGGGTAATAAATCATGTACCATGGATATGTTGATTATTTATGGGGAAGCGCAGTCAACAGTAATTTAGCTGTTCGAATTTATTTGCATCGGTACCCCGAAAAGCTTACGCCTGATGCTCAAATTTTGTGAATATTTCCGCTTTACCGGTTTAAAATTTACTTGTTTATATTTAATTGTTTATATGATCTGTACGGTTTACCGGTTGAAAGCGCTTTTGATTGCTTTCTAAATTGAAATTTAGAAAAAATGCATTTTTTTTTAAATAACTTAAAAAGTCTAAAAAGAAATAAAGCCTTTTATAGACACAAAGTGTAGATAATAAAGAAGAATTTAAGTGGGAAATAAAGGCTCTTATATACATAAAAAATGTTTAGACATAAGAAGATAAGACGAAACAGAAAAATCAAAATCTACAAAACGACCATAAGACCATTAGCAGTATATGCAACAGAAACATTTACATTAACAGCAAGAGAAAAAGAACAATTGAAAGTTTTTGAGAAGAAGATAGTCAGAAAAATACTGGGACCAAAGAGGGAAAACGAAGAGGATGCAAGACAATGGACGAATCACGAAATACAAGAATGGATGGGTCAAGATAACTGTAGAAAATCGTCGAGGAAATCCTCAAATAATTTACTCTGTAACGGCACCAATTTTATTGGAGCTCGTAATCAATTACGAGACTTATCTTTATTTCTGAAATCCAAAGAAAATAATCAGAAAATTCAGAATTTTCTTTCTTCCACCGAAATTACCTGGAAATTAATTCTTCCCAGATCTCCACATTGGGGCGGACTCTGGGAGGCAGCTGTAAAAAGTGCTAAATCTCATTTAACTAAATTGCTCGGCAATACTTGCCTTACTTTTGAAGAACTTTCTACTTTATTAGTGCAAATTGAAGCCATATTAAATAGCCGTCCCTTGTATCCCCTTTTCAACGATCCTAATGATCTGTTACCTCTTACTCCTGGTCATTTTCTGATTGGAGTTCCCCTTATTTCTTACCCAGAAAGGGATCTTTCTAGAGCAACTACTAATAGACTTTCTTATTGGAAAGTGTTTTCCAAACTCCAATAAGAGTTTTGGAGAAAATGTTTTGTGGATTATTTGCTCCGTTTGCAGTATAGACCCGAATGGCAACTACCCCAACAAAACTTGACGATCAATCAGCTAGTTCTCATACAATCTGAAGATCGCCCTCTTTTAAATTGGTCACTAGGTAGAATATTGGAATTATTGACTGGAAGGGATGGAAAAGTTCGAGATGCACGTGTAAAATCAGCAGAAGGTGAATATATTTGGGTATCACATGCAGCAACTTAAACCTATTAGTTCGTAAGGTTTTCTTATGCAATTTGTAATTTATTTAAATTTTGCAATATATTGTGTATTTTATTATCTTTTATTTTGTGATATTGACGATTTATGTAATTTTAGTAAATTTTAAATTGTTATTGTTATTTTTTTGACTTTTTGTAAGCTTTGTCCATAAAATTGTACAATTTTCAGTGACCATAAAGCATATTTCTACATTTTTTTATAAACATCTGATTTTGTATAATTTTGTTTTCTTGTCGTATCGACTTTCCTCAAATTTATTTATTAATTATTCATATTTTTGGTTGTCTATTATTCGGATTCCTAACATTAAATTATTATATTTTGAGTTTTAGTCTACCCTACGTTCAAACTATTCTGATCGTTGCATCACTGCTCTGAAGGAGGTTAAAAGTTCACAGTGCATTTACCGAGACTGGGACGACGTACATTCACCCCCGAATTTGGAAAGTGCATTGACCGACCCTATTTCTAGGCTCTAGCACAGTAACATCCCGGCTGCTGTGGCTGCACTCGAACATACCGCAATGGCCCAAAAACACTACTTTTAACGATTTTCTTGCGCCATCGGAGTCATTTCGGTTTCTGATTTGGCTCTGTGTCAACAATGCTTTCTATGTTCTGATTTCGAGATTATTGTAAAGTTCACATAGTAACAAGCAAAAGAAAATCTCTTCAAATAAGTACCAGTAATTTACGTTTTTGTGTTATCTGAAATCGAAATCTTTGATTGTTGGAATTAATATAATACGATTGTCCTTGCGTTTAAAGATTCTCTTTGCATTAATATAAAATACACTTTGGAACTACCTATTAAAACTTACAACCAAAACAATAATACAGTAAATACATAGAGAATAAAAAAACATTAATAGATGCAACCTAAACAAGGAACTTCTAATGAAACATCGACAAAAATAAGATTCCAATTTTCACACAAGAGTAAAAACTTTATGGCTACCAACACTGAGTTAGTTGTAGATCTAAAGTAGATGGGATTGGTATGGTTTTTCATTTTCGTTGAAATTTTTTTGAAAAAAATGGATATATAAATTATTTTCTTTAAAGGTAAGTGTACATTATGCAATTTGTTCTTCTTCTTCTTTTTACGTAGACATGACTGTCTGTATTTCAATGTGCCTCCAGTAAGTTGTTGTTCCATCGTTTTTGTGGCCTTCCTACTGATCGTCTTCCTATTTGGGAACCGTCTCTTGCCGTCTTTACTACTCTATTTGTTGTGATCCGGCTTATATTATCGTTCCATTCTACTCTTCTATTTCTTATCCAGTTCTTTATGTTCTCCACCTTGCATTAACGTCGTATATCTGTACTTCTAGCTCTGTCCCATAGTGTCTTACCATCAATTTTTCTAAGTGTTTTCATCTCTGCCGTTTTTAAGATCTTGTTCGTCTTCTCTGTGTCAGGTCCTGTTTCTGCAGCGTATGTCATTATTGATCTGATGACTGTTTTGTAAATTCTGCCTTTCATTTCTTTCCCGATATTTTTATTTCTTCCTATTGTTTCATTCAGGCAGCCTGCGCCTCTGTTTGCTCTATTCACTTGATCTTTCACTTTCGAGCTTTCCGTAGCTAGATAATGTGATGCGTAGATATTTAAACTCCATCACTTGTTCTATTATCTGACCTTCCAGCTCCAATTTACATCTTAGTAAATTTGCTGTTGTAACCATGCATTTTGTCTTTTTTGGGGAAATTACCATGTCAAAATTTCTGGCGGTTATATTAAATTGGTGCAGCATACGTTGTAAATCAGCTTCACTTTGAGAGTATTATTGCATCGTCTGCATCGAAGATTATTTTAAGTTGTTTTTCTCCCATTTAGTATCCTTTTTTAGTTTTTACTTTTTTTATGTTATCGTAGAGGATCTTCTTAAGGTTCACGAAACATAAATATACTAATTTGCTGTATTAATGATTTCTCTTGTACTTGCCTCATTATAAATATAGCATCAGTGCACGATCTTACCTAAAACCTTGTTGTTCTTCTGCCAGTATTACAATTTCATTAAGTTTATTTGTTATCACTTTGATTGTTAATTTTAGTGTTGTGTTAAATAAATTAATTTTCCTGTAATTTTCGGGGTCCGATTTTTCTTTCGTTTTAAAGAGAGGTATTAGAATGCTTGATCTCCATTCTTGAGGAATTCTGTTTCAATCTATTATTTTTTGGATTAGTTTTAATAGTTTTTGTTCAGATCTGGTCCTCCGTACTTTAGGAGTTCGTTCGGTATTCTGTCCTCTCCTGGTGATTTTCTATTTTTTAATTTCCTTAATTTACTTCTTTCTCCTCAATATTCATTTCTTCGTTTGTCGTCACCTCTAGTGTTGGTGGTTCATTATCATCACCTTTAGCAAATAGGGATCGAATGTAGTCTACACATATTTTTTTTTGTCCTCTGATCATTCTCCATATTTCTTTTTGTGTTCCGTAGAAGTCGTATTCCATCTGTTTCGAGAAGCTCTGCCAGTGTTCCCTTTTTATTTATCTAACCAAAGTATTCATTTTATTTCTGATTTGTTTATAGTGGTTGCATGACTGTTGTGTTTGTTTTGTTCTGTATTGTAAAAAGGCTTTCTTCTTTTCTTTACGTTTTGTGTTCACTTCTTCTCTAAACCATGTTGTTTTCTTTTTTGATATGTTAGTGTTCGTTACTTTCCTCCCTCCAAGTGATTATCCCTCCATGTTATTTTTGAGTTTTTCCCAGCATTCCTCGATGTTATCGTTTTCTGATATTTCATTCATAACGATCTTCTCAATATTATTTTTCTGTATAAGCATTCCGTGGATTCCGTATTTAGTCCTTCGACTTTGTTTTTTGTTTGTGTTGGCGCTGCTTTCTTGGGTGTGAAGTATTTCAGGTTACTTTGATAAAGATATTTCTCAAAGAAACAATTATCCAATTTGGATGTTGAAATTTTCGCACAGTTATTATCATTAGAAATTCATCTGTTCTGATGTTTTACCATATCTTAAAGTTCTGATGACATTTATTAATATTGGAAACATTTGCTGAATAATTTGCACTGGGTCGATTATACTCATTTCAGAGTCCTTGTGATAAACCATATTTCTCGTTTTGTTGCCAGGCGCGAGAATAAACAAAACAGAGGCCTACACGTGAATATTCTTGCCTACGAATTTCCTTGTGTGAAACAACAATTTTCTATATTCAGCTTACACACAGTTAATGATTGTCTTTGTGATCTCTTTATCGTCATAGCGACTGCAAGAGTTCTCGAATTGGGAACTTTCTCATCCTTAAATTTTCCTTTAAGTATTGTCGCTTGTATTATATTACCAATAAATTCTCTACACCAAAGGGATTCCGTTACATAGTTTTGGTTATGAGTTTAAAAATTCAGTGCGACAGTTCGTCTTCATTTGTAACATAGTCGATATATTTGAAGAACTTGATGCATATAACCCTAGATTTGATTTTGAAGTATTATGTTTATGTTATCTACATCCTTGTATTTAGCAATGATGTTCGGGAATACTTTATTAATGAGTTCGTTCTTCGTTGAGATGAAACTGCAAAAAAATAGCGAAAAAAAAAATAAATCCAATAACCAGCAATTGCTTGGAGAACTCTTCAGAACAAAGATTGTCTCACCATCAAATTCGCATGTTTTTGTCAGCTCAATTTTCTTTACATAGCTCCAGAGAGTGGATAACTAGAGATAAGCGGTACTATTTAGCTGATATCGCCAGAGAGTAAAATCATTGCGTCTCCAAAATAGCTTTAGTTATGAATGATCGGTACCCCTGCACCAAAAAGTGTATCCGACCTGAAAACAGAATACTTCTCCAGTGTTTCTCTATCCAATGAGTATATTTTTTTAACAACTCGGCCTTTTGGTTAGAAAATGTTTATTTTGAGGTCTCACAGATATTATTCTAAAGCTTTTATTTCTTTTATTCCTATTCTCGCAGATTTTGTCCATAAAATAGATTAGAAATATGCTTTATTGTCACTAAAAATTGTACAATTTTATGGACAAAGCTTACAAAAAGTCAAAAATATAACAATAACAATTAAAATTTACTAAAATTACATAAATCGTCAATAGCACAAAATAAAATATAATAAAATAAACAAATCATTGCAAAATTTAAATAAACTGCAAATTGCATAATAATACCTTACGAACTAATAAGTTAAAGTTGCTGTATGTGATACCCAAATATATATAAAAATACCTTAGTTACTTGTACATAAAGGTACTGCAATTTCTTAGTTATTCGATAAGAAACTCTTCTACTGAATAATATGGTCTTTCAGATAGATAGACTTTTGTGATTTTGCGGAACCTAAGGAAAGATGTTGCAGATTTAAGTTGTAAAAGAAGATGGTCGTATAATTTTTTGCCGAATATAATATAGATTTCTTTACTATCTTAGTGGACGGGGAGTAGTTGGAGTAGTCACGATTAGGTCTTGCTCGAAAACATGTAGGTGTTTACGAATTAAGCAAACAGTTTCTAAAATATATAAAGAGGGAAGCGTTAAAATCCCGCGATTTTTGAAATAGCTTCTGCAATATGATATTCTACTGAGGCCAAGATACCGTATTGCTCTTTTTTGTAATTTAATAATAACTCAGATTGGTCAGCTATACTGGAACCCCATATGGGAAGACCATATTGGTTAAGACTCGAACAAAGAAAAATATGAAGTTAAATGTGTCGATAGCAATTAAAGTAAATTGTATACTCACGCTTAATCAAGCCATTAAGAGCGATGCTGGGAATATTTATATTCCACTATGCATCAACAATTTACCCATATAAATTACCATCATTCTTGTACTCATTGCGTCAAGTAAGGACGATAAATATACGAAAATGGTTGCGTTTCGATTTAATTTGAGTCTCTTAACACTCCCTAACACGTGTTTCTGGGTCTACCCGTCATCAGAGAGAGTTTGTAAGAAGACTCAAACCAAATCAAAACGCACCGACTACTCTGGCACAAAATAAGGACAATGATACGGTGATCATGAAGGCGAAGCAAATAAATCTCCTGATGAGATTTGCTCTTGCATTATCTACAAACAGAAGTTTTTCCAAATGGAGTCAAACATAACTCTTTAATGAGGGCCAGAATAAAAATCACTGTGTTGTGAATTTTCTTATGAATCTGTGTAATAGGAATTTGTTTGAGACTGTAACCCATTATTTTCCGGTCAGAAGATATTCGTATTTATCATGCGACCATGACTTTGGGAATATAAAACGTGTTGTGCGACGTGCTTATAGAGTATACACACCAGATCAGTATGCCGAAATGATCCTCAGAGCTAGTAAAACTGGTCGCTTTACGGTCCACAAGGTAAACAGTGATTTGATATTTTCTTTTAGTACTTTCTGGGCCCAATATTACAAGAAGACTGTGAACTCTGATGAAACATGTGGGAGAGGTTTTCCAAAGGAACAAAGAATACTGTTTAAAGTTTCTACCTATAAAGAATTTTGTTATAAAAACACTAGTCCAGGAAAAGTTGTGGTTAAGGAATTTATTGGGGCTTTATTTCTTCAACATTTACCTTAACCCTTTCGCTATGGGCCAAGTATCGGTTGCGCGTTGCTCATATACGGCGCCGGGAAAATTGTGCACTTCGCGATAGAGACGGCCCTTCCATAGTTTACATTCTTTATATTGAAGTGGTTGAATCGTTTTTCGTTTGTCGACATTTTGTTTATAGTCGTTTTATCGTAGTAGTAGAATTTTTTTCCGTAATACTTCAAAAAAACGGTATCCAGAAAGTACGGCGCTAGTGTGAGTGATGTGCTGCCGTGTATGTACGGCATCAGTATGGTGTATTTGTGGATAGTAACGAAAATTAACGGTACTAGTAAGCAAGATGGACAATGTAGAACGTACTATTACGATTATAGCTCTTCAAAGATGTAAATAATTAAAAATGTACGGTGACAGAACCTGAACGATGGAGATTAATTTGCGTAAACTAACGACATAAAAAAGTTAACAAAATAGACATCTGGGTATGAGTATTTCTATAATAACATCATACAGTGGCCCACAACTGAAGCAGAGTGTAATGTTGACAGGGAATATGTTGATTAAGCCTTTCTTTTTCTTGAACTACGTTTACTGTTTACTACAGATGTTATCGTACGTGTTATTGTACGAATACAATCTATTTCATTTATATTATTGTTTCTTGATCATAATAATAAAATAAGTTCATTAAATTGTTATTTATTTTATTTAAAAGCACGTCCTGTTCTAAAATTGAAAGAAATTTCCTCAAAAATATTTTTTTTCCAGTTTTTTTTCAGAAAATCGTCAAGTGAAAAAAAAATTATTATTATTTTTTTTATTTAATTGGAAATTCTTAAAATATAATGGACTATGGCATATGTTTAAGAAATATATAAAGTATTATTCATAAAAATTTATAGAACCAATTTTCAGTTTTGTGTGAGATAATCAGTTTTTCTTCATTTGCCGAATATATGAAACACTGCACTTGATGGGTTTCTGAAATAAACGATTCAATTATGAACAACTTACTGTTTCACTGTGTATTCCCTTTTAATTTTAACACCAGTCTCTTTTTCAATTAAAAAAAGTTTAGTAATAAATTCCAAGATGGCGAAAGACACAAATATTTTATATAGAATTTCCTCAAAAAAATTCAAAATTTACATAAAATACGGAAAAGAAATTATTTTCATACAAAATATATCTCAAAGGGTTTAACGATTTAACGAAGTAGCGCCCCATGGCGTTCTAACCGGAAGAGGAAGTTGTTCAAAAAAAGTAGTCCTGTAATATTCATCGAACAAAAAATAAAATAGAAATAAATTGATAACTGAGGTATATGCAAACGCGGAAGATACGAAGTATCATCTTGGAAAAATGGTTATTTCCGTCGCTCCCTGAATTTTCAGAGTTCATTGACAGCAAATGGGCCATCTTAAAAAAATGTGCCATCACAATTTTCTAAGAGGCAAAGTCAATAGATGTGATTTTTGCCTTGAAAAAGAAGTTATTTTCATGTCTATCAATGAAATCTGAATCGGAGTGTACAAAAAGTGTCTCGACGAGTTCATCGCTCTGGAGAAAAATATTAAATATCGTTCTTGAAGTAACAGAATCAATTCTTCATTTTCGCAGAGTAGGTGTTTTCGATTTTTGCCGATAATTTTATATTGTATTAGAGCTGATTTCAAGATATTTAATATTATATTTTTATTTACAGATATATATGCGTGGCATATTATATGATTAATTTGACTAAATATAAAATATGATATGTTTATCTCATTCAATTTATCTTTTAAATAAATATAATGAGATTTTTTATAATTTACTTTATTAGTATCAATTGCCAGACTTTATTGCCAGTCACGCTTTGTATAAACGAATTGGCAAGTGGTGGGCCAACTCATTGTCCTTCGGTCGAGAAAAATCGGCCTAAAACACGGGGTAACTATATGCATTTTGTGGATCTTTATAAAAAGAAAAACAGAAGATTTATGACAGAAAGTTATTTTTTTATTTAGCCTATATTATCCCACTGCTCGAAAAAGGACTCCCCTAATTCCTCCCACGAGTTTTTTCTCTAATTATTTTTCTTACGAATATAAGGGTTATTTTGGTCGTTTTACTTTCTTAAACGCTCGTGAACATGCATGTGATACATACTCCTTTATTCTTCTTCTTTTTACAGTGCCTATATGTTCCGGATGTTGGCAATCAGCATAGCTATCCCAACTTTACTTGCAGCTATTCGAAATAGTCCTATTGTAGACGTATTGAACCATTTCCTTAGGTTTTGAAGCCAAGATATTCTTCTTCTCCCTGGCCCTCTCTTTCCAAATACCTTGCCCTGAATAATGAGTTGCAATATGCCATATATGTGTTCATTTCTCATAACATGGCCAATATATTCCAATTTGCGCTTTTTGATTGTGTTAGTGATCTCGCATTCCTTGCCCATTCTACGTAGGACCTCAATATTAATCACACGATCCACCAATGAAATTCGTAAGATGCAACTGTAACACCACATCTCGAAAGCCTCGAGCTTTCCTAAAGAAGCTTCAGAGAGCGTCCATGCCTCTACTCCGTATAATAATGTAGAAAATACATAGCATCTGATGCTAGAGATTTTGTTACTAAGTGGTAAATCGGGACTTCTGAAAAGAGCTTTCATCTTTACGAACGCTGATCTTGCTTTCCCTATGCGTTGTTTTCTTTCAGTAGAGTGGTCCCATTGACTGTTTATTTTAGTACCAAATATGTGTAGCTGTTTACCCTGTCAATTTTCTGTTAGTTTACCAAAAGATCTGTATTTAATATTTCGCGCTTACTAATTACCATGTACTTTGTTTTGTTCGTATTGACATCCAGCCCATATTCTCGAATTATGATATGCGCGACATTATTGCTTGTAAACCATCTAGGCTATCTGCAAAAACTACTACGTCGTCAGGATATCGAATGTCGTTTAGACGTACTCCGTTAACTAAGACGCCTTCCTGTAGTTGTCCTAATGTTTGCTCGAAGATACGCTCCGAGTACATGTTAAATAGCACTAGAGACAGGATGCATCCTTGTCTCACTCCACTATCTATGGAGATTGTCTCTGTCAACTGGTCATCTACTTTATTGTTGGCAGTTTGATTGTAATATAAATTATATATAATTAGCAAGTCTCTACCACACAAGCCAAGATGGATATGAGTTTGTCATGTTTTACTATGTCAAATGCCTTATTGTAGTCGATAAAATAAATATATATATATATATATATATATATATATATATATATTATATATATTTATATTTATATATATATTTATATATATATATATATATATATATATATATATATATATATATATATTTATATATATATATATATATATATATATATATATATATATATATATATATATATATATATATATATATATATCACAGTTGATATCCCTGTACCTCTGAATAAGTACTTGTATAGCGAACAGAGCATAGATCAAGATATGAGAAATATGGAAATACGTGCTTGGCGAAGGAAGGCGATGGATAGGGACGACTGGAAAAATATTCTTGGGGAGGATAGGACCCACACAGGGTTGTAAAGCCAAAATGATGATGATGATGATAGCGAACAGAGCTTCTCGGGTGCCTAAGGTATCGCGGAATCCAAATTGTGCACATTTGTTGTTCACATTTTTTATATATTCTGTTATGTATCACTTTTAAAACCGTCTTAAGTAAGTGGTTCATTAGACTAATTATTCTGTAGTCTTCGCATCTTTTTGTATTTTTTTGGTATAGTTACGAAGGTCGACTTTAACCAGCTTTGGGAAATATTTCCAGTTATATATATTTTGTTAAATATAGTCGTTATTCATTTTATTTCTTATTCATCCATAAGTTTCAGGAATTCTGTATAAAATTTGTCAGGCCCTACAGCTTTACCATCTTTAGTTTTTCTAATAGCTGCCCTGACTTCTTCAATGGTAATCGAGGGTCCTGTTTGGCATTCTATGTCTTCAATGACAATCTACCTTTCATCTGCAAATGTTACTTCCACATATTTTTTTCAAGTGTCCAGTCTCTCTTCCACACTTAGTAGTGGATTACCTTGGTTGTCTGCCAAACATCCAACTCTTCTAGGCTTGTGTAAACCTGTAGCTTCTTTAACTTTTTTTTGCATATTGAATGAATCGTGTTTCTGTTGTAATAACTGTATTTCCACACATTGTTCTCTCAGCTGTGTGTATTAGCCATTCTGATTGCTTTTTTGATCTCTTTGTCCATTTTTTTGTATAATGTCTGGTCCTGATCTTTGACCTTTCGTCTCTTTTCCATCATATCTAGAATCTAATTTGTCATCCACGATTTCTTCTTCATTTTTGGTGGTTTGAGGAATTTTTCTTGTATGTTTTGGGAAACTATGTAATTTTTCTAGCTACTGGTCTATTAAATTCGTTTGAATAACGGTATTTAAATTGCTATGTATATACTGTTTTACATTCTGTTCTGTGCGTTGGTCTTTGAGTAGTCTGATGCCGTATTTTGGGTTGATGCTACATCGAATCTTCTTTAGCTTGACCCTCATTTTGCAAATCATTGAGTTATGGTCTGACTTGATATTGGCTCCTGGATATGTCTTGCCTCATGTAATGCTGTTACGAAATTTTTTATTAATCATAATGTAATATTTTTGATTTCTGACTACTCGTAAGAGGCCTGAAGTATCTTGAGGTGATTTCCACGTGTATAATCTTCTGTATGGGAGTTTAAAGTAAGTGTTAGTAGTTACAAACTCTTCTTTTGATACAAATTCACCCAATCAATCTCCTCGCTCATTTCTTTTTTCAAGCCCAAACTGTCCTATGAATTCTAACGATTATCTTCTACCAATATTGGCATTTAAATCAACCATAATCAAGGTTAGATCTTTTTTAGTATAATTGATTATTGGAATTATATTTATTAAATTCTCTACATTAACTTTCTATATGTCTCATTTTTGAGGAAGCTTAATTTAAAATTTTAGAGACATTTAAAGTTCATTATGTCACCAAAATTTATAGTTTTTTGTTCTTACTACTACAAATTAAAATTCAGACAATTAGTATAAATAGAGTATTGAAATAACTTTTACATTGTCTATAAAGATTTTACTAATTGATTTTAGTGAATGTTTCTTACCTTCAATTAAATCTTCCCCATCTGGCAAGCAAGTATTCTCATCTTCTTCATTTTCGGGAGAATCAAATGAAGACGTATTTGATCCATCTGATGAGCGAGTGTGTTCTTCTTCATTGTCAGGACAATCATCTGATGCCATATACGACTCATCAGAAGAATGATCACTGTCGTGGAATGGGTCTTCTTCGTCGTTTTCTGAATATATATTAGATTCTGCATCTATGTCATCGCATGAAGATATGCCGCTTATATTATCAGCCAGTTCTTGCAATTCCTTTTGAGTAAGCTTTCTTTTTCTTGACATGCTAAAACAAACCAATGGGATATAAAAGGCCCGTCCAACAAACCCAGTGAGACACATAAATCCCATGTGATTTCTTATGTAAGTTTGAAAATTTACAAAAGTAAACGAAACTCAGATTAACGTATAGAACAATTACATATATTACAATATCGAACCAGGGAACAACAGAAGAAGATATAAACAACAGACTGAGACAAACAAGAAACTGTATAAGACAACTAAACTCAGTGTTGTGGGATCAGAACATTACGATAAAGACAAAAAAGAGAATATATAACACCCTGACAAGAAGTATCCTGACATATGGGTCCGAAAACTGGACAATAAACAAGAGAAATAGAGGTAGAATAAGAGCAGTAGAAATGGAGTTCCTGAGGAGAAGTTGTAGACTTACAAAAAGAGACAGAATTGAAAACGCAGAGATTAAGCGGAGAATGGGAGTGCAATCAGACATAATCGACTATATAGAGGAGAAGAGACTATCCTGGTACGGCCACGTCAGAAGAGCGGACAGAGGACGCTGGATAAACAAAATCACAGAATGGAGCCCGATTGGAAGAAGAAAGAGAGGAAGACCCCGAAGGTCATTCAGAGATGAAATCGACGAGGCTATGGAGAAAAGAACCCTGCGAGATGGAGACTGGAATGACAGGGAAAATTGGAGAAAACGGTTGAGTGAAGGAAGACAGTGAAAACTGTGGAAATCCTTAGTAGTAGTAGTAGTAACAATTACATACACTAAACAACAAACTTACCTTACGATTTTGTTTTACAACGAAGTTGTTTTAACTATAAAAACGTCGAAAAGTAAGAACCACGTGTTGACTGCGTCGTACTTACGAACGAACTGAGCCATCCAACGTTGCCAATATCACTTTAGTAGAGAAACATGTGCAGTGTAGTCGATAAACTCCGATATCGAAGAATATAATGTAAAACGGGACTTATTTGGAACATGAGGCAAATTGAAATTGTCGCTGGGATCTATAAGTCCCACTGGGTCCCAAAGGGTTAAGATATTTTTCATTACCATTGTTGAATACCTTGGGCATTGTGTATATTTATTCTTCTAATTGTGATTTGGCTTGGGTATCTTAAAATCATAACAATATATATATACAGATTGAACCAATTTAAAACGGAACATACAATTTAATATATGTCTGTTTGAACTGCATTTGAAATAGTGGACCAATATAAAACTTGGACAAAAATAAATCCATACCCGGTGATAGACATTGTATAAAATATCGTTCAACTATCTGTCTCCTTTAAAGGAAAGAGGAGCTTGCCTAATAGTCGGAGAGATAGAGCCGAAATTTTGAACTGATCAGTAATATGACATTTCTCCATTGGAATATATTCATTGTAACTGGGTTAAGACTTTGCCTTACAGGCGGAGGCCCGTCGTGGTACAGGGGGTGGCTATACAGGGATGAAGTTGTCATTTTTTTCGGAAAAATTAACGATCGATAATATGGCTGAACATTTGCCCAGAGTAAGATCTTGGTATAACTAGACGAAATCCCAAAGGGCGGACGCGAGAGTGGATACATAAGGGGTGGCGGACAGGGGTGAGGTTGCAATTTTTTGGGGAAAAATTAACGATAAGTAATATGTCCGCCATTTTCATGGCTCATTATTTAGCCCCTAAAAACTCTAAATATAAAAGGGCGGACAGCTGGGTTGGTACAGAGAGCCACAAAACGGGGTCAAATGTACCACTTGCCTGCGCATTTTCGGTCTCGGTAACAATTTTCAAACTGATTTTATTATGATATTTTTATACCGATTGATTTGAAAATTTGTATGCTCACTTCTGTTACTATTCTGAAAAGCGTCAAGTAAAGTTTTCCTCAAAATTTTCCAAAAAAATTTCCGTAAATGAAAATTTTTGTAATTTTTTGAGGTAAAATCTAATTTGTAGAATCCTTTCGATTTTCTGTAAGTTATACCATGATTTTTTTCCCAAAAATTTTCAAACGATTTTTCCGATAAGAAAAAAAAATTTAGAAAAACTTTAAAAATTTCGTCATTTTTCTCACTCTCACTGATGTCATCACATTCATCATCTTCGTCACTTTCACTTTCAATAATATCACATTCATTATCTGTTTCATTTTCAATCACTACTTCTCGAACTGATTCTGGCATATGAGGTCCACTAAATCATTTGAATTTATGTTTCATCTTCAAACTCCCAACCATGTTCTTCAACAATCAATTCTGTTGGTACTTTTTTATGAGCATTTGTCCAAATATTTGAAATATAATGAGCTCGCAGTAGATGTTGGTGTAATTCATCTTGACATGGTGGTAAGCTTGAAGCATCGAAATTTTTTAGTTTTTTTTTAAGGCTCGTTCACATCATGCAACTTACTGCCAGTTAAATAGTGAAACTCTGACATCGTTTACTTTTCTTTTTGGAATTGTTCTCGTCAGTCCTGTTCCATATAAGTGACATATGAAAGTTTCTAAGGTTTCAAAAACTTCATTACAATCGAAGTCAGTTTCACCAAGTTGAATAAAAGCATCTTGAAACTTATTACATTTAGCGCATGCGTCTAGAATTACTGATCTAAATGAACGCGCATCATTATTATTTTAATATTTGAAAATAATAATGATGCAAAATAATATCCAAACAGAATTTGTAAAATTATAATTATCTAATGAAAAAAAATTCAATCAATTCGAAAGAAAAAATATTGAAAATATCTACAAAGTAAATTTCAAAACTTAAAAAATTGATAATTCCACTATTAAATTGATTTTTATTAATAATTATTTGTAAAATGTTAAAGGAATTCTACAAATTGAATTTTACCTATTGATAAATAGAAATAATATATTTTGTAATTGATTATTAATGTAATAATAAATCAAATTTTTCTTATATCTGAACAGCCATTATTTATGCAATATAAATTTAAAAACCTTTTTATTGTAATAAAAAATAAGTAAAATTACTATTTGTTATACCAAAAATATTTAATAGTTAACATTATAAAATTACTTTAATTTAATAAAATATCAAATATCAAACATTTATTCAATTAAAAATTAAATCGTAAAATATTTATATTTAAGAAAAAAATGTGATTTGTAAAGTAAATATGACTTTAGTTTGAAAAAAAAAAACATTATCATAATATCATTTTAAAACTACAAAATATTCTATAAAAGATTCAGACGATGACGTAGAGTTTTATCAAATGTTTTAGAAAAGTTTTTCTAAATTTTTTTTTCTTATCGGAAAAATCGTTTGAAAATTTTTGGAAAAAAAATCATGGTATAACTTACAGAAAATCGAAAGGATTCTACAAATTAGATTTTACCTCAAAAAATTACGAAAATTTTCATTTACGGAAATTTTTTTGGAAAATTTTGAGGAAAACTCTACTTGACGCTTCTCAGAATAGTAACAGAAGTGAGCATATAAATTTTCAAATCAATCGGTATAAAAATATCATAATAAAATCAGTTTGAAAATTGTTACCGAGACCTAAAATGCGCAGGCAAGTGGTACATTTGACCCCGTTTTGTGGCTCTCTGTACCAACCCAGCTATCCGCCCTTTTGGATTTAAAATTTTTAGGGGCTAAATAATGAGCCATGAAAATGGCGGACATATTACTTATCGTTAATTTTTGCAATTAAATTGCAATTTCACCCCTGTCCGCCACACCTTATGTATCCACTCTCGCGTCCGCCCTTTGGGATTTCGTCTAGTTATACCAAGATCTTACTCTGGGCAAATTTTCAGCCATATTATCGATCGTTAATTTTTCCGAAAAAAATGACAACTTCATCCCTGTATAGCCACCCCTTGTACCACGAGGGGCGTCCGCCTGTAAGGCAAAGTCTTAACCCAGTTACAATGAATATATTTCAATAGAGAAATGTCATATTACTGATCAGTTCAAAATTTTGGCTCTATCTCTTGGACTATAAGGAAGCGATAAGTGGTTTGACAGCATAATAACTGCTTGTTTAGTCTAGTTTTTTCAGTGATTCTAGGCAACCTATTTGGGTGGAGTTTTGACTTGTTCTTGAATGAGTTCCGAATCCAGCAGCCTGCTGAAGTATTGGATTTTTATAATATAATTATTTGACAACCTTTTGTTGGCCAACCACCTAGAGCGGAGTTGAGCCGAAATACATTGATAGCGTATGTTCCGTTTTAAATTCGTTCAATCTGTATACTCATATAATTATAAATTATAATTTATTAATTATAATTTATATAATTAATAAATATATATAATTATATAATATATAAATTATATAATAATTATAAATTATATAATTATAAATTATATAATTATAAATTATAATTTATTAATTATATACACCTTGCCTTAAAACCGACTCTGTCCCCAGAGTATACAAACAAGTCTCTCCTAACAGTTCTAGCTTGCACTCTATAGTTTTTTATTGGTTCACGTAAGCGGTTTTCGAGCCCCTTGTTGACATGTTTACATATTGATATTCTTGATACTCTACAGTTCAATTTATTTCTGAATATAATTGTTAAAAAAATTCTTAATAAAAAAGCGAATAAACAGAAAAGAGATTGGTTGCAACGAAAAAATTGGAGACATAAGTTGACTTTTTGTGCAGTGAACTATAAGTGGCTCGAAAAGGAGTGAAGTAATGACGATGGAAACGTTTTATATGCAAAGTGGTTTGATGTTAATCTATTTATTTTTGCTTTGAAAAGAAAAAGGTTAAAAGAAAATAAGAATGGTTAGAAATAAAAATATAAATTTGAGGATTCATAAAGGCATTTATAATTAACAATTAATTAACGGAGAAGAATGGAAAATATAATATAACAAAGATCTGCTTTAAGAAAGACGAAACGAATATCAAAATATATGGAGTACCAATAGAACTAAAAATGAATCAAAATATTAAAAATGCGAGTGGACCGACTAAATTTTTTTTAAATGCATATTTACAATCTACTCATAAACAGTACATTGAGTAATTAGTAAAGGTGATGACAATATTGAATTGATTTGGATTAGAGGTCTTTTGGCCAAGTCCTCTTCAGTATTCGTTCCTCCATTGGTGACTGATATAATTCACTGATAATTTGGCTGTGGTGCGTCGAATTGAGAACTTTGGTCTTGATGGCGTGAAGTGATATGACATCGTTTACGGTTGGTGCTCCTAGGTCATTGTGGATGGTTGAATTGCTCACATCCAAGGGGCGTTAGCTATCATACGCAGTGTTTTGATTGGAAGGTCTGCAAAATTTTTGTGTCTGGATTTTTTTTGCTTGCTACAGCCACAGAGTTCTACGCCGTGAGTCTTTATTGGTTTTAGTATGACTTTGTAAAGCAGTATTTTGTTCTCCAATGAGAGTTGTGACTTTCTGTCAAGTAACCAATTCATTTGTTTTAATTTTATATTGAGCTGAGTTTTTTTAGCGTCAATGTGTTGCTTCCAGGTGAGCTTTCGGTTCAAATGCAACCCAAGATATTTCAGAACGTCTCTGGTAGGAATTGGAGCATTGTTTAGACTAACTTGTGGACAAGTGCGTCTTTTTGTTGTAAATGTGATTTGGGCTGATTTTTCGGTTTAATTTTAATTTTAATTTTCCATTTTGTCAACAAATTTCCTAATGTATGCAAGTAATTTTTCAGCTTTTCAGTTCAGATGCTATGTCTGGGTCTTTGCTTGAAACTATTGTTACAATAGATGATGACGCATCGTATGGCTCAGAACTGTAAACATATTTATTACTAATATCTTTTCTATTCAAGTATTTTCTAGATCACACACTGGCCGGCGGAGACGCAGGTAATAACTGATGGGTCCCCCTCCGATAAAAAACCAGCCTGAGTTCCCATTCATTCGAGGTAATTCTTGTTAACACCGCCACGACCATGTCTGCTTCTAGGGGATTCCGAAACTAACGGAGTTTTATATTTAAAGAGGAATTTTGTTGTAAACAAAACAGTTAGTTTCTGAAGATCGCGCCGCGTTTTAAAATGTAACGCACGTATTATAATAAATGTAAATAAATTATATAATTATTAAGTGTAAAATAAATTAGTACAAATAAAGACTTTAAATATACCACTTTTAAGTTTTATAAGTGTAGAACCTTGAATAATAAATAAAAACAATAAATTAGAATAATAAAAACATAACACTATTTTCATTCTATTAACGTTAACATTCTATTATAGATAATAGTAAGCATGAGAACTGCTTTCCTGGATAAAGCCGGCTAAATGAGTATAATATTATGAAAGTACATATCGCTCATCGACTTAAATAGTGCCGTAACACAAAAAAAAAAATTGAAAATGAGGTTTTTGTCGCAAATGACTTTAAAAATCGGTATCTTCAAACAGCATTAACGTTGTAACTGTAGTGTCACAAATAACCACCTGGAGCGCATTGTGTCGTTATGGCCTCGAGCATTTTCTGTTGAAACCCAGTCTGCTAAACTGCCACAAGCTAGTTTGTCCGTGACCACCGAAAAGTGAGGAAGCACACGGAGAGTGAAATTGTGCCATAACTCTGCTGTCCGTCAATGATAAGCTGTTTTCGTTCATAAATATTGCCTTATTATGTAATGATGTGTTATTGATATGGTGTTAGTATCAATAAAAATACACGAAATGGAACATTAATATTGCCTTAAGTATGTTACGGCACTGTTGTGGTCCGAATTATTGCAAACAATGGCAAGTTTTTTTTAAACAGTGTCATATTTTATGATATGGCATTGTTGTAGACTGAGGTGACTGGATTCTATGTAGCAAGGTTGCCACAATAGTGTTAACAGTTATGTTGTGACATGATTTATGATTAATTTTGGTAATTAATTTGCTAATAACTGCCTCAATAGGATGATGTGACTTTATCATTGTTTGTAAAACCAGACTATTATTACTCATTCTACCTTGACATAGAATTATTTTATTGTTTATTTCAGATTGTGTATTTGGCTTTGACATTGACTTGGTACTTGGAGTAGACTAGAAGATCAATTCCTATTTTTTAAAGATACATCAGCATAAGTCTATAACCATACCAATGAACTCAAGGGGTGCATTAATGCTTAAACTATCGAGAAAAGAATCCGAGGAACTATCCATGTCCAGAAAACTGCAAATTTAATTGTCCATCTCGCATTAGCCATAACGATAGACAGAATATTTTCCAAAATTACTGGGATATGGGGTATTTGCAAACACAAAGAAACTATATTTCCAGTTACATGGACCAAATTGTCCCAAAAGTCCGGTTCACGAACAAGGAAAAACCAAGGTGTGCCAACAATTCCTTTCACTTTCAAGTAGCAGGGGTAAGGATTAGAGTTTGTAAGCTCTTCTACATGAATACTCTAGGTATCAATGATCGCCCGATACGAACAGTTGTTAAAAAAACAAACGATATGGGCTTTCTGCAGCCAGAAGGAAGGGGTAGACATGGCAAACATAAAACTCTTAGCCCGAAAGTTAAAGATTCTGTACGTGATTTCATAAAGAAGATACCAAGAATCAAGAGTCACTATACCAGGGCAAAGTCTACCCGAGAATTTATAGATGGTGGCAAAAGCTTAGCTGACATTTACTGTGACTATTCTGTGAATAAAAAAAAGAAGGGGAAGAAGCTGCCTCCTTGGTTACTTTTTCTCGTATATTTCGGAATGCATTTAACATTTCCTTCGTCATCCCAAAAAAAGACCAATGTGGTCTGTGTGAAGCTCTCAAAAATGACCCAAATGACCAAGAGATTCAAGAAGATTATGAAAACCATCAATACGAAAAAGTGCTGAGCAGGATTGCCAAAGAATTAGACAAAAACAAAGCGAAGGAAAATCCGCTTCTCTATGTCTGCTGCTTTGACTTACAAAAGGTTATGCCATGTCCCATTGACAATGTTTCTCTTTTTTACTATAAGTCAAAACTTAATTGTTACAATTTCACTGTAACTAATATCAATAATTCAAACACAACTTGTTACTTTTGGCACCAAGGCGGGTGCATGCGAGGTGCTAACGAAATAGCAACTTGTAATTTTATCTCACAAAGTTGTCAAAAGAGGTAGATAATGATAATTTAGAAGTTACTTTTTACTCTGATAATTGTTGTGGCCAAAACAAGAACAGGTACATAATATCAATGTATGCTTATGCAGTAAGAACTCTCAAGATTAAGGCAATCAACCATAATTTTTTGATTGTTGGTCACACACAAAATGAGGGGGACGCCGCTCATGCTGTCATTGAAAAGCAAATTAAGAAGACCTTAAGAAGTGGACCCATCTTCATACCACAACAATATGTCACAATTTTAAGGACATCAACAAAACGAGGGAAAAAATTTACTATTAATCAACTGTCTTACAAAGACTTTTTAGATTTCAAAAGTCTTCAGAAGCAGCTGGGATAAAATTTTGAGATTGATCAATCAGGCCAAAAGCACAAAATAACTGAAATTAAAATGATGAGGTTTGAGAAGTCCTGACCGAATTCTTTTTACTTGAACACAAGCTACGAAGACGAAATGCAAGAAGTTACTTTCCGCCAAAGAGCCAATAAATTCCCCTCGAAAATTCCCAATTTACTGCCAGCCTACACAAAAAGATTGTCTATTGATGCTAATAAGATAAAAGATATGAGATTTAATTAAGGCACGTGCATTGTCCTTTGTTCCTTGTAGTTATTAAAAGAATAAATTTCACTATTAAAAGCAAAGTATTTTTTATTTGACATTATAAACTTGATATCCTATAACAATTTTTAGGAGAAAATACATTGGACAATAGTGTCATAACCCACAAAAATATATTTTTTAGCAAATTCTTTAATGCCATTGTCCCATTGTTAATATAGCAATGTATAACAGCCTTGAATAAAACCGAAGGCAAAAATTAGCATTGGTAAGTTGTGAGAGCACGAAATTATTAATTAAAAAAAAATAGCAAACTTTGTTTCGCGTCTCCTGTAAAATTGCGTTTTTCGGGGTTATGGCAGTATTTAAGTCGATGAGCGATATAAAAGCCTTTAATTTGTACTTTGCTACAATAAATTTGACCCAATAGTTTATGCAAAATTAATGGTTGAAAGTCCAAAAAATGCCAATTTTTCGCATTCTTTTTTATGCAAAAAGTATTGTATTGTAGCTCTTTTAATTACAAATCGAATAAAACTTCGTGAGATTCGATCAGTTAATTCTTTTTCAAGATACGTATTAGTGTTTATAAAAATTCTTAATGTTTATAAATTTTTTGCTTTATAAATTAATTAAGCTATAGCGCTCACTATACATTACACACATTTTTAACTTATTGATTCTTATAGCTGAAGAAGATATAATATAATATAATAGCTTTGATATTGTAGCATTTTTAAAATTCAGTATGTATTGAAATCCCCTCGTATTTGCCAAAGCAACGAAGAATATTTTTAGTGTATTTAATTTCCTATTCGTACAAGTTAAGAACATCGAATACTTTCAATTCATCTTAGCGTCACCGAGGTTGAAAATAAACCATTTTAGAGTTTGTTTATTATTTCACAGATGTGTATTTTCTCGGCATTCATTGATCGTTAAACCGCTCGATACTGCGTTTTCAAATAAATATTTTGCGTTCCCGTTCCCGTCAAAGTGTTTTGTTTATACCAAGTTGGGAAGCGAATGATTTTTAAGGATTAGCTCACTCTCGCTAAGGTTGTTGTCATAAGCGGTTGACTTTAGCATTTGTCCAAATTTTTCATCAAATTTGTAATGTCCTTTTGTTCTTTTTCTTACGTTATGAAAAATAAGTTTAGTGGCAGTTAATTGTCCATTTAATAGTTACAGTTAAAGTGAGGATTTGAAATATACCCACATTGTTCCAGTCCTTTTAAGAAGCAAAACTCCAAAGTTTGTGTTCCAGTGCCCCAATTTCCAATCTCAATTTTGTCTTGTCCTATCACAGTGGAGATGAATTTGTTCGAGTGGTACAGAGTTTGAGTTCCAGTAAAGTCTAGTTTCTACCCCCAGAATTTTTGTGTAAAACCCCAGTGCAATCCAGGTAACTTTTTTGTGTTAAAATTTAAAGTAAAGATAGACATTTTTTTAATAATAACAATTTGCTTTCATAACAAAAAAGAATTTGTAATAATTAATGTTCTACTATCTAATCATATTTGACATTAGTTTTGCTTTTTTTTTAAGAAGGTTAACCTCCATGCAGTAATAATTTTTTGTAAGTTTTGTAGCATCTGTCACTAGTAAACAGAGTTTGTAAACGAATAGGACATACGTAAGTTTTTATTTTTTATTATTTTGGTTTAAATCCTTGTAACTATTTATATCGTAATTATTTTTGTATTGTCTATTTTTGTAACTGTTTGTGGCGAGACAACAAATAAATGTTTAATTTGTTTCCTAAACCATTTTGTTTATTTCTCTTAACTAACTCTCTAACCCCTTTTTTGAGTTTATTTAAAAAGATATATTTTGTATTTTTAATTATTATTTCAATAGTTACAACTAGTTGTTGTAATCGTTATAATTTGGCACCTCGAAGCGGCGTCCATTTTAAATTGCTAGAGGTCCTTCCTGTTGTTTTGTCTGTCGATTTGTTCCAAGAGATTCATGTAAGCACCTCTTTGTTTCATTTTTTTAGTTGCCCCAATCCAACCCCCTTTCCATTCAACTTATCCACGACCCAGCTACTCCAAATTAACCCTGAGTGCCGTTCGCATAAGTATCGTTTATTTTGCTTGCCCTATCTCCACTCCAGTAAGTTCTGTCCCCAATTTTTAACCCCCCATAATAATACCCTATGTGATAGGCAAAATATTACGTTACAATATGAGAGTTTCTATCATTATAAAAAAAGAATTTAAAGACAGTTAAAAAAAACATTTCTAACATTGTAAAACTTAATTGCAAAAACGTTCCATTTTTGCACATTTGAATAGTAATTTGCTATAATCGGGGAAATTTTTTTTTATTCGAAAAGCTGGCCTAGGATAGTTAGGGACAATGCGGTACCTATTTGAAAAATCAAGGGCTGAAGTTTTATTGTAAAAAGATTGGATAAGATATAAGATTGAACAAATTCGTCTACAAAGCTTCAAAATGTGGAGATCCAATTTGTTCAGCTTGAAACAATGGCTGCGATACTTTAAAATTCGCTCTATAAACTATATCTATGGTTCTTGTTAATGGATTTTGATGTTTCTTTTTTAATTTGTTTGTATACTCTTTTTATAATATAGTGGTAACTAGTGGGTTGATAACCCTTTTATCTTAAGGTTCCATGAAGGCCGTTGATGGCAACAGAAAATATATTCTATGTCATCTGTCTGTCATGTCATGTGGGACATAACCATTATTTGTAAAAGCATGTATGTTGACCTTTGGGAAATAGAAACAACTTATATAAACATTGATAAGTCTTCAATATATTACACTTTTGTCTCTACAAAACATAGTGTAGGTACATGATATATTTTGTTGTTTAATAATGTTTCTAAACCTTTGAATGTAATCTATATAGTCTAATTTATCCGAAAATCTGTTTGCTTTGTAGTCTACACGCCCATGGGAGACTTTTAATGAGTCATTTGACCCAGCATGAATCACATATAAAACAATACTACAATATATAATGACAACTTTAGAAACTATGCCGTCAATTCTTATCGGTACATGTGAGTCACAGATAAGATAAACTTACCACTCAAGGAGGATGGACTTTTTGGCCAAACATATGTGTACGGCATTTATAACTTAGATATGGAATACAAAAATAATGAGCTGCGATCTAATGTCGTACAAAAATATTAATACCGGGAGCAGAGAACATTTTTTATTTTCGGGAAACTTTTTCCAAATTTTCAGTCATTTGACACAGTGTGTTATTCATACACAAAGTTTCGAATCAGTATATAGATTAATTTTTTGTTTGTAAAGCCGTACATTTTAGCTAAGATAAAGGTGAGAAAAAAGGCGCAACCCTTAATTTTAACCCCCATGCTTTGGGTAGCGATAAGAATTGGCCACATAGTTTCTAAAATAGTATTCGTTTATATGTGATTCATTCTGGGTCAAAGACACAAAAAATGTCCCATTGGCTTGTAGTATATTGCCTTTGGTGACCTTAGGTTTTGAATTCATTTGTTATTCTGTTGGTTATTATTTTAATAAAATGTTTATACATTTTGCATACAAAAGCTTTATTAGGTCTTAAGCTCACTTTTATTCCATTTTTTTTTGTATATAAGAACAAGAACGGTAATAGCTTGCTTTCCTGTTTTGCAAGACATTTTTATTAAATAGTGTTTTTAATTGTTTACATCAACAAGTTTTAGTGGTCCAGAAATAACCTTGATCTGTTGTGTTTAAGGGATTGTATTGTTGGTTGATTTAAGTTTCAATTTTTCCTAACTGCTCTAATAAAAAATTCTGGATTTTGCTTCCTTGTGTTAGTACAATTTTATTTCTGGATTTTTCCAATTTTTGGTAGTATTTGGAGCTTATTTCTACAGTGTGTAAAAGCCAAATGGAATAAATTCATTATTTAGGTTACTGTACATATTTATAAAAAATCCCGAAACACGTCAAATTTAAATTATAACTTGACATTCTTTAACGTGAAAATGCAACCCCTACCTTCAACCCCCTTAGAATGACAGGTACAACCCCCAATTTTTAAAATAGGAAGTATAGGATTGTGATATATCGTTTGAACGGTCTTTTCATTCTCCATTCAAAAATGTTGTCGCTTTCAAGTTTATTAAGATTAATTAAAATAAAATAAATTAAAATCATGTGGTTACAGAAAATCGCTACAATACAATCAACAACTAAAATGTAATGCAAAACGTAATAAAATGTAGAACACGAAAAAGAACTATGAATGTTAATGAAGTAGATGTTCAAAATGTTCATCGCGAACGTCTTGGCAACATCCTAATCTCAAATAAAACTGTCTTCTAATATTATTTAACATAACAGGCGTGATCGACCTAATCGCAAGCGTTATTCGTTCTTTTAAGTCATTTAAATCAGAAGGTTTAGTTTTGTACACATGGCTCTTCACATATCCCCATAAAAAGAAATCTAATAATGTAAGATCAGGTGATCTCGCTGGCCATTGAATCGATCCTCGCCTCCCTATCCACCAATTGGGAAATATTGTATCGAGGTACTGCCGGATATTAAGTTGGTAATGTGGTGGTGCTCCATCCTGCTGAAACCATATCGTATTCGCTGGAACTTGAGGGTTTCCTGGATCAGGATATAAATTTGCCAACGTTGGAATGACATCATTTTAAAGTAGTGCCAAATAATTGTTGCCATTCAAGTTGCTCTCAATGAAAAAGGGACCAATGATATTGTTTCCTACAATCCCTGCCCAAACATTAACCTTTTGAGGGTATTGAATGTGTTCTTCTCTCATCCAGTGAGGATTTTCCGTGGCCCAGTAGCGGCAATTTTGCCGATTAGCATGACCGTTAAGTGAAAAAGTACACTCATCAGAAAACATAACGTCTTCTAATTGGATAATATTGTTATCTAACATCTCCATCATTTGCTCACAAAAAAAAGTTCTCCTATCAAAATCCTCTTCCATGAGCTCCTGAGTAGGTATCATCTTATAGGGATGCAATTTATTTTCTTTTAATATGTTTACTATCGATGTATGGCTAGCATTGAATGTAGTGGATGCCTGTCTACTCGATGTATGTGGATTTTCCTGAAACTCAAGCAACACATCTAATTTTAGTTCATCACTCAGTGCATTGGCAGCTGCTTTTTTTATCTGCCTTACATGACCAAACTCGCGAAACTACTTCTCTATTTTACTTATTGTTCCTTGGGATGTAGGCGGTAAATTAGGAAATTTCTCATGAAATAGGCGAGTTACTTCCTGTTGTGTTCGGGTGTTATCTCCGTAACCAATCATTTGTAAAACTGTTATTTTATGAATTTCCGTTAATCTAACCATTTTTTAGAATTGAATTGAACGAACTTTTTACTTAAATTAAAATACTGACAACTTAAATAAAACAATTTACTAATGAGTGTTAAAATAACGTTGCCACGGAAATTCTTTAAAGTTTTTTAATGGTTACCATCTAAAAACCACATTGCTATGGTTTTTGTTCACTTTCTCATTATCAAGACCTAAACGGGAAATAAGTTTTGAGTATATTTTAGCGAATTTCGGTAACCACATGATTTTAATTTATTTTATCTTAATTAATCTTAATAAACTTGAAAGCGACAACATTTTTGAATCGAGAATAAAAAGACCTTTCAAACGATATATCACAAGCCTATACTTCCTATTTTAAAAATTGGGGGTTGTACACGTCATTCTAAGGGGGTTGAAGGTAGGGGTTGCATTTTCACGTTATAGAATGTCAAGTTATAATTTAAAGTTGACGTGTTTCGGGATTTTTTATAAATATGTACACTTACCTAAATAATGAATTTATTCCATTTGGTTTTTACACACTGTATAATCTTATTCGTTTGCAGTTTGACCACCTTATTTTTTCAGTTGGTTATTGATTATAGGTGTAACAGTGACTTCTGTGCTGTTTTATGCAATAATTTTTTCTTTATTTTTGTTTTTTAATATTTTTTCTAATGAGTTTATTTATTTCTGCATATTCCATTGTGTGTATTTTTTCCCGTCTCACTAATTATAGCTACAATCTTTTCCTTTTATTCTTTTTGGTGTCTTCAGTTTTTTTCGTTTGAAACAATTGTGTTTTATTTCTCTAGTGACAGATAAAATTATCTTCATTTTCTTGCTGGCTTCTTTTAGTATATTTTGATATAAATTTTATTAAATACCAAGTTGTTAAATTAATAATTTTCTCGTTATAAATATATCGTTATTAGTTATTTAACCAACAAGTGTATTAATAAAGGCGATTAACAATTGACATATTTTAACGCGTGAGCGAAGCGAGCGCGTTAATGTTCGAGATTGTTAATCGCCATTTTAATTCACGAGTTCGTTACAAAACTTTTCCGTCGACCGTACTTTTCAGAAATAAAGATATCTTAGTTTAAATATTTATTTACTTAACGATAAACAACAATTTTTTCAGCTTTCATTGACTTTATTCAAAGTTTCCTTAGTGGTAGTTTTATTATAGTCAACATTAATATTCGAAATGGTGCAATTACTGAAATTAAAGGAAGATATTGATAAATGATTATCTGCTGTATAGCATTTTGACAAATTTATATATAAGTCTTCTTGGAACTCTGTAAATTCTGTGATAGAAGGAGTTAAATTCTGGTAGAGTTAAATTAAACGTTTCGTCAATATCCATCCTTTGATTTTTCAAATACACATAATTTTAAAGAATAAAGTAATTATTGACATACAATGACAGATAGTACTAACAGCGGCTACTTCATTTTAAATTAATTTTTTAGTGGTAATATAAATAGGTATATGTTTAGTTGCCTACACCACAGGTCACTGCCAATCACAGAGCGTTTAATTAATTTATGCAAGCAATGTATGTTGTGTTGCCTATAATAAAATCGTTCATTAATAGAAAATCATTCATTAATAGGGGTCATTAATCAATGATTTTGAGGGTGTTAAAATTGATCATAAATGGACGGTCGACGGAAAAATAAATTAATAAACTCTCAATCTACCAAATATCGTTATAGTTAAACTGCTTATCCAAATCTACTAATAAACACAGTATCTTTCCATCGAGTGGTTTACAAATACACTTGTTTCCAACGTTTTGATAATAAAAAAACCTCCTTTATATGATATGTACTTATATGTTACGTCTGGTTGTCTGAAATAAGATAATTGAAAAACGATGCCTAGCAAGGACAGGGAGACAATTATTGGAACTAAAATAAAAACTGAAAGAATATCTCACCAAGAGATATCATTTTTGCAAGAACTGGATCCCGACCTGGGATAATGGAATGTCGATTGATGAAGCCCCACCGAGCGGCCGGCGCGATGTTCTACACTGAAAAAAAAACTCATAGTTTATTTGAAATATAATTTGCTATCCTTAGTATACAAATAGATGAATTTATGTACGACTAACATAATGTGAATATGTATCATTTCAGTATAACAATATATTTTTAGACACAATGTGTTTCTACAACAGCTGGTTAAATAAATGATAAAAATTAATAATCATAATATTTGAATTTCCCATCGTACTAAATTCAAAAACTACGCGATCAGCATGACATCATATCTTTCTGCTGATTCGTATCTTCTGCGCCGATCAGTTTTTCAAATTCGAACTTGACTCCCCTAACTTACTTCATCTCTCGCTTCTCAACTAAAATAGGCAACCATGTTTTATAACTTCAGCTTTTTCATCTAGTCCAGCGTTATGTGGTTGGCGTTTTCCAGATCCATTAGGTTCTATAAAACCTGTGGGTGATAGTTGTTTATTTTTTATCAAAATATCAATTTTTTCTCTTGTGATACTATGTATCACAACATATGTACATTCAACTTCCGATCACCTGTTAACCACAAAAATATTAATAGAAAAATGTAACGAATAGAAGTTTCCAGTTTTCCTAGCATTTGTAGACTACGAAAAAGCTTTCGATACCATAGAACACACGGCCGTAATAAACGCAATGCAAAATTGTAGAATAGACAGCAGATATATTAACTTAATAAAAGAAACTATGAACCAAGCTACAGCTACATACTACCTAAATGAAAATGAACACACGAACCCTGTACCATTAAACAGGGGAGTCAAACAGGGAGATACTTTATCACCCAAACTGTTCACCTTAGTTTTGGAGGACGTTTTTAAAAACCTAAATTGGAAATATAAGGGAATAAACATCAATGGCCGCTACCTCAGTAATCTACGATTTGCAGATGACATAATCCTGATAGCTACTGACCTACAAGAAATGCAAACCATGCTTTTAGAACTACATACCGAATCTTCTAAAATAGGACTGAAAATGAATTTAAACAAAACAAAAGTCATGCACTCCGAAGACACCGTGACAATAATAAACGATAAAGTTATAGAAAAAGTTGAAGAATATATATACTTAGGACAAAAAATAATACTAAATAGGGAAATTCAAACTGAAGAAATAAAAAGAAGAAGAAAGTTAGCTTGGGCAGCATTCGGTAAACTGAACTATATACTCAGAAATCAACAAATTCAATTACATCTTAGATCTAAAGTTTTTGATGCATGCATTATTCCGATATTAACTTATGTGGCACAAACATGGACAATCACAAAAAAGAATATGAATATACTTAGAGTTACTCAACACGCGATGGAAAGAGCA
Organism: Diabrotica undecimpunctata; assembly: GCF_040954645.1. Lineage (NCBI taxonomy): Eukaryota > Metazoa > Arthropoda > Insecta > Coleoptera > Chrysomelidae > Diabrotica > Diabrotica undecimpunctata. Next base: position 16,211,010 of record NC_092806.1, read on the forward strand.
ATACTAGGTATATCACTTAAGGACAAGAAAACAAACACATGGATAAGACAGAAAACCAAAGTCACCGATGTGGTGCAAAAATCATTAAAGTTGAAATGGGAATATGCTGGACATGTAGCTAGGAGCGATCTAAACAAATGGCACAGATCAATTTTAACCTGGAGACCATACCAACACAAAAGACCCAGAGGCAGACTTGAAGAGGCTTATGTTCAGATGTGGACGTGAATGGCTAGACGAAGAAGAAGAAGAAGAAGATACTATGTAGATTCTGGAATATTTCTTTGCAAATTTTTAATGTTTTGCCGTTATATGTGATATAATATGAAACCACAATTTGTCTGTTTTTGTTATTTCCGCGTTCTCCATTATCTTTTCTTTCTGTCTTATTTGACTCTATCTTCATTCAGAAATTAATGGGTCTTTGTCTTGCACTTTTTTGAGAAAATCATAAAATATTTCTTTTTGTTCATCTAGAAAGAGTTTCTTGTGACTTTTATTTTCATTATATAAATCTCGTTTTTGTATACCTTTTCTTGTAATATGTTCTTCTCTTAACATCTTCTTTTCTTTTATTTCCACTCTGTTATATTTTATGATTTTAGGTTAAACATTAGAGTTATTTATTTGGTCTTTGTCATCATCACTTTTATTTGTAAAATTATCATTACTTACTTTGTCACACATATTATTACTGGTAGTAGCTGTTATTTTACACATTTTAGATTCAATTAGGAATATAATTTTCATCTATATCTAAGTTATCACTACCCAAGTATGACACTAATCTTTTAGACTGACCAGTTGCTCCTTATTTAAGTTAAACTTATTTCTTTAATTTCGGCATCAACTAAACGATTTTTTAAAAAAATCCTCGCCTTCAGTGTGTAATACTGTTTCTTCGTTATTTACTAAAACCGCCGAATTTTCTTGTTCGCTAATAACCATATCAACTAACAGCTTTCCACGTGACATACTGTTTACTAATAGTTTTCTTAAAGGAACCAAAGGACCACCTTATTTTAGTAAAATGTCAACAATTAAATTAGGTTTTTTTATGTGTTAGCTATAACCAAAAATTACTGTTTATAAAACATCCTTCTACGTTTTAAATCTAATGGTGACAAAACTTGATATGTCCACTTATCAACTTTTGGCAAAAATTAAAATGAAGTAATTTAATATATCATGTTTAGTCGTTAACTTTAGTCTTCAATAATATTTTTCTTAGACATATAAAGTTTTGGCTAATAGCCACTACACTGATCAATATTCACTTCACTACTGCCACTGGGAATAGGGAACGGTTCATTTATACCATCGATGATGACGTGGCCGGGGTGGAGGTTGGCGTGGTGGTTAGGGTGGGGATTGGCGCGTGGATTGACGTGGGAGTAATATATAATATATATATATATATATATATATATATATATATATATATATATATATATATATATATATATATTTACAAATAAGTAGTCCAGAGATGGAAGTTCCAAGTAAATACAACAAGAGGAAGGCCCCGTAAAAGATGGATAGTTACAAATGCGGAGAAACATTTGTAACAGGAGCATATGCCCCGAGTAAAGGTATATAATATACTAATAGGTACACGCACAAAATAGATGAGTTTTATGAGAAAATAAAAAGACGTTGCTGTAAAAATATTATTCAGAACAGAGAAATCTGTATACTACGAGATTTTAATGCCAGCGTCAAAAGACAAGAAAGCAACCCCTTAGTGGGAATATACGGATAAGAAAGAGTCATAATTTTTCTGAGTGTATATAAAATGTTCTCCCATTTCTCTGAATACAAGATAATAAGACAATAAAAAGACGATACCATGAATACTATAAGAGCAAATTATGATTGCTTAGATGATGTAGTTTTAAAGCTCAGAAATGAAGGTTAATCACATCGGACTTTATCCCTATTCTTAGATAAGACTTTATTAACCTAGAGACAAAATGGTATTCAAATGTTGCATAACGACAACGAATTCAGTTTGATTAAACATTTATACAAATTACGAAAATATTAGAGCTATATTTTTGCTTTAAGTAATAGCAATCATTACATAATAAACAATAATATGGACTTTGATAAAAAACAATACAAAGAATTAATAAAAATATTAAAAATTGTACAATACCGATATTATCTTAAAGTCGAGAATTTTACATAAAATTTGTGAGATGTAAAATAAAATTATTTAATTAACCTAAAATAGTCAACGAGGTATTTCTTAAAAATAAAAATGTTTGGAGAATATTTAATTTGGTCTGGTAAATTAAAGCCGCTAAAAATTGTAAAAACAAAGATTTCGTTGAACCGTGCCTATTAGTTCTATAAATTAATATATATCTGGTTGATTGGTCTAGCACTATTTTCATGCAGATCTAAATTAAAAGACACAAATTCATCAAAATAAGATGGATCTAAATTATTTAGTACCTTGTATATAAAAGTCATTGGCAAATATTAAAACAGTTACTTAACAAATGACCCTACAAAGTACTGTAGAACTCGTTTGTGACTTAAATTACATGGTTGCCATGGTTCTTATAAATATTTGGTACTGATTTTTTTTATGTACAAAAATATTGTTTACCTAAATTATTATTTGGCAAAATAATGACTGTATAACAAGTTGCATGTAATTATATAAAATTTGTAATTTTTTGGATTATTTTAAATTTTTAAAGCTTTTTTCGTTTCCAAATTGTTTAATCAGTTAAATATTGTTACCGTAGATGTCTTTTCGATTATTTGCTGTTGTTTTAACGGAATCCGAGATTTCTAATGTCTACATGCATTCAATGTTACGACCCTCCTTTGCAATATTATGATGCTACACACAGAAACGCCTGAAAATATAACTCAAAAAATTATCTAATTCTTCTTATTAAATTATTTATCAACTTCTCCGTCATGCTAGCCATTTGCGCTTGCCCTTTTTAAAGTCAATGATCGTTTTATCAGCGGATGTAGTTTCACTAAGTGTATTATTTCGCGAGATCGAGCATTCAAAATATTTCTTTATTTTTACTTAAGTTATTCAAAACCTCTCCATTGATAGGTATACCTTCTATTAAATCTGAGAGTGCTTCTTTACAACGCTCTCGGCCTCTACACCACGCAAAGATTATTTGGAATCGACCACAAGCTTATTGCGCCAGAAGTTACGATTTGTTCAAAAAATTTTAAAACCTTTTATGTTAATTTTGATAAGAGACGCAAGCCGCAAAGTTCGGATTGTTTGTGCAACTTTGGACTTCATATGCATATTTCAAATTTCAAACCACCCGGTACAGTCGTAAAAATAATTATTTATATATATATATATATATATATATATATATATATATATATATATATATATATATATCAGCACTACAGGCTCTGTAGGCCGCTGGCTTCTATTGTTATTTCCCTCCATTTTTTTTTCGGTCCCTTGCTTTCTCTCTCCAATTTCTCACGCCTATTTCTAACAAACCTTGCTTTACTGCTTCCAACCATTTCTTCTTTGACGTCCACTTCTTTTTTGCCCATTTCTCCCTCTTTCAGTATTGTTTTAATATTTCGATGCTCTGTCATTCGTATAATGTGACCAAGCCAACTAGCTCTTTGGTTTTCCATACATCTTTATTATTTCCTTATTTGTTCGTCTTCTACAAATATTACTTGTCGTCTCTATTCCTCCGAAGATTTTTCTGAGCACCTTTCTTTCCCAGATCTCTACTTTCTTTTCTTCCTGCTTGTTCATAATCCACGTTTTAAATGCATATATCACTGTGGGTCTGATTACTGGCTCGTAGATTCGCAGTTTAGCTTTTTTTGACACATTTTTTGCTTTCAGTAATGAATGTAGTGACCCTATCGCTCTGCTTCCCTTCAATAATCTTTTGTTTATCTCTTTTTCTTCGTTTTTCGTGTTCGTCATGGTTACTCCTAAGTATTCAAATTCTGACTCTTTTTCGAAACTATAAACAGTCTCTGCTCCTTTCATTTTGACATATTTGTTATTATTTGTTATGTCTTTTCTCATTTCCATATATTGCGTTTTTGTTTAGTATATTATTAATTTGTATCTTTACACTTCTTCTTCAAATTTCTGGAAAACTTTTTCTAAATGTTTTTTTGTTCTCGCTAGTATCACCACATCATCCGCGTACGCCATGCACTGTCCCTGCTATTGAAAATAGTCCTGTTTGTGCTCATATTTGATCTTCTTACGATTTGTTCTAATACTAGGTTGAATAAATTCGTTGATAGCGGATCCCCTTGTTTTAAACCTCTATTCACTGTGAACTGTCTTGAAAAGCTTTCTTCCATTGTAACCCTATTTATCGTGTTCCTAAGCGTCATTATAACTAGCCTGATTAACTTTTCTGGTATTTCTAATGTTTTCATATAGCATCGCTAGATTTAGGGAGTCATATGCTTGCTTAAAATCGATAAATAGCATATGTAATCCTAAGTTTTGTTCGTAGCCATTATTTTGTATTAATTTTAACATTCCAATCACTTTGTTGTCACATTTTATTAATCTTTTCCTAATAATTTTTGCAAGTATTTTATAGACTATTTCTAATAGTGTTATACCTCTATAGTTTTCGTACTCCGTTTTGTCTCCTTTTTGATAGATAGGACAAATAAAAGCGGTATTCCATTGTTTTGGCATTTCTTTCTTTGGCCAAATTATTAGTGTCAAGTGAAATACCACCTACCTAGGATACCACTTCCTCCTGCACTTTTGTTATTTTTTAGGTCTCTCATTATTTCTTTGACTTCATTCAAAGTTGGTTCCTCGCACGCCTCTTCTTCACCTTCTTGCCAATTCTCATTTTTCTCAAGTTCCTCTTGTTGGTCTGTATTTATTAGATCTTTGAAATATTCCACCCGTCTGTTTAATTTTTCTGTTGTTTCACCTAGAAGTAGGCCTTGTTTGTTTCTGCAATACTGTGGATTATTCTTTATAGTTTCCCTGGATTTCTTAACTTATTGGTAGAAATTATTAACCTCTTTGTTTATGTGGGCTTCTTCTATGCTTTTCAATTGCTTTTCTAGCTGTTCTCTTTCCTTTTTTCTGCAAATTCTTTTCACTTCCTTCTTCTTGCCACATAGTTTTCGATCGCATTTTTGGGTATTTTCTTTATCTCTTTGTAGTTTTGCCCTGTTTCTTCTTGCCAAAGCATTCCTACTTTCTTCATCGAACCAGTCTTGGCGTCCTTTTATATGCACTCTTTCTATACACTTCTCCGTTGCTTCCGACATGGCTGTCTGTATGGTCTGCCACTCTTTTTCTATATCCTGTTTGACTAGATCCTCTAGTTATTTGTTTTTTCCTCTAGTCTGTTTATAACCTGCTTCTCTTGAAGGTGCTCTAATTGGTAATTTAATCTATCTAACAGTTTTTGGAACTATTGGTAGTTCTTGTTTTAGTTTTGCTATTATTAGTGTATGGTCACTGTTGGTATCTGCCCCTCTATAACTCCTGCAATTGACTATTGCCTTATCATGTTTGCTTGCAATTAGAACGTGATCTATCTGCTTTTTTATTTTTCCATCGGGAGAAGTCCATGTTACCTTATGAATGTCTTTGTGATCAACCCTGTGCTATATTCATTTTGTTCTCTTTAGCAAATTCTATTAACTTCTCCGTTTTCATTTGAATATAATTATTAAGAAATAATTACAGTGTACAATAATTTTACAAGTCAATTATTAGCTTGGAATGTTCATTTACTACTTTTACGAATAGTAGGCGGGATCTGTTTTGGATTGGACATTTTCCATAGGAAGCTATTTTTTTTGCTGGAATCACTTCAGGATGTGCCCAATATCGATAATCATGATATGCGCCAGTCGCAAACCCTGTGCTAAATTTTTTATTTAACAAAATCTGAAAAAAATTGAAAATTTCTCATTTTTTTGCTCCTATTTTCGTTTATAATTCGGAAAATATTGATCCTAGAGAAAAAATTATAACAAGTTAAAAGTTTCGCTATTAAATTTTACACAATATTTCGTTAGCTAGAAATTGAAAATTTAATGTTTATTGTTGAAAAAATAGCAATAATTGGAAAAAAGTACAAAAAATGAAGTTAATCCTTAAAATGTTTTCGACTTTCTAAACTTAACATACAAGCTCCATATTGCGCCTAGAAAAACCTTTTAATATGTTTAAAACGTGTGCTAAATTTTGTTAAGATCGGTCGGATAGGTTTTGCATAATAATTTTGCAACCCAGCCTACTGAAAAAAAAATCGCAAATTTTCAAATTTATAGTAGGCCCTAAATAAGGCCCTCAGATAGTTGCAAATTTTTTTACACATAAAAGAAGGCGCAAACTTTCAAACGCTCTTTGTAAAATTTAAATCGGTTCACTAGGAGAGCCTAGAAATTTTTTTACAGTTTTAAGCATTTTTTAGGCTTATAAACAAATTGAATAACTTTACGAGCTTTAAACATATCAATTTCAAAATTTATACACTTAAAGAACATTAAAAGACTCTTCTTTAAAAAAAAAGATACATTCGGCTTACTGGTGGCCGAGATATTAAAGGTCAAAGTTGGCATACATTTGCCGTGTAACCATAAGTGATAGAGGGCTCGTTTTTAAACAAATACCCTCGTCTTGTCAAGTACTTTTTAAATGAAAAGTTTTACGTAATGCGCTTTATGGCAACATCTATAAAAAAGACACATAAAAAACCGTTTTCACGTAAAATGTTGCTCGGAATGCATGAGAGGTGGTGGTGGGGGACATTCACTCGAAATGTGAATCGGCGAGTTCAAAAACAAAGCGCGAGCTAAAAATTGCATTACCTCGGCTTCTTGTTAACCAATTTTGCTCTTTTTTTTTGAGTCGATATCTCGGACGACAAGGATTTCAAATATCATATTCTCAAATACCATTTTTAATTGCAAAATTGGGAAATTTGCAATAAACAATTGTATGTTAAACAAGTAATTGCATTTTTTCTTCATGCATTTTTTTGAGCTTGCAATTTATACATTGAAGTAAATTGTTACTTCTAGTAAACAAATATGTATTTATAAATTGCTAATAAATAATTTAAATTGTTAAAACAAAGACGAACGAAAAAAATTTTTTTTTTTCATAAATAAACTTTATTTTGACTCAATCTTCAAATATTTTTTTTTAAAGTCTTTTTCTTTTTTTGGAAGGACAAGAATCTTCAGGTCTGACCTTGACCTTTAATATCTCGGCAACCAGTAAGCCGAATGTATCGTTTTTTTTTTTTCAAGAAGCGTCTTTTAATGTTCTTTAAGTGTATAAATTTTGAAATTGATATGTTTAAAGCTCGTAAAGTTATTCAATTTGTTTATAAGCCTAAAAAATGTTTAAAACTTTAAAAAAAATTTCTAGGCTCTCCTACTGAACCGATTTGAATTTTACAAAAAGCGTTTCAAAGTTTGAGCCTTTTTTATATGTAAAAAAATTTGCAACTATCTGAGGGCCTTATTTAGGGCCTACTATAAATTTGAAAATTTGCGATTTTTTTCCAGTAGGCTGGATTGCAAAATTATTATGCAAAACCTATTCGACCGATCTTAACAAAATTTAGCACACGTTTTAAACATATTAAAAAGTTTTTCTAGGCGGAATATGGAGCTTGTAAGTCAAGTTTAGAAAGTTGAAAACATTTAAAGGATTAACTTCATTTTTTTGTACTTTTTTTCCAATTATTGCCATTTTTTCACCAATAAACATTAAATTTTCAATTTCTAGCTAAAGAAATATTGTGTAAAATTGATTAACGAAACTTTTATCTTCTTATAATTTTTTCTCTAGGATCAATATTTTCCGAATTATAAACGAAAATAAGAGCAAAAAAATGAGAAATTTTCAATTGTTTTCAGATTTTGTTAAATAAAAAACTTAGCACAGGGTTTGCGACTGGCGCATATCGAGATTATCGATATTGGGCACATCCTGAAGGGATTCCAGCAAAAAATAGCTTCCTATGGAAAATGTCCATTATGGTCTGAATTTCTACAGATCCCGCCTAGTCTAGAAGTGTTGTAGTGGTTTGCAACTCATGCTACAAAATTTCGTACTCGTGAAAAATGAGGATCATTTCATACACAGAATATTTTATCATATATTAAGCCATTAGTCCTTTAGTGGAAGCAGTGTACATCGTTTCAAAACAAATGTATGCGGCGACGTAATATGTAAAAATGTGAATATGATATTATGCCCAATAAAAATGTTTGAAGAAACTGTCATTGCATCAATGAAAAACAGTTACACGTTCTAAAACATGTGGTTTGTCTTATTTGCGGTTTGATCGATATTACCTTGCCTACGTTCTGTTTGTATCGTATACAATAGGGCCCCAACGCACGAAAAATTTTCGACAACAGGTTAGTTTTTTTTTAGAAATGGATAAAATTGTAAGGCCTGTATTTACTTTAGAACTTAATTACAAGATAGTTCCTGGTCTTGTAACGATTGGTAAATATGACGGGACACATCCCTGCATTACAGCTGCAACAACTACTGATAAGGTAAATTAAGGAAAACACCATGCTTTTGTATTTTTGTAGAATGAAATTAATTTTTTGTTAATATTTAAATGGCAACATCACACTAAACATATTTTGGTTTATAGAATGTATATCACAAATATTTTAGTTTATTATTTTAATACTGAATATACAGGGTGAGTTTTTAGTACGACATAGGTCGATTATATAACTGTAGGCAATAATATTCTCCATATTTGAAAAATTAGTGGAATTCTATAGCGTGATTAATAACTACCTGGTATAGCAAACATACCATTTTTTAAATGGGACACCCTATATATTTTTTCAAATTTGTATTCTTTTCATAATTATTATTCTTATAGTATTACTATACAGAGTATTTAACAAGTTATGACCATTTTTGTTTCGAAATCCCTATGAAATCAAAACCATGTATATAAAAAGTTTATCTTTCTTCAAAATTTCGGGACTACATTCAATTTTTGTAAGTAAAAATAAGTATTGAGTCATCATCATCATCATCCAGCCCCATTTTCACATCCATTGTTGGATATAGGCCTCCTCCAAACGTCTCCAGTTCTCTCTATCTCTAGCTGCTGCAATCCAGTTTGTTTCTATTCTCCTTAGGTCGTCGGTCCATCGGGTGGGTGGTCTGCCTCGACTTCGCTTGTCAGCTCTTGGTTTCCACTCCAATAATCTCTTCGTCCATCTTCCGTCTTTCATTCTAGCAACATGTCCAGCCCTCCTCCACTTTTGTTTATTGATTCACAGTATAATATCGTCTACGCCAGTTCGTCGGCGTATCTCCTCATTTCTCACGCGATCTTTCAAGGTCAGGCCCAGCATTGATCTCTCCATTCGCCTTTGTGTTACCCTCAGTTTTTCGGCAGTAGCTTTCGTTAAAGTTAGGGTCTCTGCTCCGTAGGTCAAGATGCATTGGTTAAATGCCTTCCTTTTCAGGTGAATTGGGGTATTTGTTTTAAAAATGTCTCTCATCCTTCCATATGCTGCCCATCCCAACGTGATTCGTCTATTTAGCTCGCAGGTTTGGTTGTCTCTGGTTATTCTGATTTTATGACCCAAGTATGTGTATTTATCGATTAATTCTACCTTGTTGTTATTGATCTGTATCTCTTCGCTGGGAACCATATTGGTCATCATTTTGGTTTTCTCGAAATTTATCTCCAGCCCAGTTTCTTGTAGTATGTAATTCAGTTCTTGGAGCATGTCTTTGATCTCTCCCAGATTATGTGACAGAAGCACGATATCGTCCGCAAAACGTAGATGGTTTAAGCTTTCTCCATCGATGGATATTCCTTTCTGTTGCCATGTTAGTCTTTTAAATGCATACTCAAGAACGGTAATGAACAGCTTTGGTGACATGGTATCACCTTGCCTGACTCCCCTTTTTATCTTTATTTTATTAGTTGCTGAATGTAGACTTATGGTTGTTGTGGCCTTTTCATATATATTTTTAACTATATTACAATATCTGTGGTCGACCCTGCAATCTTGTAGTGCTCTTAAGATGGACGGTAATTCCACTGTATCAAACGCCTTTTTAAAGTCTACAAATATCAATGCCAAGGGACGGTTATATTCGTTAGTTTTTTCTATCAGGGTTTTTAGGCACTGCAGGTGATCGTTTGTGCCGTAATTAGGACGGAAACCGGCTTGTTTCCGAGGTTGATAAAAATCCAGCTTTGTCTCTAATCTGTTCGTTATTATTCGGGTGTATAATTTATAAAGATGGTTAAGGTCTGTATCTTGCAGATCTGCTATATCTCCCTTCTTGTGTAAGAGTACAGTTATTGAATTATTCTACTTTGGTGGGATATTTTGATTCCATACTCATAGATTAAAGAGCTTTTGAATTTTGGTTATCAGTACTGAGCCTCCTATCTTTATCGCTTCCGATATTGAGTATTGAGTGATAATATAACAAAATTATTTTTATTCAATAAAGAACTAACAAAAAATATAAATCTTAATAATATGTAATGAATGTAACAATTACTGTGATATTAAGGAAATAAGTCTAAAGTAAATGTTCAAGATGTCCACCTTCAAGGTCTATACAAGTTTGTGACCGATATTCAAATGACCACGCCACATTTGTAAGTCAATTTTATTAAAAGCTTCTATGATTCTATTTTTCATATCATCTGGCGATGTTGGAGGCTTTTGGTATACAAGGTCTTTTATATAGCTCCACATGAAAAAATCAATTTTGGAGAATTCCGGTGATCGCGGTGGCCAAACAGTTAGTGCTCCTCTGCCTATACACCTCCCAGGAAAGTTATTATTTCGATGATTGTGAATAGGAGCAGTATGGTGAACTTGAGGACCGTCGTGTAAAAACCTCATTCGTTGTCGAATATTAAGCGGTACATTCTACAGTAGTATTGGCAAATGATTATTTAGAAAATCCAGATATATGGCACCATTCATACGACCGTCATAAAAAAGTGGGCCAATCACATAATGGCCAACAATACCACCCCAAATATTTATGTACCACCTAGTTTGACTATGAGTATTAACACAATAGGGATTGTTTGATACATAGTAATGAAAATTATGCCGATTCAACATTCCATTTTTGTGAAATGTAGCCCCATCTCCAAAAAGCACATAATCGAAAAAAATCGGTCTCTTTGCACTTGCTGCTGGGACCATTGACAAAAAGCTAGTCTGCGTTGATAAGTGCTGATGTGGAGATCTTCACTAGTAGTTATCAGTACATCATATTCCTTTTCTTCACTTAGAACAGTTTTGGTTCTCTCATTTATTTCATATCAAACAGAACCCGTGCGAACAAAACGATCCATTAATTTTTCAAAAGCTCTTGCGTTTGGCTTACTCCGTTCGGGATATCGTTCGAGATATATTCTGGATGCAAGTAATCACTTCCAATGGTGGCCAATCCGTTGATGCGAAAACAGTTGATTTAAGTATTGACGAACTTCTTTATGTGCCGTCTTCTACCGAAGGTTGGCGACCATCAAACGATAGTTTTCTCTGTTTTGTGCCGCATGTATTATGTTCGCAGCTTCTGGTATTTGAAACCATTCTCTCAAGTTTCTCAGCCAGGATTTCTTCTTTCTGTGCAAACCTCTCTATTGACGAACATATTCATAATTATACCCAAATCGAAGGCAACCTAATTACAAACTGTTTCGAAATCTGTACAACTGCCTAGATGGGACGGGGTCTTTAAGTCCTAAAAGTCAACACGGATCTACAAAAACAAAACAACAATTTTAATTCGTGTTGCAAAGAATCCAGAATTCAGTACTCGCCGATTAAGTCTGGCAACAGGGATAAGCCAATCGTCTGTTTTTAAAATATTGAAGAGAAAAAAACTGCATCCATATCATTCCACTTCTGTTCAGAATTTACTACCTTAAGATGTACTTGCGCGTCTACAATTTGCTCAATTTTTACAAAATAAGTAAATATTAACCCAGGTGTTCTGGATACAATTATTTTTATTGATGAGGCATTTAGCAGAGGAGGAATCTATAATTGAAAAAATGGTAATTTGTGAGATTTTGAAAATCGTCATATTAAGAGGGAAACCCATTTTCAACACGACTTTAAGGTTAACATTTAGTGTAGTGTATAATGTGTGCTAACTTAATAGGTCTTTCTGAACTTCTTCCCTTAAATCCTTCCAACCAATTTAAAGATTCTTCTGTATTTAGATTATCTTCAAGAACATTTACAAAAATTACTAGAGGATATATCTGTCCTTAAAACATAACTTGTGGTTTTGCACGACGGGGCAGCACACCACATTATTCTTTAGAAATTCGGCTATTCCGCATCAATGGATTGGCCTTGAATTTTTTAGTTTTTTTACTTTAATTACTGTAATTTTTTAATGTTACACATTTAGAGAATAAAATTTTTTAATGTAAAATTAAAATTCATTGGACTTTTTAGAGGCAAAAACTAGATAACTGATTGAATTACATGAATCAAAATAACTTTTTTTGTAGAATTTAACGCTTCCTTATATTTTTCTATTATTTTACCCATAGTTCACCCAAACAAAATTTGCTTTGATTTACTAAACACAAACAAGTGTAATTAGTATCCTCTAATTCCGATGCTAAAATAGAGTCTAAATTAGCAATCCTCATGCCAATTTATAATTTTTAAATACAAATTGTGAAAATATACAAAATTATTGCGAAAATTAAAATCCATATTTAAACACTTGGTATCTCGGAAACCAGGAATATTTGTATGAGGCATAGTGGACAGAATCATCATATTTTGAGGTCTAGAATCGGCAACTCAGAGATTGCACATTCTTAATTAATAACTCTGTATACAGAGTGAAACAAATGTCTGGAAACGCCTAACTATCTCGTAAATAGATGGTCGAAATTGTACAAAAACCGGAATACGCCTATTATGCAATATGTAGATCATTAATGTGATACTTACAGTGTTGCCAGATTTACCATTTTTCTGATATCGTTAGTCACTTTGGTTTTTGAAATACAACTCTCTGTATATTGTGGAATCCTCACTTCAATACGAGTTCAACCATATTAAACAGTTGCTATTTTATCTAGCCACGAAGGTCTTGAATAAATAAAACTTCTCAGTGCCAAATAGTTTTAAAGGAATTCAGTGAATATATTTTATAATGCTGTAATTTTGAGATTAATTCATAAAACTAACAATAGCTTGACATTTATTAATAAGTTTTGTAAAATAAATTAATTGTATTAATAACTAAAGCGACAATTGTTTTATGCATTTTTAAAAGCTCTACAATAAAGATGGGGGCTACAAAAAATAGTAAAGCGTGTATAACATAGTAATTTATTCTTCACTCTCACGTGTATTACATAGTAATTTATTCAAACTCTACAAAATCCAGTTGTTGCAAGAATTAGAATGAGGTGGTGAGTTTGGGGCCAATTTTAATAAGATATGGTTTCAGCAGGATGGAGCTCCTGCTCATTTTGGTATAAATGTTATATAGCGTTATTTAGATCAGATATTTCCAGGAAGATAGTGTAATTGATTAATTACTATTGAACGCCCTCCTCGTTCGCCCGATTTGAATCCTAAAGATTATTTTTATTAAGGATACTTGAATGGTAGAATTTAAAAAACTAAACCAGCAAGTCTTGCAGATCTAAGGCAAATGATTATCGTTAATTTCATATTAATTTGCAGAGAAACAGAATTCTAATAGACGCATTCTACCATCGTTTAGGATGCTGTCAAATTAACAACGGAGGACATTTTGAAGACTTGCTTAGGTAGACATTTAGCAATGTAGTAAACTATTAATTATTATGTTCAAATTTAGTTGTATACATAATTTGAATAAAAAATATGGAGATGATTTTGCGTTTCTAGGTTTTTGTTGTATCTTTTTAAGATATTCCTGACTATATAAAATCAAAAGTATCGTATACAGTCGAAGTGGTACTGAAGTGGAGATTTCAATAAAGGTACACTATATAGAATGTTGTATTTAAAAAACCAAAGTGACTAATTATATCAGACAAATGATAAATCTGGCAACGTTACAAACTTCAAATTTTAAATCTTCATATTGAAAAATCGGCGTATCCTTATTTTTGTACAAGACGGATCATCCATTTAAAAGATAATTAGGTGCTTCAAGACTTTTGATTCACTCTGTATATTGCACGTGCAATTTCATAGTTAGCTTTGTTCTGGTACTCTTCGTTCTGACAAATTTTTACTTCTTCTTCATTCTATTCTTATAGGACTTTTCAGAGGGCTAAATTTAACGAACTGCTGAACTTTTGCTCCCCATAATCCGAGAGGTGTGGGAAACAAGCCGCATTCCAGCAGGCTGGAAAAGGGGTAACATCATTAAGCTTCCAAAAAAGGCAACCTCGCACTGTGCAAAAATTGGAGAGGAATAACCTTGCTTCCATCCATCCAATAGCGCTACAGCCCAAATCGGGCCTTGGCCTCCTTCAACAGGCTTCTCAAATCATCTCGATTTACCGCTGTTCTTTTCCATGAACGCGTTCCCAGGCAGTTCCTGGCATCCTCATCAACTTCGTCTTCCCATCTCTTTTTAGGTCTTCCAACAGATCTTTTTCCCTGCACTCTTGCATTTAATAATTTTCTGGGGATTCTATTCTCATGCATGCGGACCACGTGCCCTGCCCACCGTAATCTCTGCAGTTTAGTATGTTGTGCTAGAGTTGGTTCGCTATATTGCTCGTATATTTCTCTATTATACCTAATTCGCCAGTTGTTGTTTTTACTTATTGGGCCCAGGATCCTACGTAATATTTTTCTTTCAAACAATAACCTTGCTTACCGCAATAAATAAAATCTTCACGACCATCATACTTAAAAGATTAACAAACAAGATTGAATTTCGAGCTGGCCAAGCAGGCTTTAGACCAGAATCCTCCTGAATAGACCATATTAGTACTGTGAAGGTAACAATAGAACAATCGGTTGAATGAAACACACCCTTATACATGGTTTTTGTTGACCTTTTAACGTGCCTTTGACAGCTTATCTCACGCTGCTTTATGGAAAATTTTAAAGCTAAGAAACATCCTGCATAAAATAATTTTCATTATAAAGTCACTGTACCCTCAGGCGAAATTCAGCGTGACACACAGAATCCACGAATTTGACATACTTACTGGAGTCAGACAGGGATGCATGCTTTCTCCGTTTCTTTTTAACATAGCTATAGACTATGTTCTCTCCAAACTAGACTCCGACACAAGAGGGATACAATGGACGTTAACACACGCCTAAGCGATCTAGAATACGCCGACGATATCTGCCTGTTAGGACAAAGGTTCCAAGATGTGGCTGATCAATTTGAAACACTTTCGACTAAAGCCAATAAAATAGGTTTGAAAATCAATATATATATATATATATATATATATATATATATATATATATATATATATATATATATATAAGGTTCTTAAACTCCTAAGTGGAGCATAGAGCTTCAGTGAAAACGCGCCATCGGGTTCTATTTTGCGCTAAGGCCTTCACCTCATTCCAAGACTTTCCTTGGCCTCTTATCTCGTCCATGATGGATCTTCTCCAAGTTTGTACTGGGCGACCTCTTTTTCTTTTCCCTTGGGGAAAATCAATATTAGTAAAACCAAATTCATCAGAGTAAATGCAAGAAACAACACGCTATTTACTATCAACAACATGCAGATTGAAAATGTGGAAAACTTTACGTATTTTGGAAGTGTTATAACAGAAAACGGAGGTACAGGGGACGATAGTCGTATGAGGATACAAAAAGCTCAACAAGCTTTCAGCATGATGAACCCTGTTTGGAGATCTGACGAGTATACTTAAAGGACAAAGATCCGCATATTCCAGTCAAATGTCATCTCTGTTCTACTCTACGGATGTGAAACCTGGAAAGTGACAAAAACCCTTACAGATAAACTGCAAGTCTTTATTAATAAATGTCTACGACGAATTGTTTGTATTTTCTGGCCTAACGTCATCAGAAACCATCCACTACACCTGACCGAACAATAAAGTGAAGAACATCAAATAAAGTCCAGAAAGTGAGATTGGATTGGTCACACACTCAGAAAAAATAATTACAGTATTGCAAAGATTGTCCCAGAGTGGAATCCCCAAGGAAGGCGCGTTTTCACTGAAGCTTTATGCTCCACTTAGGAGTTCAAGAGCCTTATATAATATTTATATAAATTTAATACATATAATTACCGTAATAGCCACATTTCACGTAATGTTTATTTTAGGTTTTGATTCATAGCCCTCATAGAAGAAATAATTCTACAACTGGAAGAGTATTTTGGTCAGAATCTAATAAAGAAATTGCTAACCTAAATATTAACCAGACAATTACTTGTCTAACGGTTGGGGTGATTCTACCTGATGATGAAAAAGATATATTACTAATAGGTAATCTGTTATTTATTTTAGGTTTGCTTGAAATTAATGTCTTAAATACATAATATTCTTTTAAAAACTTATTTTTAGGTACCAGCACACATATCTTAGCATACCACGTCCACGACAACAAAGACGTATTATATAAAGAATGTCCTGATGGAGTCAAATCTATTGCTGTAGGATCTTTTAAAGATATCAAAAATGTCATAATGGTCGGAGGAAATTCTTCGGTACACGGTTACAATAACCAAGGGACCGAAATATTCTGGACAGCTGTGGGAGATATTGCAACCTCCCTTATTTTTATGGATTATAATCAAGACGGTCAGAATGAGGTATTACAATTAAAGTATAAAGCTTAATTATAACAAAAATCGTTTTTCATTTTAAGATCTTCCTTTATAAGAAAACATAATACAAAGATATCTCTTGCTGATGCAGTTAATAATAGGGTTCAATATAAATCAAGGAGACTTTATTTTTGTTATTAGCAGATACAGAAATTAGATAAAATTTGTTAAAACAAAATCTAGAGCTAAACAATTTTATACCCCCTAACAAGAAGAGGACAACATATTGTTGTGAACTGTGTCTTTTCTACGACATAAGTAGTGAGCCAGAGGATCGAACTGGCCGAATATGAAGACTTGGATTGAAGAATCTTTCGTCGAAACAATTTCTAAGTGGAATTGGTAGCACATAAAAAATATTTGATGATTTTCAAGCACTTTCTTTTATGTAGTCTTCTTCTTAGAGTGCCGTCTCCCTACGGAGGTTGGCAATCATAATGGCTATTTTATTTTTGAACTTGCTGCTCCAAACAAATCAATCGATCTGCATTGATACCAATCAAGTAGATTCTTCAACCATAAGTTGCCAACAGATCTTCTTCCTTGAATCTTTTTCTGTATTATGAGTCTCGAAATTTCATATTTTGGTCCGCTCATCACGTGGCCTAGGTATTCCAGTTTTCTGATTTGTATAGTAGTAATTAGTTCTGTTTCTTTACCAACCCTCTCCAGTACTTCTTTATTTGTAATTCTATCAGTCCATGATATTTTTAATACTCTGCGGTATAACCAGAGTTCGAAAGCCTCGATTCTTTTTAAATTGCATTTTTTTAATGTCCAATTCTCAGCTCCATATAATAATATTGAAAATATATAACAGCGAATGGTACGTAGTACAATTTTATGTAGTACAATTACAGAATTACTTTGTTACAAAACGTGTTTAACTAAAATAAATTTTATTCGTAATTTTTCTGCTATCTATAAAGGGATTTTTTCAAAGAACACCGATAAGTTGCAAAGTAACTGTAATTACACTACTGTGTTTAAGAAACGTAATGTAAATTTTCGCTTAAATCCAACAATTTATTAGAAAAAAACACACGGCCAGTTTAAATGGCTAATAACGAACTTTTAACGAATTTTTATAAAGTAACTTATTTCTTGACATAATTTCAGCAATAAACCATTTTTTGTCATAAATATTTACGACGAAAATGTATAAATAAAACTGAAAGATTTATTACCTTTTAAATAAGGATTTCAAAAGCCATAAAACCCATTGACACACTTCTAAGTGAACATCCATACCTGTTTCTATCGAAAGCAATATGGTACGAATACGAAAAAGGAGAAAGTTTGAAAAAACGGAAATTTAGGACTGGTTTTAATTTGAGACGAGTTATATTGGACGCAAACATGATATCTTTTCGTATTTTAAATTAATAATTGTAATATAAAGAATAAATAATTCTTGATTAGGATTGATTATAATTGAATACAACCGGAAGTGGTAACAGCTTATGGTAAACAACTGGAGAGAACTAACAGTATCACTTACCTTGGTTGTAATATAAATGAGAACTGGGACATGAGCAAACAAATTAGAATACGGATAGAGAAGGCCAGAGCTGCATTCTTTAAGATGAAGAAACTGTTATGTGGAAACAATATTACTTTAAGTCTGAAAATTAGATTAGTGAGATGTTATGTGTTCTCTACTCTTTTGTATGGTGTCGAAGGTTGGACTTTGACGGATACACTTCTCAAGAAACTGGAAGCCTTTGAAATCTGGGTGTATCGGAGAATCGTACGAATAAGTTGGGTGGATAGAGTTCGTAACGAAGTTGTTTTGTATCGGATGGGAAAAGTTGCGGAAGTCGTCAAAACAGTTAAATATCGCAAACTTGAATATTTTGGCCATGTTATGCGCCACCCAGGGAGATATAATATACTCCATTTAATAATACAAGGCAAGGTAGACGGAAGAAGAGGGCCAGGTCGAAGAAGAACGTCATGGCTTAGAAACCTGAGAGATTGGTTTAACAGATCCTCTGCATCTCTTTTCCGAGCTGCCGTCAACAAAATTACTATAGCCAACGCTCGATAATCGAGCTCGGCACATGAAGATGAAGAAGATTGATTAGCTGTGTTAGGACTTTAACACATATATCAAAAAAGCAAGGATAAATTAACTTTAACGAACATCAGATTTATTATACTTCCATTAAAGATCAGAAGAATCACCGGAAGCTACAGAAAAATATACGAATACAGACTAACAAACGGCAACGTGCAGCTAATAGTGGTCATAGAAAACATGAAATATTACGGGAATCTATATAAGATCTCTTTTAGGACTAAAAATAACATAAGAAACGGACTGCGCTCCAATGATATCTAATAAAGAAGTAACATATGCATTAAAAATAGAGAAAAATGGGAAAACGTACGTCCTGATACAATATTTTGGGTCTCAAAAATTATCGGCCCTGCACAATATGTACTTTTTGCGATTATTGTGATACTTTTTCTGTTTTATATAAATAAAGAAATCGGTTTATGATACTAAAATTTTCTTCAACATCAAATATTCAAAGATAAATTTCACTTCGGGTGTAAAATATTTGCACCATTCGGAAGTTAAATACAAGTTAGTTAATTGTTCGACATAGGTCGTCACTACAAAATGTAATCACTGTTTATTTCAGCTGGTTGTTAGCTCAGAAGATTTCAACATCCGTATATTTGATAAGGATCGAATGTTGGCAGAACACGTAGAGACAGAGGTGGTGACGAATTTATTGGCTTTACCAGAGAATAGATTCGCTTATTCGGTATCGAATGGCACTGTAGGCGTTTACGAGCAAGAAGTCCGATTGTGGCGGGTCAAAGTAAGTAATTTAGATGTTTGAATAATATAAATCCCAATTATAGAAATCATAAACAAGTGTTAGAACAGGTAGGAATAATCTAAAAACAGAGTCTTTTCAGTTTTATTATCGAGGGTCAAGCAAAATACTTTCAAAAGAAAAAAATGAAATAAAATGAAATGAAAAATTGAATTGAACAATAATTCTAACTCTAGTTCTTTAAATATTATCTGTAGACCTTCCGGCGGGCGTCTATCCGCCATTGTCGATACGTTTGACTATAAGATAAAACGGGCATAACGATGAAATATTTACATATGTGATTACAATGCTAAAGCGGTCAACGTGATTTACAATTATATGGGAAATTCAATTATAATAGGTAATTCTATAAAAACGAAGTAATTTTTTAAAATCGGACTTGATTTTTTTCTAGTTCAGTCTAAATTCACAATTCACACTGTATATTATTAAACAATTGGAGCAAACACTCTTTATGAAGCCTGATTATTCCCCATAGGGGCTTCTATACGAAGTAGAAGTTTGTGGGGGAAGTATGCCTAAGACGGCATACTGGGTGAGATGGATTCTTAGATTTTTAATATATATGGCTTCACTTTAGGCTACTTGGTGAGGAAAACACGTGATATTTCTTCTGTGAGTATCATTACCTCGCTGCATAAACTCATTTATTAGTGTTTAATGAAAATCTAATTTTAAAACTAAATAATAGTGAGGTAAGTTTAGTGGGATCGGTATATTCAGCAGCCCGCTAGTTATAACATTTGACTTTTTGTTTCTAAAATAGTTTTAAAAATTCAAATGAGATATTCTAATATAAATATGGGTATTAATCGTCGGTCTGAAATGGCATGGACTGCCAGCTCACATGGATCTCAGTTCAAACTTCTAGATTCATAATTATTCGTTCATTTTTTTATAGATATGGGACGGTATACACGTAAATTTTCAAGGCAAGCCTGGGATAATAATGAAATGAAGCATACCATATTAGCTGTCCGAGAAAAAAAATATTAAAAATGAAAATAGCAAAGCCCCAGGAGAGGTGGAATTATAATAGAAGCTATCGTAAATGTTATGTTGTGTTAAGTTTTAAATCTATCTTAATATTTGCAAACCTACCTTAACTTTAATAGTGACATGTCAAATAGAAGAAGAAGCCCGGGAGTGAAAGAAAAGGACAGAGATTGACAGTCGACAGACTGGTCTTATGGCTTTAGAGATAATTATGTATTAGTTTTAGTTTGTTTTGTAATAAATAAAATATACAGAAATAAGTTGTCTATTATAAAAAAAAAGCCCACAGAGTAGAACAAACAGTAAATGAAGAAGATATGCTATTAAATCAATTAAGGAAACTGTTTAATATATGTTTGCCGCAAAGAGAGGTGTCCAAAGAGTGGAACAATGGTATACTTAGCCATACTTTTGCATAAAAAAGGAGATAGAACGGACCTAGAAAGTTATAGACCTATTAGCCTGTTGAACCACAAATACAAACTCTTCACTAGGTTAGTGACATCAAGATTGAAAAAAAAAATTGATTTCTACCAACCGAGAGAGCAGGCAGGATTCCGATCAAATTATGGTACCAATGATCACATCCATATAGTAAAGACGCTCATTGAAAAATCTATAGAATACAATAAACCTCTTGTCCTCACTTTCATAGATTTTCATAAAGCATTCGACACGATTGAAATAGACAGCCTTATAGAAGTAATGAATAACAACAGGATTGAACATAGCTGTAGTGATCTTTAAGTGTACTTTAAGTGTAAGGTGTAGTTAAGATACACGATAAAACCCTACCAATAAACATAAAACGTGGGATAAGGTAAGGAGATACATTGGCACCAAAATTATTTATAACGTCATTAGAGTATGCCTTTAAGATAGTCAATTGGGACCACAGAGGAGTAAAAATAGACGGCGAAAATCTTAACCATCTCCGTTTCGCAGATGACATGGTCCTTATCACAGATAATTTAGAAGAAGCCACAGATATGTTAAATGAATTATTGGACTTTGCATGTTCGAAGGTGGTCCTCAGAATGAACTTGACCAAAACTAAGTTTATGACAAATATGGTCCCCAATAACCATTTAACTATTCAAAACAAAGTGGTAGAACTGGTGGAGAAATATACGTATTTGGGTCATGAAATAAGAATCAGCAGGGATAACTAAACATGCGATATCCAAATACGAATTACTTTAGCGTGGGCAACCTTTGGAAAACTGCAAGACACACTTAGGGTCAACGTACCAATTGGCCTCAAAAGAAAAGTATTTGACCAATATGCGTATTACCATAACCTATGGGGCGGAAACTATGACTCTGACTCTGAGTGGAACGGTCTATGCTGGGGGTGACGTTGCGGGACCGAATAAGAAACGAAGATTTGCGAAGAAGGACGAGTATTGCTAATGTTGTGGAATGCATAGCGGAACTAAAATGGAATAGGGCAGGCCATGTAGCGAGAATGCATGAATCATATAAACGATCAAAATTACACATTAGAGGTTAAGTGCAGACAAACTAGAGGAAACTACCTACACGTTGGGCTGACTACATCAGGCGTATCACCAAAAATTGGTAACAAAGAGCATAAAATCGCAAATAATGAAGGAGATTAAGGGAGGCCTATGTCCAGCAGTAGAAGTGATAAATGAAGGCTGGATGATGATAATGATGAAGGATTTAGAAAGCAGGTTTTTTGATATGACAATAGCTGCAGTCAAAAGATTGCCTTACGAAGTAGCAGAGGCAAAAACTATCCCTCTTAGATTTTAGCATCAAACCAAAATGGTAGGCTGGGATTGATTAAGAGGATTTGGGGATCCCCAATTTCCCTAAAAGTACCTGAATCAATGTTAGCTGCAAGTGTAAGGTCTTTTAATGAAGTACAAATTTGATTATGCTGCGAAAAATTGACAAATGTAATAAGAGATAATAATTTTGAACCACATAAAATGTGGAACATGAACGAATCCAGGTTATTCACTATCCTTGCAAAACGGTAAGATTTTTGGTCGGAGTTTTGTCAAGCGCAGAACGAGGTCAACATTTAACAGTGGTATGTTATATGAATGCTGCCGTGGCTTTCGTGCCACCAGGATTATTTTCCACAGGAAATCCAAAAAAATCAGTGGATGAATTCTAAAGTTTTCATTCAATGGACGAAGCGTTTCATCAAGTTTGTAAGGCCAACTGAGAAAAAGGTTTATTATTTATAGATGGACATGATAGTCATAAGGGCCTCGAAGTGATGGAATATGTGAAATCTAATGGTGTTATATTATTTTGCTTTCCGCCTCATTGCACCCACAGGGTACTTGATGGTGCTTGATGTGCGTTTATGGACCCTTAAACACTTATTGTAACCAACTAAGGTTGTATTTCAACAGAATATGTCCACTAAACGCAGAGGTTTTTCCCGATTATTTATTTGCTCCAGCAGAGACTACTGATATACCCGATGCTCCAGACGATCCAAATGTAGCTAAACCTAATCTTAGAATCAAGAAAAAATCAAGTGATGATTCTTTGCATAACAAAGATGTTCCTAGTTGATAAGTGTATATATGCCAGGTCCATATCAAGTTCCTTCATAGTAGCCGAAATATCACCTCTTCCAGCTGCCAGTTAGACTAATCGCAAGACTCAAGAGTAAATCACTGCGACGGAAATCAAGGAAAACTCTACACCCAAGATAGAAGTAGCTAAACAGATAAATTCTCAAAAAGAAATAAAAAAACTAGGAAAATGAAGCGAAAAGTGTTCATTGAAGAGAAAGCAAACAGTGATAGTTCAGAGTTATTTGCTGATGACGCTGACAATGAAGATGCCGCTTGTATCTTCCGTAATGAACTATTTTTAACCTCTCGGTTTATAGAGAAATGGATCATATGTCAGATTTGGCAAAATGTCAAGTGCGCGGGTATAGACAAAAAGAAAAAATCATACATTTGTGATACTTCTATGGTGTAGGTAGGTGTATATGGTGTAATAGTAGTGATGCTATATATGTAGGTTACCTTTTTATTTTGGTATGCCGTCTTACCCACAAAGAATTTGGGACATATAGCACCTGTAAGAATTTTTGATTTATTTTTTTATTCTTGTCCTAATTAAACGCTACTTACAATATTTTTTGTGTTTGGTTTCAGTTGTAAGTTATCATTTTTATCATCTGAAATTCTTCAAATGGCATTTCGGAAAAAAAAGTGTGGACTAACTAAAAAATGTATGCCATCTCAGTCATACCTCCCTTACAATTCCTCATAACTAACCCTGTATAATTTTGGGCTACTAATTAGTTTCATATATAAATTATTTTCTGACTTTTTTTTGTCCCATCATCCAATATTGTTTAGAGCTTGGATGATGCTGGAAACGTTTTTAAACTTTATTTATATGCTCAATACAAAGAAATTTCTGGTAAAAATAACATTCCAAAGAAATTTTACACTTAATACCATTTTTCTTAAGAACTTTTATGTGATTTATAAGCGGCACTTCAGTTACTTATCAAAATTTTTTGTCAAAGATGAAATTCGGCATTGGAGTCTTTAGATAGATAATTCAACACAATATATACTCTATATATTACGTGGGAGACAAGAAAAGGGAATATGGGAAACGTGCTTCAATACAACGGAGATTTAATATATATACACCAGATTGCATTGTTCTACTCCCACATTCATGTTATAACAAGAGATGACGAGCCTATGTAAACCGCTATAATAAGATATCATACAAGAAGCTTCGCACATGAAAATAATAGGTTACTATTTTGACACATTGTGGCGTACAAAACCGAATCTATATAAAAAAATTACAAATTGTACCAAATATAAATCAGACGTACACCCGGAAAGAAAAGTACTATACGGTGACAGTCTGGGAATGGCTCGCGGCTAGACAAAACAGTGGAGATGGTCGTGCGGTCCACAAAACAAAAAAATCCGAAGTTATATCAGGGGCGCCAGGTAAATTGGCCCACAGCCTTCCCTACGTTGCTATTCAATAAACCACCAACTTACCAATAGGTTTACTACTAAAATACTAAGTAACAGTATACAACCTGAATAAATAAAAAAATAAATGAAATTGTCAGATTAGAATTTAGTCAATTTTAATAAATAGATTCCCAAGATAGTTGAAAATAAATACATACATATTACATATTACAATATTATTTAACTTTACCATAGGCTTAATAAAAAAATAATATAAAAATGCGGCTTCTGCTTGCCTAACAAAAATTCATAAGTTATTTCTATTTAACAGAACAAAATGAAAGGTAGGACGTATCAAAAGTACCGGACGCTAAGGGGTGTGCGGTTCAATACCAACCAAAAAAAAATAATTAACGCAAATAGGACACCACGTGAGCTCAAGTGCGTGCGCAGAAAATAATATAAAAAAAATAAATCTCAAATATATAACCCCCCCTTAGACGCAGTTTACAAAATTAAAATAGGTATGTGTAAATATTGAATTAATAAAATAAACCGCAAATTATCTTTAAAAAAAAATCTGTAAAGTATTTGTAAATATGAAAATAAAAACTAACAGCAAATAATCTTTAAAAAAAAACTATTGTATTCCGCAAACCAAATTAGACGGTGCTTAAATCTTCCGTTGAAAATTAATTATCGATCCATACCTCGAATATTCATATACTTCACCGCGTGGAATTCCAGTTATAGTTCAGCGTGTCTTCAATCCAAAATCCCATACGATTGCCGATGTACATAGACTTGTGTGACAATGTTGAAAAGTTGAAAATTACAGCCAGATGGAAAAATACGAAGAAGAAGAAGCAGAAAAAAACAAACAAACCAACCAACCAACCCTGAAGCAAGAAAACATTAATTACCATCTGTGTCTAAAATAATTATTTGGAAATAAATATATTGATTTTAACACTTTGTTTATCTGCCTTTTGGCGATAATGGAGCAATACAAAAAAAAACTTGTCTCCGAACTTGAATGTATGAAAACTGATAAAAATGTGAATAGCTTTTTAGAGATGGGATAAAAAAATAACTACAACTTTTTAATTAATTAAAAACGAAATGTTCTAACACTCACCCTTCTTAGCCAGATTAGGGGTTTGAAATATCCCAAATTGGACCGAAGCGTAGCCGGCTATTTGGACTCGTGATTAAGGCTAATTTCTTGATCTAAATACGACTCCCGGTATTCACGTGTACTGTAGATCCGCTTTTTTTAGCGAAATTGTGGATATTCCAAAAAAAACCCTTCCACGAAGGCAGCAAATCCCCTTGAATATCCACACGGTTCGGACTAGTCCAGATCCCACATGGAACAGCAGCAAAAGCAAAAAAACAAAAATGCCGTTTTTAATCTAGCCCAACCTTTCAGTAACACTCTCAAACCTGGAATCACTTTCTTTCCGTCGTCTTTCCGAACACTTGACAACTTGACACACGGAGGTCACCGAATAATACCGAGATTCAAAAATTTCAATTTTATGATTCCAATTCTTCCAAGATAACTCTAGAAAGAACGATCTAAATTAGTTTCTTCACAAAAAGAGAACGTGTTCCCTTAACTTCAGCACAATTTGCCAGACATTACCCCTATTTGAAAATTACTAATTTTATTTTCGCCACCTTGCTTATAATATATTATAGGCAACCGCTCTTACACGCCCTGAATTATTTAAATTTTGATAAAATAGAGGTGGGACTTTCTACTTTAAATTTGGAACGTAACAACACCTCCCTTTCCCAGAGGAAAATTTACGAGGAAAAACTAGACGAAGAAAATTTTCCCTCGCGCTAGCGACACACTACCTAAACTCTGAGCGAAGTCCACACAATCCACACAATCATCATCCACACCGTCTTCACCATGCGCAAGTACTTGGACAACGAAAGACATACCAACCTCAAACCACACGCACAAAGCAACAACTTACTTACAACACTTACTCCACTTCCACACAACAGTCATCTCTCATCGTATGAGATCAAGTAGAATAGTTTCAAATTCCAACGTCAATCTGACAACACTGATTTGGTCGGTTACTGGATGTTGCCCTTATTCGCGACCTCCCAGCTCTGGGGCATCGCTAGTACTTCACTATACCTCGCATAACATGAGTCCATAAGAAACTCTCCACCACTCGACTCTTACTGATACTGCGAGAAACATCTACCGAAACAGTAGTGTAATTCCAATTGTTCATTAAAATAAAAATGAGATAGGTCTTTCAGAATTTAAATCCGTATACAACGAAATTTAGTGAATCATCCAAAACTAAGCTATTATCCAACAAGATTCACCAAAACATAATTATGTGGCTTCGAAAAAATCCCAATTAAATAGAATGGCTTACTAACATCAAAACAAATCCCAACGCCATATCATCGAAGACAACATATTTCTGACCAAACCTAAGTGACATTCAATTCCATAAATCAAAAGAAATTAAGGCTACCGCAACCCTACGACTTCGTATTGGCTACCTAACACAAAAAAAAAACGAATCGGTTGACCATCCAAATACATCCTAAGAACCGATCATAGCCAACACTCAGTCATCCTTCACGGACACAACAAAAAAAAATAAATACAACCAATTTCAGAAGAATTTACTTAGACTAGACAAAACTTTGCTAGTCCGTTCTACTCCGACCTAAATCCTATCGGGATCACCAGTCGGGTTACTAATCCTTAAATCCTTAATATTCCAAATACCTTGATCCTTGCCATTTTCATCCTCTAAACTATATGTCCAGGGGGAAACTTTCTTCTTCACGAAGTAGGGTCCTATCCATCTAGGAGCTAACTTTTTCGTGAAATATTTAGCGGCATCTGACAACACAAAATTTCTCCGCCATACTGACTGATGGGGCTGAAATTCCTCTGGACGTCTCCGTAGATTATAGGTCTTCTCACACTTAGCCGAAGCTTTATCTAAACGTTTTCTAACATCAACAAATAATTCCTGGAGTCCACGCGATCGATTATATCCCATTTTAGCTACTTCGTCCTCCGGGTCTCCGAGTTTGTCCTTTCGGGAAAAATCTCGTCCATCCACTACCATCTTCCGACCGAAATTTATGAAGTAGGGATCTTGACCAGTCGACTCGTGGTATGCAGTGCGCGTAGCACATGCTAGTTTGGCCAAATTTTCATCCCACTTCTTATGGTTGTCAGCTATATAAGTTGCCATCATTGTTTTAAGGGTTCGGTTATAGCGTTCAGATGGATTGCACTGTGGATGATACAACGCATTATAACGAACTGAGACACCATAGGTTTCCATCATTTTCTTGAAAATACCCGAAGTATACTGGACACCATTATCACATAGTAACAGACGTGGAACTCCAAATACGAGAAAAACTTCTTCTTCTATTTTCTTAACGACATGCACGGCTTTTGAGGATCGCAACGAAAATACCAAAGAAAATTTACTAAACACATCCATTACCACTAAGATAAACTTATAGCCTTGAGTTGATCTTGGGAAAGGTCCCATAAGATCGGTTGCTACTATCTCCCATGGTTGAGTAGCTTTAGGTTGAGGAGTCATAAAGCCTTTGGGCTTACCTTGTTCCACCTTATGCATGGCACACAGTGAGCAACGTCCAACGTAACGAGACACATCACTCCGCAGTTTCGGCCAAAAATACTTCTCGTTAATACGCTTATAAGTTTTCAGGATCCCCATATGACCTGCTAAAGGACTATCATGACACAACTTCAGCACTTCCAATCGTTGACCCTTAGGAACGACTTCCTTCCAATTGTCCACTTCCTCGACCAAAAATCCATGACTGGGACGGATGTATTTATAAAGTTTGCCACCAGACATTCTCCACTGAGGATACTTCAAGGGATTAGACTCGATTTTTCTACAAAGTTTATCATACCAACTATCACCACTAGGAAGCGGTACAACCTCTTCAACCATATCAAGCACGGGAACTGACCGAGATAACAAATCGGGGACAACATGTTCTTTTCCTTTCCGATGCACAATCTTAAAGTCATATTGTTGCAATCTTACCGCCCATCGAGCTAATCTTCCAGTAGGATCCTTCAAATTTTGAAGCCATACGAGGGATGCGTGATCAGTCACGACCGTAAACGGAACACCCTCCAAATAAGGACGCAGTTTTTCGACTGCCCATAACACAGCTAAACATTCCCGTTCCGTCGTGGAAAAATTCCTTTCTTGACGCGTTAGTGATCTGCTCAGGAAACTAATTACTTCGTCACCATCCGGGCCTGGCTGCAATAACACGGCGCCCACTCCATATCCTGAGGCATCACATTGGACAACAAAAGGCAAATTGTAGTCAGGACAATTAAGTATCGGAGCAGAAACTAGACATTCTTTTATTTTCTGAAAAGATTCTTCACAACTCGGGGTCCAATTGAATTTTCTTCCTTTCTTCAATATCGCTGTAATTGGAGCTAGTAGTGTCGCAAAGGAAGGAATAAATCTTCGATACCAGGAAAATGTGCCTATGATGCTACGAACTTCCTTGACGGATGTGGGTGTTGGGATACGTAGCATAGCCTTGACCTTATCACCATCAACATGTAGTCCATTCCTATCAACCACATGACCCAAATACTTTAGTTCCGGTCTACAAAATTGACATTTATCCCAGCTAACGGTTAACTTAGCTTCTCTCAAGCGTCTAAAGACTTCCTCTAAGATC
Source organism: Diabrotica undecimpunctata (assembly GCF_040954645.1). Classification (NCBI taxonomy): domain Eukaryota; kingdom Metazoa; phylum Arthropoda; class Insecta; order Coleoptera; family Chrysomelidae; genus Diabrotica; species Diabrotica undecimpunctata. Next base: position 16,240,374 of record NC_092806.1, read on the forward strand.
CTTACATGTTCTTCAATAGACTTTGTCACGATGACCACGTCATCCAAGTAAGTAAAAACATAGGGTTCCAACTCCGGACCGAGGACACGATCTATCAACCTCTGCCATGTAGCCGGGGCATTATGTAATCCAAAAGGCATTCTGCAAAACTGAAAAAGACCTCGACCAGGAACCGTAAAAGCAGTATAAGGCCTGGAAGCCTTAGCAACAGGTACCTGCCAATACGCCGACTTAATGTCTATGGTGGAAAGATAATGCGCGTTCTTTAATTTATTTAAAATATTAGAGATGTACGGTAATGGGTAGCCATCCCTCTCTGTTACGGCATTAAGCTTTCGATAGTCTACGCAGAACCTCCATTTTGGTTCTTCACCTTCTGGAACCTTTTTTTTCACCAAGAGAATCGGGGACGACCAAGCACTATTCGATCGCTCCACTACTCCTTTCGCCAACATATCTTCTAGCTCTTTATCAATATGGCTTTGGATTACTGGGGATACAGGATAGTAACGTTGTTTTATGGGTGCAGATTTACAAACAATCACATGCTCAGTGACATCAGTACAACCAAGAGAAGTGCCCATTAGTTCACGACTTCTATTAATAACTTCATCCAATTGCGACTTCTCTGCATCGGTCAAAATAGTTTGACCTCGGAGATGATCCACTGAACCTACCATTGCTGGAGCGTCCGAAAAATACCATTCGTTATGCCTCAAATCTGGAACGATACCCATAACACGCCAAAAATCAGATCCTAAAATCAGAATGTGCGGTACGTCCAAAATAACTAATACTGGCAAGACACGCAAGCGATCCCTAACCATGAAAGGTACTAAACATTCCCCCAACGATTCACACATCTGACCATTCGCCACTCTACAAACGGTCTTCTTCGAAGTATCCAACTCTAAACCCAAGTTTTGTAAAAATTTCCAACCAGTTCTTCCTACAATGGTCTTTGAAGCACCAGAATCCAATAATCCCAAAATTTCCTTTCCTAAGACTTTAACTTTCAAATATGGACGTTCATCTCCTTCGGAATGATGTAAAATAAAGTCTAAAATAGGACGTAGGTTGGTCGAGTCAACGTCGGCAACACCTCTTCGACCAGTTAGGTGCGCTTCCTTCCGTTTCCCGAATTACACGAAGGACAAGTTCTGACTGTAAACCCTTCTTTCTTACACTTAAAACAGTGAACAGCCTCCTTCTTCATTAGACACCCTACTGCCTTATGGCCTGACTGATTACAACGATAACAGATTAAAGTCCTAAACTTTCCTCTAGCGGACTCCGATTCGGATGAAACAACAGGACCCTCACTAACACTACTACAACTTTCAGCATCCACACTGATATAAGCTAGGTCCTTTTCCAAAGTATTCATTTTCCTACTATTCGGTTCAACATAGTTCCTAATACAATCACGTCTTTCCTCCATACTGCGACATAGAACACGAAGTTCCTCCAAGGTAGCTGGCAAAGGATCACGTAATCTATCTTGATAGAACGGATGCAAATTCCTAATAACTATAGACAATTTAACTTCCTCTGGAACATGACAACGCAAGCGATTAAAGTAACTATTCATTATTGCCAAGTAAACTCCAATAGTCTCAGACGAATGCTGAGTTCTCCTCCGAAGCTCTTCAAAAAGCGCTTCCCCATGGTGAGCTGACAGGTACTCCCTACGAAACTCTTCAACTAATTCAGCCCAACTCCCTACACGTAGACGAACATCTTTATAAAACTGATAGGCTTTATCCGAAAATAAATCTATACCTGATTCCAAAAGTATACTATCTGGTACATGACGAGCGAGACTCAATTCATTCACCATCTCAAAAAATGCAGAAATAGACATACCCCTAGCAGAACCTGAAAACTTTTCTATTCCCCATTTATGAGGAAGTATCATCCCAGAAGAAAAACTAGAGACAGACCCTGAAAAAACATTATTACCAGCTTGTGACATCGCTCCAGGAGAAGAAGCATGAACTTGTCCTACCCCTGCCTGAAAAGACTGATTTAAAACCGAAATCACATCGAGCGCTACTGGTACCGAACCAGATCCGATTGGATGCTGCTTATCATGGAAATCCTGTGACAACTTCAAAATCTCAGCAAGAAAGTCTGACTTAACAACCTGGGCTGCGTCTGCATCGTCACCTGTTGGCAATACCATAAGATCAATTCTCCCCAAGACATGGTTAATCTGTGTCCGCAATCTCAAGGACTCAGCACAAGTAGGAGTTCCGGCAAACTTTCCAACAGCCGTATTCAGCTCCGCAAGTTTAGTCTCGATTGCAGTTTTATCCTGTGAAAAGGTGAATGGGTGCTCAGGATATCTAAAGCTTTCATTTGCTGCCTCACGACTAAGTGCATCAGACAGACTAGACCTCATAGACTCAACAGTGCCAGTAGACACTCCACGAATTTTGAGTTCATATTCCAGTTCCTCTTTCCTTAAGTAGTTGGGTACAAGTTTTCGCACCATCTTGACAAAGTTCAAAATTTAAAAAAAATGTATCAACCGAAAGGAGCAAATATTCAAACAAAATCAAGATATAAGTAAAAATATTAACACACAGGTACAGTTTACTTTATTAATGGGAGCAAACCAAAAGCAAAATAAAAGTAATAGTCGCTTTATTCAATCTATAAAATTTCACAAAAGATTTTCAAAATTTCATTGTTTCAGAACAAATTACAAGTCACAACATAATCTCAAAAAAAGATTTTACATTCCCTAACATAAGTAAGTTAAACCACAATGTAGAATTTCGAAGTCCAACTTCTCAAAAAAATAAATTTGAACTCCAACTGAAATAGAAATATTTCAAAGTCCTAATATATCCATAATTCTTCTAAGTTCCACAACACCACTTCAAAGTATCTTCTTTTAAGTTCCATTTTTGGCTTCTTCCAACTTCACGTCACACAAAAAAAAAACTAGTAAGCACTTCTTGGCATACACTTCCACTAAACACGAAGTTCTAAGACTACTACTAAGTGCAAAACCAGTGGTAAAGTAAATAAATCAAAGTTAGTCAATTAAAGCCCAAACACGTTAGGTTAACTAATTAAAAGGAATCTACACAAGGGGTTGACAAAAAAAGGTTAATTAATTAAGGGCCCCACGTTGGGCGCCAAAATATGTGGCGTACAAAACCGAATCTATATAAAAAAATTACAAATTGTACCAAATATAAATCAGACGTACACCCGGAAAGAAAAGTACTATACGGTGACAGTCTGGGAATGGCTCGCGGCTAGACAAAACAGTGGAGATGGTCGTGCGGTCCACAAAACAAAAAAATCCGAAGTTATATCAGGGGCGCCAGGTAAATTGGCCCACAGCCTTCCCTACGTTGCTATTCAATAAACCACCAACTTACCAATAGGTTTACTACTAAAATACTAAGTAACAGTATACAACCTGAATAAATAAAAAAATAAATGAAATTGTCAGATTAGAATTTAGTCAATTTTAATAAATAGATTCCCAAGATAGTTGAAAATAAATACATACATATTACATATTACAATATTATTTAACTTTACCATAGGCTTAATAAAAAAATAATATAAAAATGCGGCTTCTGCTTGCCTAACAAAAATTCATAAGTTATTTCTATTTAACAGAACAAAATGAAAGGTAGGACGTATCAAAAGTACCGGACGCTAAGGGGTGTGCGGTTCAATACCAACCAAAAAAAAATAATTAACGCAAATAGGACACCACGTGAGCTCAAGTGCGTGCGCAGAAAATAATATAAAAAAAATAAATCTCAAATATATAACCCCCCCTTAGACGCAGTTTACAAAATTAAAATAGGTATGTGTAAATATTGAATTAATAAAATAAACCGCAAATTATCTTTAAAAAAAAATCTGTAAAGTATTTGTAAATATGAAAATAAAAACTAACAGCAAATAATCTTTAAAAAAAAACTATTGTATTCCGCAAACCAAATTAGACGGTGCTTAAATCTTCCGTTGAAAATTAATTATCGATCCATACCTCGAATATTCATATACTTCACCGCGTGGAATTCCAGTTATAGTTCAGCGTGTCTTCAATCCAAAATCCCATACGATTGCCGATGTACATAGACTTGTGTGACAATGTTGAAAAGTTGAAAATTACAGCCAGATGGAAAAATACGAAGAAGAAGAAGCAGAAAAAAACAAACAAACCAACCAACCAACCCTGAAGCAAGAAAACATTAATTACCATCTGTGTCTAAAATAATTATTTGGAAATAAATATATTGATTTTAACACTTTGTTTATCTGCCTTTTGGCGATAATGGAGCAATACAAAAAAAAACTTGTCTCCGAACTTGAATGTATGAAAACTGATAAAAATGTGAATAGCTTTTTAGAGATGGGATAAAAAAATAACTACAACTTTTTAATTAATTAAAAACGAAATGTTCTAACACTCACCCTTCTTAGCCAGATTAGGGGTTTGAAATATCCCAAATTGGACCGAAGCGTAGCCGGCTATTTGGACTCGTGATTAAGGCTAATTTCTTGATCTAAATACGACTCCCGGTATTCACGTGTACTGTAGATCCGCTTTTTTTAGCGAAATTGTGGATATTCCAAAAAAAACCCTTCCACGAAGGCAGCAAATCCCCTTGAATATCCACACGGTTCGGACTAGTCCAGATCCCACATGGAACAGCAGCAAAAGCAAAAAAACAAAAATGCCGTTTTTAATCTAGCCCAACCTTTCAGTAACACTCTCAAACCTGGAATCACTTTCTTTCCGTCGTCTTTCCGAACACTTGACAACTTGACACACGGAGGTCACCGAATAATACCGAGATTCAAAAATTTCAATTTTATGATTCCAATTCTTCCAAGATAACTCTAGAAAGAACGATCTAAATTAGTTTCTTCACAAAAAGAGAACGTGTTCCCTTAACTTCAGCACAATTTGCCAGACATTACCCCTATTTGAAAATTACTAATTTTATTTTCGCCACCTTGCTTATAATATATTATAGGCAACCGCTCTTACACGCCCTGAATTATTTAAATTTTGATAAAATAGAGGTGGGACTTTCTACTTTAAATTTGGAACGTAACAACATATTTCTACAGTTCGTAATATTTACCCTATAAAAAAACCGAAATTAAATAATTATTCAAAAAATCACGTTCAAATATAAATCTATCAAATTTTAAGGCTTGGTTGGGAAAGCTGTAGCAAATGCTTTAGTAGCATTTTATCATAAAAAATATGTGTTATAAATTATAGATCAATTTTTTATATTAATTGAACTGTAGTTGTTGCGGTATTTTTGATAAAAATAAATAAAAATTATAAAAATAGCACTTTTATCGCTACAAAACTACACTTTACAATAACTACAAAAACTATCTAAATACAGTTTTATCAAACCACTAATATTTACGTATGATGTGTGTTACTATGTTTTTTAGTCTAAGCACTTCGCCATTTCATTGCATTATTACGATCTTCTTGGGCAAGGAACGCCTCAACTGGTTACAGGATGGTCTAATGGTAAGGTGGATTTTAGGTCTATTAAAACCGGAGAAGTCCTTTTTAAAGACACCATGAGTTCTGGAGTATCGGGTGTAGTAGAAGGTGATTATAGATCTATTGGGAAGAATGATTTGATTTGTATATCCTCAGAAGGAGAAGGTATGAAACTGAATTAAGTTATTATTTAGTTTATATTTTTTGTTTTCTTTGATTCTGTTTACCAACAAAACTAGTGACATTATTTTTATTCTCTAAAAACACTTAAACATTTTACGCTTCAGCTGAAATAGTTTTTGGCATCTATACATTGTTTAATTCGTATTTTGAAAACCATTACCTAGGTGGAAATCGAAACGTCAAATATAAAGTATTTCTTAATTAAAATTGCAGTATATTCTAATAAAATAGAGTAGGTAATATAACAATGTCATAAGAATATAGTTTTTGTACTCCTCTTAAGATATGTATCTCTTTTGATGTATTTCCATTAATTCAGTGACCCCTGACCTGGTTCCCATACAAGTTGGCAATTATTCGAGTATCTCTTATTATTTAGACCGATTTTCTTGAGTATTTCCATAAGCTTGTCATGCTGTACTGTATCAAAAGCTTTTTCATAGTCAATGGTACCTAGCCTATTGAGAATAATAAAAAAGAACAAATCTTACAATATAATGTTTATAAAATGTAATATAATGTAATATATAATAAAAGGGAGTATAGAGAATTACTGTTCCATTAAGGAAAGTAATTTTGTCCAATTTGTGAGGACATTTTAAAAGTACTTAGTTTCTAATTTATTGACTTAAATTTGATTGTTAGAATGCTTGTTTTGTATTCAGTTTAGTCGTTAGTCCTTAGTTTAAATTACAGATATTATTGCCTTAAATGACTTAACATTTTGTTAAAATATTTTGTTGGTAATAATTGTTTATATTCGTTCGTTATAATTTGAGATTTATTTATTGAAAAGCTCTATCACTTTAGTTAAGGGTTACACAACTACCAAAGTCTTAACAACAAACAAAGGATCCGAATCAGATCAGAACCTGATCAGAGAATTGTTAGCTCAAAAGCAGTCCCTTCTGATGGAACTAAAGCATTACGACGTGAACACAAAATATAACGAAAATATTTTTTACGAAACTGAGAGTTACGAAAATAGTGGTGTTATACCTGCGAACACTAGGTTGGAGCTTGCGATTAGCACCAATAGCACTGATCCAAAAGTAAGTATACTTTCTAAATCAAAATATAGAATTTAAAATTGCCTTAGGCTTCTTAAATACGTATTTTATCTATCCAAAACTAATGATTATGAACGGTCGACAAAGTGCGTATTAATTAACTCGTAACTGGTGATGTGGAGTCTAAGTGACTCTTGCGAAATTAAAAACCGGTTTAAAATATTGAAGCGGACGACTCTGGATGGCCTGCAGCTAAGTACCTTTCTAAAAATAGTTCATAAACCAAGCGTAAGCGTTTTTCTTTGATTAATTTACGTTTAGCGTTTAGCCGTTTGCGTTTGCGAGAACAGACGTTATTGGAGTCAGCGACTCAACGTCTGCAATTCTGCTTGTTCATTGGCGAATTAATACCTCTATTGAAGGTTGTCACTCCATCTTTTGCGCGGTCGTCCGAAATTTCTTTTGCCGATTAGTGACTTATCTCTTGCTCTTTGACGACATGGGTCTTCTCAATTATTCTGCTTATGTGGTTATTAAATTCTTGATTTCTATTTTGTGTCTATTTATTTATACACTGTATGTTACATTTTCTTCTAATGTCTTCACTTCTCTTTCGATCTCTCAGCGTATTTTCTGTAATTCTTTTCAGTATTCTCATGTCTGCCGTTTCTAGTAGCCTTTGCGTTGTGGCTATATCGGGTATTGTTTCAGGCTTATGTCATTATTGGTCTTACACTGGCCTTATAAATTCTTGATTTCATCTCAGTGTCAATGTGTCTGTTTCGCCCTATAGTGGTATTAAGGCATCCTGCCAGTCTATTTGCTTTTTGTACTTGATCTCTCACTTCTTTGTCCAGGTCTCGATAGCTAGACAGTGTAATTCCCAGGTATTTTATTTTCATTACTTGTTCAATACTCATGCCATCAATTTCTACTTTATATCTAGTTGATTCTTTGCTGACTACTATTGTTTTAGATTTCTGAGATAAAATTGTTATATTAAATTCTTTTGCTCTTATGTTAAATCTGTGGACCAGTCTTTGCAGACTATTTTAATGTTGGGCTATCAATATTGCATCGTCTGCGTAACAAAGTATTTTGATTTCTTTGTTTCCCATTTTGTATCCTCTTTCTTTGTTAACGCTTTTGATGATTTCAACCATGATCAAATTGAAGAGCATGGGGCTCAATGAATTCCCTTGTCTTATTTCCCTTCTTATTTCTATAGGTTCTGTAAGTTGTCCATCTACTCTGTTTTTATAATATTTAGGGGAACTTCTCTATTATACAGAAGATGAATTACATCTTTCAAACGCTTTCTTTAGGTCAATCAGACACAGAAATGCTGGTCTATTATACTCTAGTGATAAACTTATCCTCTGATTTATTAGCACTTGTAAAATTTTAGTTGTAAGTTTTAGCGTTTATACCTCTGTAGTTTTCTGGCTGTTTTTTATCTCCTTTTTTGAATAGTAGAATTAGTTCGCTCGTTCTCCATTCTTCCGGTATTTTATTGTGTTTTATAATTTTATTAATTAATGTTGTTAATTGTTCTGTCATTGCGGCTCCACAATATTTCAGTAACTCGTTTGGTATCCCGTCTTCACCTGCTGCTTTTCTGTTCTTCAGGTTTTCAAGTATTTTCCGAACTTCCTGTACACCTTAATGATATTAATATTAACGTATATATTTCAAGTAAAGTAACTTTGTGTACGAAAGTTGTGGCATATTCGAGGACAAAAATACACCATAAGAACCAAAATAGCAATTACCAATCACTGACTTAAATAAATAAATGTTTTAACCATACTCAAAGTTAAGTCTACTTTTTATAAGTATAGAAACCACTTTTTTAATATATGGTATTTGGTTAAATTTGTGTAAAATAAAGGACATTTTATTTCTGATTAAACTAATAATGGTATCGTGAATTGCATGACTTCAATAACAGTTAAATTGTAAATTTTATCTGTCGGTTATAATAAAACGCACATTTTAGCACTTCAAAACTTTATCGATGTTTTGTAGATTTATTCATGGTATATTTCCCTTGATATATACTTTATTTAAAATAAAACTGACTTTGAATTAAATTGGTATATAGAACAAATCAACCTGTTTCTATGAATAACATTTTAATGCAATCATACTCATGTTGCGATGGCGACTCAATTTTGAATTTTTCAATAGCTCCTCCGCAGCTGGCATCATTAGTTGCGGGATATATACTCAAATATAACTAACTAGATAACAAAAAAGGCTTCTATAGTTAGTTTTAAACTTGTTAAAAGTGGTTATTTTTATTTTAGTTTAATTTGTATAATTTATGCTGATTATATATGTCATAGAAAATACTTAAAGGTTATTAGAGAAAAGAAAGATAAATTTAAAACTTTAGGTTTTACATTTATTTGTATAGAAAGATATTTATATAAACATAAAATAAAAAAAAAACTGAAGATGTACAATTTTTCTTTAAATATGAGATTATTACTACAAATAAGACAAAATTTTTGGATTTTAAAATGGTTAAAAGACAACTGCTACTTTTCAGAGAATCCACACTATCATCTTTACTATCTACCTGCAAATGTACTATTAATTCATCTGCAATTAAATCTGGAATGGATTCCTTCTCCACAAAATCAGACTCGAAAGAAATGACGCATTCCCAATATTTTTCTACTCCTCCTGGGAAAATTTAAAGAAACATTCATCACATGCTTTATAAACATTTTAAAATTTAAAGCCCACATTTTTTTCTGCCACATATAGTTTTAGAGCAGCCCACAGTAATTCAAGTAGATTTTTTTTATATTATCGCGTCAACCTCTGAGGTTATTAGCGACATATTATATACATAAACGTGAAATAATTCAATTATAAATGTGAAATTTTGTTAGTATATTAATGTCTTTAAGGAATTTTACCAATTGTTCAATTTTACATTTTTCTCCAAGATTTCACTTGTTGATCCGATGATATGGTTGGTCTGTCTCTGCAACTGTTATCTTGGACACATGCTAACACTGAGTGGAACATTACAATTGTCACATAAGGTAGGATTAGTGTGTCCGATTATATGCCTGTGGGTAAGTCGGGTATGTCCTAGACGAAGTCGAGTAACATTTGATGTTTCCACGGTTTTACATATGTTTTCACTTCGCGAAGTTTCAACTGTCCCACTGGTTTTACCACAAATTTTCGGCCTTCGCTTTAACAAAGGATTTTAAATTATTTAGTACTACATTTCTCACTTTACTCGCGGTTTCATTACGTGATGGAAGTTAGAAAGTTTTGTAAGTTTTTTTGTGAAGGGATTTTTTATTAAGAGGTATCCTTCTTTCTAAAGATATTTAAGGATATGTCAGATTAAGGAATGCTTATTGTTCAAGGAGGATGATTTCTTATGTAATAGGAATAGATATTTGGTAAGCCATAAGAGTTTGCCTAACTCTTTGGTAGAATGGTGGTTTCACATTCCTATTTTCAGTATATAAGTTTTTAAAACGATCAGTAAATATGTTATTTCTAGTTGGATTGTTCGGATTAGAATTAGCGACAAATGCATATGTAAGAGTTAAATACATCCTTGTATATTTAAGTGGTGCTTCTTCAGTTTTTGCTCTCAAATTTTCTGTTGGGCTGGTTCGAAATGCTCCTGTGGGTATTCTTAATGCCGTAGTTTGAATAACCTCAAGGTGATGTAATAAAGATTTTTTGGCAGATGTATATACTATGAAAGCGCAATCTATTTTAGATTTTATTAGGGTGTTATAAACATGGATTAAGCAGTTATAGTCCGCTCCATAGTTTTTATTAGAGAGTTTTCATTAGATTGACTTCATTTTGACACGTTGTTTAATTTGCAGTATATGTTTTTTTTTTTGTAAATAACAAGCATTTTAATTTGCTGAGTGAAAACTTACATCCTGTTTTCTTCGACCAGTTTTTGAGTTCGTGAAGTACGGTTTATAAGTGACGCTGAACTGAGGAGATATTTTTCCCTGAAAATATTAACACCAGATCATCTGCACATAATCTGCCACGAACCAAGCTAGATTTGGATGGTATAATATTATTCATGGCAATTAAAAATAGCGTTGCACTTATTACAGACTCTTAAGGGTTGCCATTTGCTTGATGTCTCATTGAAGATGAAGACTGGTTAACCCTTACTTGAAAATTCCGTTGTTTAGGAAAATTTGAAATGAAATTAATGATATTACCTTATATTCCATGTGTGAAGTGATCTGATAATGTCATAACGCCATGCTGTATCAAATGCTTTGGTAATATATATGAACACTGCAATAGTTTCTTGTTTGATCGCAAAAGATTTCAGAATTTCAGACTCTAAATCAATGAGGTTATCAGTAGTAGTTCGGTTTTGTGAAAATCCACTATGATGGTTTATCAGGAGGCGATTTTCTTCTAATTTTATTACAAAAAATGTTGCACAGCAAATTCCACTATTAAATTTTTATTCTAGGGAATAGAACTGTGTGACCATAAAATTACTTTTTTTAGTAGTAAATGGAAATAATTCAGTATTAATTACGTCTACAGTTAACCACGATTCTTTTAGGAAAATTATATTAAATTTACAATCGGAAACAGCGTTATAAATGATCTAAATATGGTTTTTAAAAACTTTTATTAATAAAATTAATAAAAGTACATTTTCACAAATTTATAAAAAATACAAAATCCTCTAATATTTCTGTCTTTTAGCCACATGTGGAGCTGTACTTATGCACCAATAACTCAACAATAATCAGGGCAACGATCATTTTTGCCGAAGGAATATTTAGTGGCGAGACTCATGTGATTCATCCACCCGTTTCAAAATTAAAATCACAGCTGCTGGTACCTTTATTTTTACCCAAAGATAGTCCTGTAGATATACATGTCAAGGTAAATATTACTAGCTGATCTAGCGAACTCCGTACCGCCTTAGAATTAATAAATGTTCTGTTAATTTATTAGCTGAGTTCTATTGACTTTTTTATATTACGATCAAATTAATTAAGTTCAATAAATAAGAAAAACTAATTCACGTGGCAACAAAGTAACCATTTGCTGAATGTGTTGCACTCATGTTGATTCTTTTCGTTAAAGGACTTTATGACCTGCTATATTTTTCGTTGTGTTGCCAAGCACGAGAATGACTAAATTTGCTTACACGTTAACATACTACGACTACGACCATGAGAGAAACAACTATTTTCTATATTCTGTAAGTAAACATTAAAGGATTGTTGTGATTTGTTTATTGTCATGGCGAATGCTAGACCAATCGCATGTTACGCAAGTTTAAATTCGAATGGCATATCGGTTGCTATCATCGGAATAAGAACTTCCTCATCATTAAATTTTCCTTAAGAGTGTCATCGCCTGTATTATATTGCCTATAAGTATTTATTATTGCCAACCTTTAGTTGTGAATTGTGCGGTAGGAAGCCAATCACACGTTTTTGTTTATCACACAATCGGGAGCAATCCAGGTTTTTTCAATCACAAAATCGTTTCCTTTCACTTTCGTTGTGGTTCTACCGTTATCATCCGGTAGTCGATACTGATACTCTAAATACTCATGGTTGCCACTGATATAAACTATTACTAAAGCTATTGGGCCGAAATACGTATAAGCGGATGCGCAAGCGCCCTGTACGTGAAACCAAATCTTAACTGTCTTTTCCTTTTTATTTCGATATACTCTGTACGAGTACTAGAAACCAATTCGTTAAGAATTTTGCTTAGTTGAGGAGATATGTTGTGGAATGCAATTTTTAGATTCCCCATGTCTCGCTTAACATCTTTATCAACGTCTGTTTTGCCTTGTAATTCTTAGAAGGCACAGATTAAAGCGGAATTCTTGAATTTGGTTTCGAAAATTAGTCTACGATTTTATTATCAGATGTCGATACATTGCGTCTATACGAAGCCATGTTAGAGTTGCTTCTTAAGACAGAAAATATTTATTTCACGTTCAGAGCGATTGCGAAAGCCGTTCTGATGAGGCCTATTGGGCCGAAATACGTATAAGCGGATGCGCAAGCGCCCTGTACGTGAAATCAAATCTTAACTATCTTTTCCTTTTTATTATTAAGCATTTAACATTAAACCATTTCTTGAAACTACATTAATTGAAAATTGTATAAACAAAAAGTTATACAGAGGTTAAAATTTAAACAAAACAAAAAATGTGCTGTTATCTGGTAATAATTTTTGAAATTTTATTATAGTTAAACTAAAATAAATAAATATCTTAAGACGATTCGTCTTCTTCACGTGTCATATCAGAGTTATCCGACGTTGGCAATTACCATTGCGAAGGCTTCTCGATCTTCTGCCACATGGATTAATTGTCCTACATTTGATATATCAGTCCATTCACGAGTGTTTTTCACCAAGAAACCTGTTTTCTTCCTACAACTCTATGGCCTTCTATTTTGCCGTTAAGGATCAGTTGTAGTATTCTATATCGATTTCCCCTCACTATATATCCCAGATAAGACATTGTCCGATGTTTAACAGTCTATAGGAATTCTCTATCTTTGGTAATCCTCTACTTGCTCATTAGTTTTTCTTGCTGTCCAAGGTAACAGAAGACTTTTTTTGGATCTTCTGTATTTCTCAGATAGGCGTCGTACCTTATAATCTCTCGCAGAATGGGGTTCGGGTGTTCTGTCAGTTCGGCAAATTTAATTTTAGCTTTTCCATCCATTTAATCTAGTACTCTGATCTGCTGAATATCTGGGAACAGGAATATGTCTGCTACGTAACGAGGGCTTTTTCTGCTTATCATAGTATTCCATTGTGGGTAGCTTGGATCTTCTTTCTGTTCGTCTTGCATGTCTGTCCTTACGAGAGAAGCATACATCAGGATGCGTTTTAAAGGTTAATTTGGTTCTTCTCCCGGTCAAGCTTCTGATTTAAACTTGTACCATTTTTGTCTTCTGTGCCGCCTTCGTAATATTGGAGGTAAACACGAGTCCCTTATCCGTGGTAACCTCTAGCTACTTTACGTGATTTGACCATCCGATGGGAGTGTCTGACATCTCGAGTTGTTCTCCTGATTCGCCTCGTTCCTTCTTAAATATCACTACTTTAGTATTTCTTACTAGTTTCTTAGTATTTACCGCAATTTTCCAACGTATGCACCAATCTTCTAGGGCGTCTTGGTTTCTGCGGCATTCTTGATTTCTGTATATTGTCGTAACTTGTCTGCTGTATATTGTCGTAACTAACAGGATTTCGACTTGTTGGGAAAGAGTATAGCTTCTGCGTCGCGGAGTAATAATGGATTGACGGAACACCTAAATATTTTTTTTACGAAAAATTACAAATAACGTGAAAAAAAGACATTGTAGTGACGTGTTAACTCAAGCTGGTCTTAGCTCGAATATACTGGAGTTGAATTCTCAATCTATTAACATGATTTGAATACTGTTATTTAATTAATAAAAAAAAACAAATTATTTAGTTAGCAGTATTTATTATATAGCATATTATTATATAGCATATATTGATTTAGTTCGCATGTATATTGTTCTGAAGCTATTTTCAATAAATTACTATTTATTTATAACTATTTATATTACTATTTATAAATTAATTACTATTTAACTGGGAATAAGCCACAATTAAAGGTTAAAATACGTTTATTGACGTTTCAATTTCCACTTCGGAAATCGTTCTCAAAATACAAACATTAGTAAATTAAAGAAATTTTGTTTTTGTTACTTAGTGAAAAATTCTTCTATTAATTTAATTTTATCTGACTCATCTATTTTGACAATTCAGACATACATTATACATTTTAAAGTAGACGACTTTAAAATGATATTGCCAATATTGTTGAGTTGCGTTCCTGGGACGACTTTACTTATAAGATAGTTCATTCGATTACATGAAATCAACTTTAACTTGAGAATATCCGTCAGAAAAGATCATAACATGTAATTCGTCTTTAAAAAGACAAATACATGCCATGATGACAGTAAAATTCTCCTGTTAGTGATTCCATAGTAAATTATGAGGGAAAAACCAGGAAAAAAACCTCATAATACTATCCCGACATGGTAAGTATTTGATCTTGCATTTATTTTACCTTCAATAAATACCAAATTCCGATTTTATATGTTTGTTATTTAAAAAATATAAATGATGTATTCTCTATATGTTACTGACTTACCAATACTGGTATTTTCTTTTTAATAACTTCCTCTTTCAATATGGGTAACCAGATCCTACTACATTCTGCCGAGGAATTCGCGACACAATTGGTCTCATTTAGCATAATTAGAGCCGCTTCTTTGATTTTTCTCTTTTTACCATCCGTTTCTTTTAGGACTATATTTGAATCATTCCATTGAACCCTATGTTCATTATCCCATGCATGTTTACATATTTGAGATCTATCAAATTCTCTATTTTTAATATAGGATTGATGTTCACTTATTCTAACATTTAATGGCCTTGATGTTTCACCTAAATAAAACTGATCGCATTCACAAGGTATTTTATAAATGCAATTCTTTGTCCTTTCTTGTTCATTGTTAGGTTTGGTTTTGGACAAAATAGATCTCAATGTGTTTGTTGTTTTGAATGTTGTTGAAATGTTGAATTTATTTCCTATCCTTTTAAGCTTTTCCGATAATCCTTTTATATATGGTATTGTTATTTTCCTCGTATTATCCCTTGTATATGTTGTAGGATCTCGTTCTAAGTTGTTTTGTTCTATTTGATCTATTGTTGAAAATTCCTTATTTATAAACGATAAAGGATAATCATTTTTTAATAAAACAGATGTTAACAAATGTTTCTCCTCCAAGAACGAATTTTGGTTAGAACAAGTAATTTTGGCTCTATCGTATAAGGATTTAATGATTCCCTTTTTAATATTAATATTGTGATTTGATTTGAAATTTAAATATCTGTTGGTGTGTGTTGGTTTTCTATACACCTGAGTTTCGTATCCAGTATCGTTCTTAGAGATTAAAACATCCAGAAAAGGTAATGTGTTATTATATTCCTTTTCCATGGTAAATGTTATTGTCTCTTCTTTATATAATTTAATAATCTTCAATAACATTTACCATGGAAAAGGAATATAATAACACATTACCTTTTCTGGATGTTTTAATCTCTAAGAACGATACTGGATACGAAACTCAGGTGTATAGAAAACCAACACACACCAACAGATATTTAAATTTCAAATCAAATCACAATATTAATATTAAAAAGGGAATCATTAAATCTTTATACGATAGAGCCAAAATTACTTGTTCTAACCAAAATTCGTTCTTGGAGGAGAAACATTTGTTAACATCTGTTTTATTAAAAAATGATTATCCTTTATCGTTTATAAATAAGGAATTTTCAACAATAGATCGAATAGAACAAAACAACTTAGAACGAGATCCTACAACATATACAAGGGATAATACGAGGAAAATAACAATACCATATATAAAAGGATTATCGGAAAAGCTTAAAAGGATAGGAAATAAATTCAACATTTCAACAACATTCAAAACAACAAACACATTGAGATCTATTTTGTCCAAAACCAAACCTAACAATGAACAAGAAAGGACAAAGAATTGCATTTATAAAATACCTTGTGAATGCGATCAGTTTTATTTAGGTGAAACATCAAGGCCGTTAAATATTAGAATAAGTGAACATCAATCCTATATTAAAAATAGAGAATTTGATAGATCTCAAATATGTAAACATGCATGGGATAATGAACATAGGGTTCAATGGAATGATTCAAATATAGTCCTAAAAGAAACGGATGGTAAAAAGAGAAAAATCAAAGAAGCGGCTCTAATTATGCTAAATGAGACCAATTGTGTCGCGAATTCCTCGGCAGAATGTAGTAGGATCTGGTTACCCATATTGAAAGAGGAAGTTATTAAAAAGAAAATACCAGTATTGGTAAGTCAGTAACATATAGAGAATACATCATTTATATTTTTTAAATAACAAACATATAAAATCGGAATTTGGTATTTATTGAAGGTAAAATAAATGCAAGATCAAATACTTACCATGTCGGGATAGTATTATGAGGTTTTTTTCCTGGTTTTTCCCTCATAATTTACTATGGAATCACTAACAGGAGAATTTTACTGTCATCATGGCATGTATTTGTCTTTTTAAAGACGAATTACATGTTATGATCTTTGCTGACGGATATTCTCAAGTTAAAGTTGATTTCATGTAATCGAATGAACTATCTTATAAGTAAAGTCGTCCCAGGAACGCAACTCAACAATATTGGCAATATCATTTTAAAGTCGTCTACTTTAAAATGTATAATGTATGTCTGAATTGTCAATATAGATGAGTCAGATAAAATTAAATTAATAGAAGAATTTTTCACTAAGTAACAAAAACAAAATTTGTTTAATTTACTAATGTTTGTATTTTGAGAACGATTTCCGAAGTGGAAATTGAAACGTCAATAAACGTATTTTAACCTTTAATTGTGGCTTATTCCCAGTTAAATAGTAATTAGCATGTATATATAATGTAAATGTATAAATTTTAATGTGGTTTCTTTTATTTAATTATTCAAAATCACCAAACACATCGATTCATTGTGTGTAATTGGTTTTTGGTTATATAGTAATCGAGTTTAATTATATTTTACATAACTTGATGTGCAGTATTATGCGTTGGTGGATAGCTACCCTAAAAAATGCAAATAACCGTATGTAATAGGGGATGACATGCTGTGTTCTGAATAAAGAGTAATTATTTGATTAATAGGTAGCAGTCATAAATCTGCAAAATAAAAGCAAATATAGATATAAAAGTGTTTTTCATTAATATACTTTAAATAATTTGCACACGTTTGCGACAAATTGATTAACCGTAAGTCAATTAATAGAAGACCAATGGAATTAGAATAGAAGATAGCATTTATCAACAAAATATTAGCAACTTAACGTTGAAAGATTTGCTAATCATCTGGAACAAATATTTCGGTATTGCTCGGAAAGTTTTGAGCGTTTGTAAGTCAATATTATACAGTTGAATACGCCCTCTTTTTCTTGTAGTACTATGTACTTCTAGTACATTTTTGTAATGTGATTTTCCGAGTTTTATTCCGCGTTTAATACTTTTGGATTTTGGAAAAACCATGATTTTGACGACGTTTTGGTCTGGTCACACTTGCAAAAGGTCACAAATGTTTTCAATTCATTCCTTTATTTGGAGTTGGATTTTAAATACGAACAACAAGTTAAGTTAGCGTTAAGGAAAAATAGTTTCTCCACGTTTACAATTGAAAAGGCATATAAATTCAGAAACAAAACTAGAAACTCGAAGAAGAAAAAAATCAAACCAATTGGTAAAATAATCCTGCCTTATATAACGGGTTCGATAGAAAAAATCGACAATTTGTAAGGAAAAACAAACATATAAGTTCAAACTTGTATAGTTTTTGACTTCCGGCCTATTACCCAGTATTTGGGGAAACCCCAAGATCTAAGGATCTTGGTGGTGTAAAAAGTGTAAACTGTTTGTTTATTTTATGTTATGGTAGGCAGTAAACAACTGTATTGCCAATGGCCATTCCCAATCTCTAACAGATATGCTGGTGGCTTGCAAATAGTCTTTAGAAGTATTGCTATGATCGTGATATTTAATGGATTTCTTAATTATGACTGCAAATCAGCCTTGTGTAGTACCATCTGGATAATGGTGCTGTATATTACATAATTGGGGCATTTTAAATAACTGCGGTGACTAAAGTGGGTTTTCATCATCATCCTGGCTTTACAACTCTGCGTTGGTCCTAGCCTCCTCAAGAATTTCTCTCCAATCGTCCCTATCCATCGCCTTCCTCGGACAAGCACGTTATCAAGGAACCTTGTTCTAGGTCTTTCTCTTCTTCTTTTTTGACCAATGGGTCTATCAAGGAGCGTTTTTCTAGCTGGGTCATTTTGTTCCATCCGCTGTACATGCCCTATCCACCTCAAACGTCATATCTTAATATGTTTTCCGATTCTGGTTGCTTTATATGGTCTGGCTGATTGATTCTATAAAGTTCGAAGTTGTATCGTATTTTCATATACTTCGTTTGTTTGGTGTTTTTTATTAAACCCATTTTTGTAACTAATTCTTTTAATGCTACATACGGCTCTCATAGCGTTTTTCGTTCTCCCAATTATATTGATATGATTGTAATTGGTGATTGAACCAATGATTATAATTTGTGATATACGTATTACTTTTTCCTGAGCCAGATTGAACAGTATACAGGAGAGAAGATCTTCCTGGCGCAGCTCTTTTTTTTTTGAAGGTTCAGACAGTTCCCCTAAATTCGTATTCTACATTTAACTTTTTCGAGAGTTAGTTTTGTTAAATTTACCAACTAATTTGGTATTATCAGCTCTTTCATTGCTTTGAACATTTTTCTTCTATTCACAGGTAGGCTGCTTTGTAGTATATAAATATGTGATGAGTATCTATGCCACATTCCAGTGATTTTTCTAAAATTTGTTTCAGGATTGCAATCTGATAAATTTTCGATTTACCACCTCTGAAACTAGCCTGGTATTTTCCTACTATCCGTTCTGAATATGGTGCCATGCGGTAACATAGTACTGTAGAAAATATTTTATACGCTGCATTTAAATGCGTAATTCCTCTATGTCCCTTTTTGTGTATGGTGCAAAGTATTCCAATATTCCAATCATTGGGGAGGGATTTCTGTGTCCATATTACCTTTATAAGCTGCTGTAATGCCATTATGGCACCGTGGCTATCTTATTTATATAGCTCAGCTGAAAGATTATCTATTCCAGGTGATTTGTTTCTGGCTAGTTTTTTTAAAGTGGGTTTTATATATCAGTAATATGTGAATAGTGTTGTTGATTATGAAGATTCTAACTTCTTAGGCATTTTGGGTTAGCCCGTTGGCATTCTTGAGTTTGAGGAACTTGGTCATTTGTCCAGTGTTGCGATTACTATAGTCACAAACTTTATCATCGTACTCATTTTTTTAATTGAGTCCCTTCATCATTATTTGTTCCAGCTCGAACATATCACCTTTACTTTCGTGTGATGTCTTGTTTTCGGGTAGCTGCGCACATTTGCTATGGAGTTTCTGTCGTTTGTTTGATGTTTCCTGGGCATATGTGTTACTGGGTTGTATATATTGTTCAGATATAATATTTTTAGAGTTAACTTGCTTAGGACGAAGTGCCGGATATTTTTTCTGCTGTAATTCTTTGTATACTGAACAGCCTTTGCAGTTAGCTGGATGCTTGCCTTCGCCGAGTATGAATTTCGCATTAGTTGACCTTTATTTTCTGGGGCATTCCTCTATCCCGTGGTCTCCGGTGCACTTAAAGTAGTATGGCCTGTGGTTGCAATATTTCTTAGTACGAATCGTAACAATTAAATGTTCGGATAAGCGAAAGTTTATTGAAAACATTCATCTTCACAACTTTGCTTATTAAACCAAAGAACGAGATCAACAATGCATTAAACTATCATTAATAACAAAATATTGAAATGCTTCGGTCTCTTAAAACTTTGAATTGCAGCGTTGGCGGTAAAATAAACGAAAATGTTGCATAACATCGTGACAACTAAATGTTCGGACAATTCAAGAAATTACTACTTTAATATGAGGCTTTAATATCTGGCATTGTTCCTACTAAGGATTTAAATAAGTCAGAGTCGAAACTATCGACTAATTCACCTAATTTACTTTTCAAATCTAGGTCTGGCCTGTCGAAAGCCATGAGAGCACTTTAATTTTATTGTCTCCAAACCATTTTTTTAGTTATTTTAGCTGTATGGCATGCATCACCAGCCTGCTGGAATATAAAATTCAAGTCCGGGTAGAAATCGTGAGTACTTAGTACAAGACTATTTTTCAAAATGTTTTGATACTTTACCTAGACCAGCTGACCAAATCATAATTCCTTTGGGAAACTTCATAGTCTGTTTGAGTCAATATTTATGGAATGCTGCTTCATTTTTACTTCTGATAAACCATTTTCGAAAGTCTTCCACGAAAATATTAAATTTCGATTCGTCACTAAATATGACTCTGGACCAGCCATCAATGATCCATGAAATCTTCGATCTTGTCCAATTAAAGCGGTTGATTAAACTTTTTATGGACCGTTGATAACTGATTCAGAGTAATGAATCGAATTTGATGTTTGGGTGCGAGACTTTCGAAAACGGATTACCAGAAGTCAAAATGAAGCATTCCAAAAAGATTGCCCTAAAAGGACTGAAGCTTTTCAAAGAAATTATAATTTGATTCTACATGTCATCAGCGGGTCTAGGAAGATATGAGCTCTGGAAAGGCACAATTAACGTTGCAAAGTATCAAGAAATTTTGAAAAATAGATTTGTACCAAGTACTCACGATCTCAACCAGGACTCGAATTTTATATTCTAGCAGGACGGTGCTGCATGCCTTGTTCTTCTTAACATGCCATACACCAAAGTGGGTAGGCGACTATCTCATTACTAGAATTCTGTTCTTGGCGGCGTGACACAGCTCGCCTGTATTGTGTATTCCTGTCCATTCTTTAATATTCCTTAACCAGGATAAGGTAGGAACCTTCGATCTTCCCTTGTAGGATTAACTGTGGTATTTCATATTTTGCTCCTTTCAATATGTGCCCAAGGTAACCAATTTTTCGTTTTTTAATTAATTCAAAGAGTTCTCTTTCCACGCCGGCTCTCTTAAGGACGTCATCGTTTCGAACTCTATCCACCCAAGGTATGCGCATTATTCTCTCAAGGACCACATTTCAAATGCTTCAAGTTTGTTGATAGATGTTTTTTTCAAAGTCCACGTTTCCATGCCATTAAGCAAGATGGACCATATGTAGCACTTGACCATTCTGTAGAAGTATTTCGAAATTTAGGTTTTGATTACATAGGAGCGGTCTGAATTTCACAAAAGCTTGTCTTGCCATTTGTATTCGGGTTTTTTGCTGCATGCCATACAGCAAAAATAACTAAAAAAATGGTATGGAGACAATAACATGGCTTTCAAACAGTCCAAACCTTAATTTTATTGAGACAGTGTGGCATAAGATGAAACAGAAATTGCGTAATGATCTCCAGAGAACCGTCGTCGATTTGAAGAGTAAATTGGGTGAATTGGGGGATAGTTTCGACCCTGACTTGTGCACGAACTCTGCCACGAACAATGCCAGATAGGATTGCCGCAGTTGTAAAGGTAAAGTAGAACCTCTAGATCATATATTTTTCTTGTTTGGTGCTGGTTTAAGATCAATAAAAAAAATGGGTAGTGGATTTTTAATTCTACAGTGTTTGACATTCCAAATTTCTCTACAAAATGTTCATGTTTTTCTATAGCTTACTTTATGTTGTTTACGTTGACTGAATAATACATTTTTTCAGTACTACAGTAGTAAGTATCCGAGTAACTCAGAAGCTACATTCTTCTTTAAGCTTATATGTATGAAATTGATTGTTCTTGTCTATTAGGGCTTCAGTAATCCTATGTTTTTAAGGTGCTTTTAGGTTTCTCAGTAACATCTGTCTCTGAATTGTATAATGAGAGGAAAGAAATAAGCTGTAGAGGGGATGAAACATTTCAGTAAATATGCATTGGATGATTAAAAACTATAATTTGAAATGAACTTTATTCAGACACACGTTACACGTTGTTTAACGATTTCGCCATCTTATTCGTTCTCTCTTTAGCACAGCACACGTCCACACATCGGATATGCTGAGCTTTACAAAATAAGAAGTGATAAATCGACTATGCAAGAGAATCTGCTAATAAGGAGAAATCCGCACAGGCACATAATGTCATTATGTATTTTGTTTACATTATTTCATGTTTAAATATGTTCAAATAATAGTTTGCTCTGCTTAATTACATTTAAGATATGCATAATAATCTTATATCTTTTATAGGTACTAATTGGGTATCCAAATAGTTGCCAATTTCATGTTTACGAAATTACCCGACAGCTGCCAAGATTCTCAATGTACTCCTTAAAAGAGGTTGGCCGAAATTCAAGAAGTGAAAGCTACGTAGAATTTAAAATTACCGAACGTCTACAAAGAATATGCATGTGGATCAATCAGAATTTTTTGCTTCCCAATGACATAGAATTTGATTCTGGACCAAATTTAACCTTGAGTTTAAAGTGTTTAAGAAATGATACGGATCTGGATATAGTGTTTGAGATATCTGGAAAAATTACTATTTATACCAGTAATATATCTCTAGCTGCGGATATAATACAGTCTATTGCCGCTTATCTTAACATAGGTAATTTAGAGGTAAGAAAAATATTTTTTATATTCATGTATGCAGATATCAAGTATAGAATGTTGAAAAAATCTGTTAATTGAAAAATTTGCAGAACGATTTTTATAAATTCGAAAATCAAAAGATCTAGACTTAGACGAAATTATTTGCTTCGCCTATTATTCCTTATAAACATCGATATAAACGATTTATGTAGATAAAAATAAAAATTAAATACAAATTTATCCTAAATTTAGGATTAGGTCAAAAATTTAAAGAGCAATGTTTACCAGATGTTGGCAATGTTGCTTAGCAAAATCTTTTTTGTACTTTTGATCATTATTTTTATAATTATTTTTTAAATGTTTACGTTTTTATATTTTAGTCTAGTGCGTCTTTTCCCCAAGAAGAAGAGAAGGTATCGACTTTAATGGGAAAACTACAAGACATTCAAAATGCCAGATTGCGATTAGAAACCGATGTTGCTGATCGAACTTCGCAAATCAGAGCGTTAATTGTTCAAGCAGATGATTGTAGGATGAATAATTTGTAAGTTTTTTGCTATTGATTTAAATTTTAAGCTACTTAAATAAAGGTCATAATGAAAAAAGACGGTAAAAACGCGAATAGAAGTTGTCTTTATGCAAATTTTCGACATTCTTGACGTAATTCGGAAGAACAGTTAAGTTCTCTTTTTTCTATTTTATTTTTTCATAGGTGCAATTTTGCTATAAAATTTTAACAACATTTATGAATACGTATTTTTTAACGATAAATATCTCTAATTTTTTTTAGATGTTTCTAGAAAAATATTTTAAATTTGAATCCTTTTTTTATGTAATGTTCAAAAATATTTGGTCTTCATTTAAATAATCATGATTTGTGTATTTTTTGTCATGTTTTTAAATGCTGTGGTCAGAATTACGATTATCCTTATGAGTTTTGGCAAAAAATTAAAAAACCCTAATTTTTCTAATTTTGACCATTTATTTTGAACATAACCTCAAAATATGATAATGCACGTGATAATAATAAATTAATTTTAAAAATAATTAAAATAATCATTATTCCATGAATATAAACTATAAAACAATTTAGTTTATATTTAAAATAAATAACCAAAATGCAAACGATTAGGGTTTCTCAATGTTTTAGCAAGACGCAAAAGGATAATCGTAAAGTCCGTGTCACACGATCAAATATTTGATCAAATTAGTTTTAGACCAAACCAAAAAATATTTCATCATATCCTTCTTCTTCTTGTAGTTCCTTCTCCTATCGGGGGTTGGCTATTATCACAACTATCCGTACCTTATTGGCCCCTTAGGTTTCTTAGCCAGGAAATTCTTCGTCTTTCTTTCCAAGGGATCTTTTACCCTTGATTTTACCTTGCATTATGAGCCTTAATATCTCATATTTCGCACCTCTGGTAATGTGGCCTAAATATTCCAGCTTTCTTGTTTTGATGTGCCTTATGACCCCGCAATCCTTCTGATAACATATTTCTTAACACTTCTGCATTTGTAACTCGTTGGGTGCATGGTATTTTCAAACTCCTTCTATAGCATCACATCTCAAATGATTCCAACTTATTTATTATCTACTTTTAGTGTCCAGATTTCCATTCCATACAACATATTCGAGAACACGTAGCATCTTAAGGCTCTTATTCTCAGCTCCAGAGAAAGGTCTCGATTAACAAACCGTGTTTTCATTTTTATAAATGCTTGTGTTGCAATTTCAATGCGTGTCCTTATTTTTCTACCTTAGTCATTGTTTTCATTTACCCAGGTTCCCAGATATTTGTAGTTATTCACTCTTTCTACTTGTTTTCCCTGGATATCTAGCCTCCCTACTGTATGTTGCTTAGAAATAATCATGCACTTGGTTTTCTTAACATTCAGTTGTAGTTCATATTTTATACTGACTTAATGTAATCTATTTACTAAGCGCTGCAGTGCTTCTAGACTGTCTGCAAAAACAGCGGTGTCGTCTGCGAATCTTATGTTGTTCAAGATTTTTCCGTTTATTGATATACCCTGTTGTTCCTCTGATATTGCTTCCTTAAAAATAAGGTTACTACAGATTAAATAACATTGGGACTGCACACAACCCTGTCTAACACCTCTTTTAATTCCTATAGTTTCTGAATCGACATTTTCGATTCTAACCTTTTCTTTTTGATTCCAGTATAGATTGACAATAACCCGTATATCCCGACTATCCACATTCCTTTTTTTTAACAGTTTTACGGGTTTCTGATGTCGTACTCTATCAAAAGCCTTTTGATAATCTATAAAGCAGACATAGAAATCCTGGTTCATATCTAGTCGTCTTTGCTTGAGAACGTTAAACGCGAGCAGAGCCTCACTTGTTCCTAGTCCTCCTCTGAATCCAAACTGGGTGTCATCTATATCTTCTTCTATTTTTTTGTATAGTCTTCCATGTATTATTTTGAGAAATATCTTAAGTGTGTGGCTTATTAAGGAAATTGTTCTGTACTGGGAGCATTCTGTCGCATGTACTGACTTTGGTAGTGTTACAAACAGGGACAGCAACCAATCTTCAGGTATTACTCCAGTTGTATATACTTTGTTGAACAGATCTAAAAGTATATGCAGTGTTTCTCAATACATTTAATTAGCTCAGTGGGTATCTGATCTGGGCTTACTGATTTTGCGGTCTTTGCTTGTTTTAATTCGCACATTAATATTTTAGGTCCTGTTTGTTCGTGTGGTTCTTCTTGTATCATTTTATCATCGTCGAATAGTTTCATTATGTATTCTTACCAAAATTTTAGTTTATCTTTGGTGTCTGCAATGAGTTTACCATTATCATCTTTGAGTATCCCATAGTGTGCTCGCTTTTTGGTATTTGTTAGTTCTTTTATTTGTTTATGCATATTAAAGCTCTCGTATTTTCTGTCATACTCTTCTATCTCTATGCATTGATCTGTTAACCACTTTTTCTTGGCCTTTTTTATCTGTACTTTAATTCTACTTTGTAGATCTTGATATTTTGGTTCATTTCTCCCTTTGGCTTTTCTCGTCTCTTTCATTAATGCTAGAATTTCTGAAGTCATCCACTTCTGTTTTTTATTTGTCTTTTCAGACTTTAAATTGTCTTCTGCAGCCTTTACTGATGCCTTCTACATATTGCTCCACTTTTCATTGACATCTTCTAATTTTAAGATTCCTCCTACTTCTGTTAGATTTGAGTTGACTTGTTGGATCACTTTTTAATGCATTTCTCTTTTTTTTAATTTAGTATAATCAAACGTTAGTTTATTTTTAGGTATTTCAATCTTTTTGAGTTTCACGTGCATACTAGTTATCAGCTGGTTATGGTCTGAGTTGACATCTGCTCCGGGGTATGCTTTTACTGCTTTAATTGAGTTGTTGTATCTATTTTTGACTAATATGTAGTCTATTGATCATATCCTGAATTTGATCAAATACTCTAAAAATAGAGGATCTTCTAATTTTCAAGATCAGTTCAATCAAACTTTAATTTTGATTAAAAAAAATATATAAAGACAAATGACAATCAGCAGGTAGATATAACGTGAGGAAATTCATTTTCCATTTGTTTTTATTGACAGTGTGTGGTTTACTTATCTTCTTATTTTGTAATAAAATAAAAGTTTAAAATTTCTTGGAGCCAAGAACAAGTTTTTACATAATTGATTTATATCTAGAAAGAAGCTGTTTATACAGTGTGTCCGTAAAGTATGGAATAAATTAGATATTTCCTAAATGAAAAGCCTTTTTAAAAAAATCTACATTTTACAATAAAACTTCATTATACAAGGTGATACACATTACAGTAATGACGTCATCGGCTCTTTTTTTAAATGTAACACCCTGTATTTTAGGACATTTTTAGATCGATAAAAATGAGCTGATTTCAAAAAATTATAATGGATATAATTTGAAAGATATGCGCTTAGAAAATAAATTATTTATTATCAATTGAAAAAAAAGTAGCCTACTTCTAGTTTTTGGTAAACTGTAATTATTTTTAGTAACGTTCAATAACAATTAAGTAATAGAATAATAATTGGATTAATTCGTGAATGTTCTGTATTATTGCTTAGAATTAATTTTAAGTCG
Source organism: Diabrotica undecimpunctata (assembly GCF_040954645.1). Lineage (NCBI taxonomy): Eukaryota > Metazoa > Arthropoda > Insecta > Coleoptera > Chrysomelidae > Diabrotica > Diabrotica undecimpunctata. The sequence goes on from NC_092806.1 coordinate 16,267,485, forward strand.
AAATGAATTTGAGTGTAAAGCAAAGAATTGAAATACTCATGATGATTAGATATGGAGACAAATCGCGAACTAAGATGGAAGTGTGTAATTTATTTAATGATAAATATCCAGAAGTACGCATCACGCAGTCAACAGTAAGTAAGATTACTTACTGTGGGATTATTTAAAGAATGTTGTTTATAAAACGAAACCTGCAAATATTGGAGACTTAAAAACAAGAATTCGTGATACATAAAGAAATAAATAATATTTCTCAAGAAAGCATAAACAAGGTTCTACAAGAGTTTGTACAACATTTGGGTTACTGTCAAATAACCGCTTCAAACGCACGGTACCCCTAGAAGTCCGATTTGATAAATATGCACATATGCCAATTCACATGAAAACAAGGAGATGTGCCCTTTGGAGCACTGGAAAAGAACCACACAAGTCTTCCTGTAGCTGGTCAACATGTAATGTAGTACTGTGCCTTAACGACAAAAAAAAATGTTTTTCTTTATACCATTCAAAATAAACTTCTATTGTTAAAAATACTTTATTAACCGACGTCTAATGTCCTAATACTTATGACACGGTCTGTCGGTCTATAGCCTTTGTTAGCTGATCAAAAAATAAAAAATACAATACATTGTTATTAAACATAATGATTTTATATAAAAAACCAAAAAACTTGTTAAAAGTTAAAAAAGAATAATTCCGGCGTCAAAGGGTTAAGTACTTTTCATAATTTTATTTCGCTATTGTCTTTAGTCTACTTTAACCATTTTTATCTTATTTGCTAATATACGTGATATTTTCATCTGGTATTTCAATTTTGGATATTATTGTCTCCTTGTTTCGAGAGTTATTTAATCTTATTTATCGCCTGATTGTTACTATAATGAAAGTTATGAAAAAAATAATCAATTTATTTTCAATGATAATGTCTGTTGTAATAACCGTTCTGATTTAGTAAATTTGAAATATTTTAGTTTTAATTATGTTGTAGAAACGCACTACCGGAGCAATATAAGGAATTAATGACTATAAATGCAGAACTAATCAATGGATACAACATCAGGTTGCAAAATTATAATGAAGGCGTTGAAACCATGAAAACACTCAATTCAATTATACAGAAGGCTTCAAGACTTAGAGGTGAGTGTAATATACTTACACATATTATAAAAGTAAACATACATTTGTTTTAGTCGGATCTAAGTCGTCAAATATGATTAATTTTTGTAGAACGTGTTTGAATAACAACAGCGCCGAAGGACTTCTTAAAGTTATCAAAACGGGTGAAATGTAATGTGATCTATTTTATAATTTTTCTGTATAAATTAATAAAATATAATAACTGCGTTGTTTTTTACATACAAAAAGAAGTAAGAAAAAGTCCAAGATCCAAAAGACAGAAAATCAAGAAAAAAAGCAAAATTGTAAGTCAGAAATTTGAAATCTACGCTAATCCTAAAACCTAAGCTCCCAGGAAACTGGAAGGTTTTACAGTCTTGTAGGAGTTCGAAAACCTGAAAGGATAGTAGCTGTACAGGTGTGCGATTTAAGTGTTCCCAACTAAGGAACAAAAGCTCTAATATGGCAGACACTTCCAATCAGGTACACCCTGTACAATCAGCAATCCTTATTCGCCAAATCAGAGTACGTGCTCTAAAAAGTGCTCGTATTTCTGATCCAACGAATATGGATTCCCAGCTCTACCAACGTGGAGGTCTGTACTAGGACGATTTTGGTGGTAAAGGTGAAACACGACATTTACCCAGAAGCAAATAAAACTGAAGGTCGCTCACGAGAGATTTGGAAGATTCAAGTCACGCTAACACTTCAGCCAATTAGCATTTAAAAAAGTGTTGAGAATAAAAATTGGAAGAATTGATAAAATGGCACCGTCACATTGTACAATACCTCCTGATGGCGGGGCCACCGAACGTATTGTAGGTTTCTATAAGAGTAAAATTAATTTTGGTAGTAGTTTATTTTCAAAATATTCCTCACTGTTTTTTCGTTCAAATCAACTTTATAGGGAATTTGTCAACTTGAACACGGCGTCGCTTCAGCCAATGCACAGACCTGCGTTTCTCTAATTTCTCCTTCTTGGCTAATTTTCTTTTCACTAAGTTGTTCTGACAGGCAGCAATTTTTAAGTACAACCAACCTTTTCAAATTTATTGAATTTGATAAACTGTAATCAATAAATTAATAGTTTATTGTATAGAATAACCTCTAAAGTACCATTTTATTATTTGTACTCTTTCAGGGTCTCCAATTTGAACCCTTTATCTTAAAAAATAATAAAATTGCAAACATTTTGTTTGGTATAAATTTTTTTAGTATCGTCTATTTTGATAAAACTTCAATATTTGAATATGGCATAACACATAATAAAGAATAAAGAGCTGGTAATGGTCTTCTGTAGGACTATGCATGTATATTCCATTCGCTTAGCTCGGGCATATTTTGACAGATTCATTGTCGGAAACCTACAACACAACAATTCCTACTTCGCAGTATTACTAGCTCATGTATCCTACTATTGCAGACCTCTTTCTTTAAAAAAAGAAGAATTACATCGAATTTTGGGTAGTACATATTTAAAAAATATATTTTAGTTGTTATAATTTAACATAACTATTTATTATATGGTGCAGATAAGACTCTCCTCTCAGTGTCTTGCAAATGTTTTAAAGTTTTTTGGCCACATTGCGAGAAGAGACAATGACAACTTAGAAAGACTAATTGTATGCGGAAACGTAGAAGGACGTAGAGGCAGAGGACGCTCACCTATCCGATGGTCAGATCAAGTACAGAAAGCCACTGGAGAGACGTTTTCCGAGTCCATGAGAGCAGCCCAAAATCGTAAGAGATGGAGAGAATTGACAGCCCGCATTGTAGGAAATCACGATCCTCAGCAATGAGGAAACGACAAGAGAGAGAGAGAGAGCAGATAAATAAATATTAATTGTCGGTAATTCGCAAGTTCTATTTTATTTACTATTTAGTTTGTTTACTATTAATATTGGCTATGAGTACGTGTGCTTGGTTGTATAGTAATTTCCAGCCACTTTTAGTCTGTCCAAAAGTAACTAACTTCGCAAAAAAAATAATTACTAAATTCACTAGACAGTTCGGACTGGGAATAGCGAACCGAGTATATCACTACCATCGAGTTAGATTCTAACTCGATGATCACTACAGAGACAGGGAATTCAGTTTTACAGTTTTATAGAAAGAAGATAAAGAAATCAATGCGTTAGGGAGTGAGAGAGACGATTTTTGACAATCGGTACGAATCGGAAATAATATGTTCTATAATGTGACATCTGTCACTTTATATAAGCTCCTGCTCTAACACATTGATTTAAACTGTTAGTGTTGACTTAATGACAAAGCTGGAAGCTTTTAAGATGTGGCTTTTAAGAAGATTTTTTAAAATATCATGGACAGATCATATTCCGAACAAAATGGTGTTGCATAGAATGGGAAGAGACAAAGAATTTTCAATAACTATTAAAAGGTAAAAAACAGCATATTGGGGCTCATACCCATAAAGTAGTGGAGTTGTGGCAACTGAGTATGAAGGGTAATATCAAAAGATAACGGTGTTTTGAAAGTTTTGAAAAATATCCTGACTGAAAAACAATCGCGACTGGACCGAATTCGACACACAGACATCTTATGAAAACCAGTACATTGCAACTAATTTGCAATGGTTATAGCCAAACTTCATTAGTGAAGTCGGCAGTAAAAGAAGAAGAGTGATCTTTGAGATTTTTCTGCTGAGGAATTATTTGCTAAATATTTGTTTTTTGCTTCTGATATACGTCCTCCATGTTAATTTTTGGTTAACGTGAAGATCTCAGTAATTGACTTAATGACTTGATTATTTGTTGTAACTTCTTTGTGACTGATGAGGTACAAATATGAGTTTAGTATAATTTGAGTTACTTTCACATATATTAGATTTTAGTTATGATTATTATTATCATTATTCTTAATCCTAATATCGAAATATATGTCGGGGAGATGTTCAATATTAAGTAAAACTGTTTGGGTTTAGTTTTTTTTATTTTTTAGACATATGTACCACACATTTTTTTATTCTTTGGTCAATATCGATTTGAATTAATAGAAGAATTGTTTTTTAATACTAAATAAGTCTTTTTTTTACTATTTTCTGGAGTATTTTCTTAAATATTGCGAAAAAAAAAATAGTAGGAGGCTTTTGAGTTATTAGGAGGTTACTTTTGACGGTGGTTATCCCAATTTAGCAATCATTATTTTCTTGCATACTTCAGTAAAAATAAAATTAATAAAAAACATAATATGGTCAGTAAGTTTCATAAAAATATGTTTTCTGAAACATATTTAATACAAAGAAAACAACATTATTAATGAAAAGGGAGATACCAACGGAGATAAAAAGGTAGTCGTTAAAACAGTAGTAAGGCTCACAACAATTATGTACAGTTGTGAGACCTAGACACTAACAGAGAGACAAAAATCAAGAATAAATGCAATGGAAAAATAAGTTTCTTAATAAAAATAGAAAATAGAAAAAGAATTAGACATACCCTACAACTAGAACTCATAACCGATAAGATCGTAGAAAGACAACTCAGATGGTACGGACATTTGGGTCGAATGTAGGACAAAATGTGTTCGAAACATGAGTACAAGAAAAAAACAGAAGAGGAAAATCAACAGCTAGATATATAGAGGGTGTCAGAAAGAAAGTTGCCAAACTGCCTTACACCTAAAGGTAGAAAGGCTTAGGACTAAGTCAGTAAGTATTTTCTCTTAAACTTCTAATGGTTTAATACATGAGAAAGATGGATTATTAGTTTAAAGTGAGGAGTACTATCCTAGTCATCCCCTAGTGCCTTGTGCGAGTTTATTGTTTTTATTATTTGTTTAGTTTTAGATGCTGATATAAATTGTACTGAAAGTGACAAAGTAAGATGAAATAGAAACAGAAATTTGTAGCCGTAAAAATCATTGGTTTTTGGTCAAAAAAATAAAGCCTACAGAAAGATGCCTACCCGACAAACTAGAACCACTGTAGAGAATTACCAGACAAAGAAAAGAGGATACACAAAAGAAAAAAACTAAACACTTACTTATCTATAAGACAGTTAACTATCAACCACAGAGCATTCTATTAGAAAGTTAACATCAACAAGAAAGAATTTAAGGCCACCACAAAACAATGCATAAGTTAGAATGGCGATCTATTAACAACAGGAAAGATGTATTAAATAGAGGGGTGGAATACTTTAACCAGGCGCTTAATATAATGCAGTTAAAAAAGTAGTCAGAAACAAATCATCCGGAATAGATAATCTCCCAGCTGAACTATATAAAGAAGGTGGCCACTTTATAGGCTACAAAGCAGCCTACGACTCTGCGAATAGAAGAGAAATGTTCAAAGTAATGAAAGAGCTAGGGAATACCAAATCACTTGGTAAATTTAACAAAACTAACTCTTGAAAAAGTTAATTGTAGAGTACGAATTCAGGGGAAACTGTCTGAACCTTTTTAAAAAATAACGGGCTGCGCCAGGAAGACTCTCTTTTCTGTATACTGTTCAGTCTGGCTCTGGAAAAAGTAATACAATACATAATAAAGTCACAAATCACAACCATTGGTTCAATATACAATAAATCAGTGCAAATCCTGAGGATATCAATATTGATGGGAGAACGGAAAACTCTTTACGAGATACGTATGTAGCATTAAAAGAATCAGCTACAAAAATGGGTTTAATAATAAACACCAACAAAACGAAGTATATGAAAATAAGCACGCCACCACAAATCCTACGACCACTTGTTATAGAAAACGACGTAATCGAAGCAGTTAATGAATTTGTATACCTGGGAACGCTCCTTAATACTGAAAATAATACTACCGCAGAGATAAACCGCAAAAATTTGTACGGTCAACAGATGCTATTTTGGGCTCAATGTCCTTAAATTCACAATTAAATCGAGAAATACAAAAATAAAACTCTACAAAAGAATAATACGCCCAGTCCTAACATATGGTTCAGAGACCTGGACTCCAACAAAAAGTAATGAAAACATGTTTCGAAAGACGAAACATGAGGATGTTTCGAAAGAAAAGTACTAAGGCAAATCTATCTAGCTGTAAATGACAATGGAGTGTGGAGGAGACGATACAACTTCAAACTTTATAGAATATACCAGGAACCAGATATCGTAAAACATATTAAGATAAGACTTAATAGGGCATGTAATGCGGATGAAACAAAATGACCTAGCTAGAAAAACTTTCCTTGATAGACCCATTGGTCAGAAAAGAAAAGAAATACCCAGAATAAGGTTCCTTGATAACATCGATTAAGACATAAGAAATATGGGAATACGTGCTTGGAAGAGGAAGGAGATGGAGAAGGTTATAAATCCAGAATGATGATGATGAAGGTGACAATTGGAAAGTCGCATTAAGGCAATTATATATTTGTTCGTCATCTTAGTTGTTTAGGTAAGATTTTTTCGAAGTGTTGAGCGAAAACTTCTGCCAATTTTTATATAACCACAATAACAGTTGCCATCTGTCAAATTGTAGCTATTGTAGTTATAAGTACTCTGAATAAAAATCTTTTTATACAATATAGTTTTATATATTAAAATACCATAATATAACAAACGATTTATTTATAATGTAAATTCTTCAATATTTACAAAAAATTGAATACAGTAGGGTAGAAGGCATTTATTTGTCCTTGTAGATTATGAATTATTTATCAGCAGCTGGTGATAATAACAAGAGGTGGTTAAATTTTTGGTAAATTAATAGTATCCTAAAACAAAAAGCAAAATTAGATTATATTAGAAATTTTTAGTTTTGTGTTGTAACAAATGCAAGTATATTTAATATAATAAATTATATATTTTACAATATACACTATAATTCTTGGTCATAATCAATATCATTGGTGCTGTACTACTATAGTAGGGATACCAATGACGTGGCGAAATAGAGTTCAAAAGTCAAGCGGAAGGCCAACAACTTGCTCTTATAAAAAACAGTCTGTTATGAAAACTGCAAGTTTTTGACTGGCAGGATGCCTTAATAATACTATATGGCGAAACAGACACATTAACACTGAGATGAAGTCAAGAATTTATAAAGCCAGTGTAAGACCAATAATGACATGGTGACAAGATGAAACAAGACCCGACACAGCCACAACGCAAAGGCTACTGGAAACTGCAGAGGTGAGAGTACTGAGAAGAATTACAGGAAATACTCTGAGAGATCAAAAGAGAAGTGAAAACATTAGAAGAAAATGTAACGTACATTTTGTGTATAAATGAATAGATACAAAATAGAAAAAAAATGGAATATCCACATAAGCAGAATGGAGATAGCAAGAGATAAGTCACCAATTGGCAGAAGAAATAATATCTTGCGACCGCGCAAAAGATGGATTGACAACCTTCCATAGAGGTATTAATCCACCAATGAACAAGCAGAATTGCTTATAAAGAGGAAGAAGAAGAAGAAGAAGAAGAAGAGAAATTATAAAATAAACAACACCTCAAGAAAGTTAAGAAGCAGAAAAGAAAATTCAGAATGATCTTAAGCATGTTAAAAAATACCTTAAATCATTAAGAAAAAAGGAAACCTTGGACAACTGGGAAGCTTAGAAGAATGGGAAAAGATAAAGTAAACGACCTGTATGAATCTGTAAACAGGGAAGCACTGTGGAAGGTAATGGTGGATATGGCTGGTAGGATTAGCCCAGATGTGTGTGTTGAATTCATGTGCACGTATCAGAATAGGTAGCAGCACATCAGATGGGTTTCAAATCTAAACGAGTCTAAGACTAGGTGCTTCGTTGCCAAAAAAACGGAGGTACTGTTGATGGGAAATAGGTTTATACCCTTTTTTAAAGCGAGGTCGGGGATACTCTCCTTAGGTCAACGAAAATAAGATCGAGTACATGGTGGTTACCAAAAATCCAAGACTAAGAATTAAACAAAACATTTGGAGAAATGAATGCAATTTTGAAATTGTCAAAGATTTCAAAAACTTGAAAGCAGTAATAACATTCGAAAACAGTAATGAAAAAAATGTAGCAGTTAGAATCATGTCAGGAAATAGAGCGTATTACTCCCCCGACGCTAGTTTAATCAAAATTTCTGTCAAAGACAGCCAAGACAAAGGTATATAAAGTTATAATTCACGCGATAATAACGTACGGAAGTGAGAAATGGACACTGAACCAGCTTAAAACAAGAAAATTATTAGTCTTAGACGGGAAGATGTTCCGGACGATCTTTAAGTCGTCGTTAAATTGTCGGATACATCAAGGCAAATCGTATAAGATGGGCAGGATATGTAATGAAAGGGAATGATGAAAGACTACTAAATACGACCTTCTGGGAAAGTCCCGATGGAGGAAGGTCAGTTGGTCGCCAAAGAAAAAGATAGAAAGATGCAGTAATGTGTGATCTACGTAAGACGGGGGTACAACAATGAAAAATTGCTGTACAAGAGCATCAAGAATGGAGGAAAATAGTAAATGCGGCCAAGATCCACTTAGAGTTGTAGAGCCAGGAGAAGAAAAATTATCATCTCTACGTCTCGTTTATGATAAATTCAGGACAATAAGCATATGATAATTATAATACAAATTATGTAGGTATAAGCCAACTAGTACATTTAGTTACTAGGACAAGTTAGTATTAATTACACTGCCATTTGTTAGATAATCATTTTAAAAAACTTACCTCCAAATCCATCGAAATCATCATATCCGTATCCACCGTAGCCACCGTATCCACCGTATCCACCGTATCCTTCGTATCCACCATAGTTGTATGGATAGCGGTACCTGTAAAGCCTATTGTAACCATAGGGATAGCCACCATATCTGCCATACCCATATCTGCCATACCTTCCGAAACCCAAAGATCCTATGCCATTAATAATTGAGTCGAGACCGTACGGAGTTGGAGATGGAGCCCCAACGGCGCATGCAATGAGAACAGCTAGAATAATCTGTGGAAAGAAAATTTAAATATGGCCGGATGAATTACCTACAGAAATCTTAAGACTACTAACAGAGAACCAGAGAAATATTTACAATATTGAAGATAATATATTTAAATTGTAGACTTGGTAAACCTTATATTTGTGTTAAACCTTTATTTATGAGAGACTAAAATAAAAAAAGTCTAATGAATGGAAAAGACATTTTAAATAGATGAAAGCAATACTAATGAAGAACCATTATGTATTAAATAAACAAATACTTACAAATTTGTACATGATTAAGGCGTGAACAAAAACATAGGAATCAATGGCAATTTGTAGAGGAAACACTTTTATATGACCATCAAAAAGAAAATTAATTTTTAAGCGCGTTCTAATCGATTTTCTTTAAATAATCTTCTAATGTATCAAAAACCATTTACACATAATGATAATATTATAAAATACTAAGTGATGCTTTAGAGGAAAAAATACCGTTTCATATTTTAATTTGTTCTAGAATATCTAACGTCGTAAATTTAATTTTAAATATTTTAAAGAAATCATTAAAAATATTAAAATATGATATCAAATTTAATTCGCAGAAAATAGAGTAATTAAACATAAAATACCATAACTGCCGCAACTAGTAGAGCTAAAAAAAGTATTAATTGTGAATTCTAACCAATAAAGGAGGAGAACATGCTGCCAAATTAAAATGGAGCTTCGCAGGACACAATGCGCGACTAAAGGATAAGAGATGGAACCACGAAATACAACAGTGAAGGCCATGGTTAGGAAAGAGAAGCAGAGGAAGACCACAAATGAGATGGGCTGATGACATTAAGAAGATCGAAGGACACAACTGGAAGCAAGTGGCGCAAAATAGAAAACACTGGATTGGTTTGGGGGAGGCCTATGTCCAAAGTTGGATTACTGAAGGCTGAAGAAGAAGAAGCAATAAAAAACGACAAAGTTTTACGCAGTCTACCTTCATTACTAAGCCAAGATAAACAAATTAAAAACAAATAATTAAGAATTATTGCACAAAAACAACCCCGCAACAACTATATAATATATAATATCTACATCTTCGACACTGTTCAAGATATTCCTCGAACAAATATTAAAACCATGGAAAAGGAAATGTGAAGCGATAGGAATACCTATCCGGGACAACTTCTTGTACACATTAAGCTTTGCAGATGACCAAGTGGTAACGGCTCAAGATGAAGAAGATCTGTGCTATATGCTCCGAAAATTAGAAAAGGAATACACAAAAAATGGACTGGAAATAAATCTAGAAAAGACCGAATATTTAACAACAGCAAGAACCAGTGAGAAACTTGGAAATGGACGATAATAGGGAATTTAACGGCACTGACAAATTCAAATATTTAGGATTCATACTCTCAAAAAATGGAACCACCGAGCAAGAGATAACCAGCAGATTAGCACAGACAAGAACATGTATTAAACAAATGAACGGGGTACTGTGGGACAGACAGATTACCAGAAATACAAAGAAGAGAATTTATAACACCTTGGTACGTAGTATAATGACCTATGGAGCAGAGAATTGGGTAATAAATAAACGAAACAGGTCCAAAATCACAGCAACTGAAATGGAGTTCATTAGAAGAAGCTGCAGAGTGACAAAAATGGATCGTGACGATCAGAAATGAGGAGATAAAACGAAGAATGGCAGTAGAACAAGACATACTCAGCTACATCAAAGAAAAACGTTTAATTTGGTATGGACATGTGAGAAGAACAGATCATACAAGGTGGATAGCAAAGATTTCGGATTGAAGCCCAATAGGCAGGAGGAAAAGAGGTAGACCCCGAAGATCATGGAGGGATGAAGTGGACGATGCCATGGAAAGACGAGAACTTAGAGATGGAGAATGGCAGAACCGAAAGGACTGGGGACGTTGGCTGAAAGAAGGAAGGCGGCGACAGCTGTAAAAATCCTTATGTATATATATATATATATATATATATATATATATATATATATATATATATATATATATATATATATATATATATATATATATATAGATATATATATATATATATATATATATATATATATATATATATATATATATATATATATATATATATATATATATAACAACAGTAAAAATCCATGTTTTAAATTATTTTTAATACAAAATTTGCAGTTTCATAGGTGATGCGATACTTTTTGGTGGAGTGTATAATATACACGTTATACGCTCCCCAAGTAGCTCAAGCTTGAAGTCGCTTGAAGATCCTTTTTAAGTGGGGGATCATTCCATTCTGTTGGTTTTACAGTTTTTGGTGTGACTTCGCTGTTTCCACTACTTTTCTCCATTCTTCTTTCTCTTTGATTCTTCTATCTATGTTTATAATTTCCGTACACCCTAAGTCTTCTTTCACTTTCTCCATCATCCATCTCAGTTTAGGTCTGCCTCTGGTTCTTTTACCTGGTATCTATACGTGGTATCCATAGCGATATAACTGTTATCGGATTGCTCTTCTCTCTTCTCATTGTGTGTCCATACCATCTAATTATTTGTGCTTTTATTGCTCTATCTACGTTCATCCATTCTTATATTTCGTGATTGATCCATTGTCTTGCCTCCTTTTGGGTTTCCCTCTTTGGTCCCAATATTTTCCTCTCAAAAAATTTCAATTGCTCTTTTTTCTTGCTGTTAGTGTAAATGTTTCTGCAGTATATACTACTATTGGTCTTACGATCATTTTGTAGATTTTAATTTTTGCTTTTCGGCTTATCTTCTTATCTCTAAACATTTTTTATTTCTATAAAACGCTGTATTTTCCGCTTAAATTCTTCTTTTGTTGACTAATACTCCAAAGTATTTGAATGTTTCGACCTCTTCGAAACGGTTTTAGCGTATGTATAGTTTCTATCGTGAATCTTTTTTTTTCTAAAACCGTAATGATCCCTATGCTTTGTTCTGTATATATTGTTAGTATGTTTTTAATTATAGCAAGCATTACTTTATATGTTACATTCAGTAAATTAATTGCTCGGTAGTTTTTGCATATTCTATTGTCTCCCTTCTTTTGGAATTGTCATTATAATTCCTTTCTTCCATTCTTCGGGCATTATTTCTTTGCTCCATATATTCTGTATTAGTTCATACATCTGTCTGTATAGTGCCTAGTTGTGCACATATTTCGTCTTCTCCCACTGTTTTCCCGTTTTTAAATTTGCATATTTTCTCTGTCACTTCTGTTGTAGCATTTTATTTTGAAGTCCCCTCGTATATGTGTTAGTTGAAATCCCCTTATATATGCATTATAATAACGAAGAATTTTTTCAATGTTTCTTAGTTCATATCCTTCAATTTAAAACTCAAATAATCTTTTTCGTTTTTTTTAGGTCGCCGCCGTCGATAATAAATCGTTTTATTGTTTGTTTATGTCACAGGCGCAAATTCTTCGATATTCCTTTGTTCAAACCGCCCAATATTGCGTTTTCAAATTAATTTACGTCCTTAATTTCCGTTGTGTTTAGTTTATACCCTAAGTGCTTTCTATCTCCAGTTGCTATCTCCAGTGGTCCAGCGTCATGTCCAAATTCAATTTGAATTTGTAGTTTTCTGTTTTTGTCCCTTTTCAGGGACATCTTCGTCTTACGTTATGGAAATCAATTTTAGTAGCAGTTAATCGTCTAATTCCACCTGTTCCGGTTGTTTAAGAGGCAGAGTCATAAGTTTCGTGCTCAGTGCCGGCTTCGGCCTCAAATGGTCGATCCAATTTGCAGTGTGAGATCCAGTCCCTTTTGTTCGTGTGTTCGTGTCCAGGATTCAACTCCATCCACGTCAGATTTTCGTTCCAGATTATGGAAATGGTTTCCCTTTGTTCCAGAGTTTCGTTCTTGCAGTTTCAGTCCAGAGATGTAACAAGTTTCAGAGTTATGTGCGAAATAGTGAAATCCAGGTAACATTTTTTTGTGTAAATTTAAAGTAAAGACAGACATTTTTTTAATAATTGCTTTCATACAGGATAAAAATTTGTAATATTTAAAGTAGTAAATTTTATGGTTTGACTTTAGCTGTCAATTTATTTGTTCAGTTTTTTTTTAAATTTAATGTTAATTTATGACAGCCCGTTTTAGCATTTTTGATTTGTTTTGTTTTCTTTAAAAGAAAGGTTAGCTTACATTTAAATTTTGTAAGTTTTTGTAGTATCTCCAACTCCTGGAAATTGTAAACAGATGACACATGTAAGTCTTTTTTGTATTTTTGTATTTTGCGACTATTGTGGTAATATTTTGTATTTTTTTTGAGCATTCTTGTGTTCTCTATGTTTTGTAACTGTTTGTGGTGACACAAAAATAAATGTTAAATTTTGTTTCTTAACATTTGTTTATTTTTTTAACTAACCCTTTTTTTTTAGTTTCCATTTGGAAAAGATATGTTTTTTTATGTTTAATAATTATATCTCCAGTTACAACTAGCTGGTTGTAATAGGTATAATTAGGCACCTCAAGTGGCGCCCTATATTAAATTTCTTGAGGTGTTTCCGGTTTATTTTCATTCTGTTTGTCCCAAGAGATTTATGACCCTTTATTTCATTTTTCTGGTAGTTACCCCAATCCGACACCCTGTCTTTTACTTATCCACGACCCCAGCTCTCCAACTAACCCCTGAGTGCCCGTTCGCACAAGTAGCGTTTATTTTGCTTACCCTATCTTCGCCCCAAGAATTTCTATTCCCCAATCTTCTACCCCCAAAATCTTACCCTATGATAGGCAAAATATTATCGTTACACTGTATAGGTCAATTCTTCTTCTTCATCATCTTGTTCTGTGTTCTTTATTGTTTCTTTTTTCTCTCTATCCATTTCTTGATATATTTCTTCGAAACACTTCTGCCATTTTTCTGCATCTATAGCTATAATAGCTGTTTGTTTTTGGTTACCTAGTTTTAAGTATTGGTACAATAGTTTTGAGTTGTACCTTTTATTTTCTGTCTCTATCTCGTTCATAATTTCTTCTACTTTTGATTTTTTTTCGATTTAAAATAATTTCTTTGTATTTTGCCTTTGATCTTTGTATTTTTCTCGTTCCTCTCCTTTGCTTGTGCTTAACTATTTCAATCTTGTTTTATTCTTTTATTCCACTACTAATTTGCACTTATCTTGAAACCAATTATTTCTTCTTTTATTTTGCTTTTTGTCAACCACTTTCTCTTCTGCTTTAATTTTTTCCACTGTTACTGAATTTGTTGTTCTTTGAACTGCATCTCTGTATTTACTTCTTGTACAAATCTTCTTCTTGCTTCTTTCTCTTTCAATTTAACTACGTCCCATTTTTTCTGTGGTTTTCACCTTTCATTCGTCGTTGTTTTTATTTTATATTTTGTCATCACTAGCATACGGTCCGAATCGTAAGATCTAACGTCATTTATCGATTGTTTACCTGTTTTTTAATCGGTACATGGTCTACTTGATTTCCCTGCAGACTTCCTGGTCTCATTCATGTTATTTTGTCTATGTCTTTGTGTTTATATCTCGTGCTACTTATGTCCATGTTTAATGCCGCTGCTAAATTACATAGTCTTTCTCCATTATTGTTTATTGTGTCATGTATTGAGTTTGCACCAGCAACCTCTCTGAAGTCATTTTCTTTGCCTATTTGGGCGTTGAAATCTCCTATAAAGATTGATATGTCTACTCAGAGTTATTAGCAACAACTACTGAGAGTTATTAGCAGGAGCAAATACATTGTAAGTAATATTCATCTACTATAGAAAGAGACGAAAGCCGTCTAAAGAACAGGGGAATAGAAGTAATAAATTTTGTGTTCAACGAACGCTAACACTATCAAGCTCTTAGCAACCGATATGGATTTTATAAGGAATTGTCGAAGATCAAAATTAGAGAGAATTCGAAATGGTCATATAAGAAATATGGATATGGCAGAATAAACAAGAAGAGATTGAAAGACAATTAACTTAGTTTGGAAATGTTAAGACAATGCCAGACGCTCACAGACGCTACCTGCAAAAAAATTGAGTTTTTAGAAATGTGGTTTTATCGTAGAATCCGGAAAATATCCTATACCAAAGACGTTACGAACCAGAACGTTTTATGAAAAATGCAAAAAGGAGAAGAGTTGTTAACCACAATAAAAATAGCCAAAATCGAATACCTTGGTCACATCATGAGGAACAGCTAAATTCATTCTTCCTCTTAGGGTGCCTGTCCATTCCGAACGTTGACGATCATTCTGGCTATGATGACTTTGTTGGTTGCTATATGGAATAGCTGTGTTGAGGTCTTTCTATACCATGCTCTCAGGTTAGCAAGCCAGGATATTCTTCTTCGTCCTGGGGCCCTTTTTCCTTCAATTTTACCTAGCAAATTGCATTGGAGAAAGATATGGGTTGCTTCAATTAATTCTACAAGGAAAAGTAGAAGGAAAACGATAACCAGGAAGGCGAAGGATTTCCTGGCTGAAAAATCTACGTACGTGATTTAACAAAACAACTACACATCTTTTCAGAGCAGTAGTTTGCAAAATACAGATTGCCATAGTGGTCGCCAACATCAGAAACGGATAGGCACTACAAGAAGAAGAAGAGAATGCCAGAGGATAGCTGGCCCCTGAAAATATGGGAATGGATACGTACACAACGTGAATTCTTCAGCCACGAGGTTTTTCGTGTTTTCACAATTTTATTTTTTTACATATAAGAAGAGCATTTTTATATATCCTTCGTTTTTTATTCCAATTATAAAGTTAGCGTATCTCTTCACGTGTGTTCGATTCTAAGCGTGCCGGTATTGTTAATTATTCGTAGTAAATAGTAGTAATATATAATAAAGCGTAGATTTGTGCAATCACTGTTTTCTAAATAGTTCCACGTGGTAATCATATTGCCATGCAGGTAAACTATCTCAATACCGAAACCGCTGATGAATTACATTGATATGCAGTTTGTAGCATACTCTCATGGGATCCCTGAACACGTGACATACATATTTGCGTGTAATCATTCTTGTAAATAATTTGTAAATGTATGGAATGTCGTAGTATACAAATTTAAGAATTTTTTTAGTGAATTTAAGTGCAAAATTTATTAGTGTACAATGTTTTTTCAAACAAGCTCAAAAGAACATTAGGTTAATCCATTAATTTTTGAACATCACAAAACATTAAACTTATTAAAATTAAATTTTTATTATATTAGAAATTACAATGTTTTAATTTTATTTAATTTGAGGAAAAATGATTGATAATTTATTTTGATATTTGACTTATGTTAGTTCTTTCCGTTTATTGTATTTTTCGTTGTTGATAACTAGTTTTCGATTGTTATAAAGCTGTGTACTATACACAATAGAATGATGAAGTATTTAACTTGTCATCTGATTATTTAAACAACAAAGTAAACTGGCGGCAAATTTGAATATTTAGATTTTTTGAATTTAATCAGAAATTTAATATCAAAATAGTGATTTATTGCATCTGTTTGATATTGTCATACCTGAATGTCTTCCATACACATATGATCATAATCCACCTTGGATTCAAAACATACCATCATATAACTTTGAACTTACGTCATTTGATAAAAACTCCACTAATCTTGATCTAACTATTTCCCATTTTAGAAAAATCATTAGTCGTTATAAAAATCATACCCAGATATACCCTGATGGTTCAAAATCATCC
Organism: Diabrotica undecimpunctata; assembly: GCF_040954645.1. Taxonomy (NCBI): domain Eukaryota; kingdom Metazoa; phylum Arthropoda; class Insecta; order Coleoptera; family Chrysomelidae; genus Diabrotica; species Diabrotica undecimpunctata. The sequence continues at coordinate 16,284,187 of NC_092806.1, forward strand.
GAAGTTGTGGGAGCGTCTGTAGTAACTCCACAGAAGGTCCTTAAATTCAAACTATCCAATGTTAGTACTATCTATATACAGCTGAACTGTATGCTCTCTATCGCGCCATAGAACTAATCAATCTGACAAAAAACCCGCTTTAAAAAAAAATTAAAACGGTTCTTCTTTAGGCTTATATCAATCATAATGAGATAAATTTCATCTGGATCCCATCCCATATAGGAATAAAAGGCAAAGAAACTGCTGACCATAGTCCGAAAGACGCGATAGTGAGTGACGTTTCCGAGATCGTAAACACATCAGTATCAACGGATATAAAAGCTTATATCAAAAAAATTAATCTTAAGTGCGTGGAAAAATAAATGGAATGTGTCGAATTCAAAATTAAAACAAGTGAAACCCAGCATAGAAGCATGGAATGTGTTACCTAAGTCAAGAAGCCAAGAAATAATAGTAACGCGCCTCAGACTCGGACATACTATAAATGATTACTTAATTAAAAAGTGCGAACCGCCGCGATGTGAAACGTGTAATACGACACTAACAATAATAATAATGCACATACTATGTGAATGTCCCCTCTACAATCAACAACGAAGTAATCACAAGATACCAGGAACACTTATAGAAGCTCTAGGTGCAGACTGTAGCTTTAACAATACTCTGAATTTCTTGAAAGACATTAATAAGTACCACAATATTTAATAAAACAAATTGTAATGAAGTAATTGTACCTAATGTAATCCACTAATTTTTCGCTAATGGCCATTTGGTCGATGCATTTTTCTAAATAAAAAAAAAATACTGAATTATTATATTGGTTTTCTTCTTCTTTTTCCTCTTTATACACAATTCTGCTTGTTCGTTGGCGAATTAATACCTCTATGGAAGGTTGTCACTCCATCTTTTGCGCGGTCGTCCGATACTTCTTATGTGAATAGGTATCTTGTAAGCTGTATCCTGTAAGCTTTCGACTAAGTGGTATTTTATAATCACATATATGTGTTTTCATTCGGACTTTGCACAATACCAATTTATGATCGCTTCCTATTTCTGCTGATGTTAGTGCTCTTACATCCAAGATTTGAGAGAGCTGTAACTCTCTATTCGACAGAATATAGTCTCTTCTAGATCTTTGTCCTCTACTGTTTTCAAAAGTGTATTTGTATTGTTCTTTGTGAGGGAAAAATGTATTACAGTAAAACCTCCGTTAACCGAAATAATATGGGGGAGGGGGGGGAGGCCGTTTCGGATAACAAGAATTTCGGTTAAAAATAACATTGTTTTTTATAATATTCTTAATCAAAGTATTGGTATTAAAAAATACTATGAGTTGATTTCGTAATGTTTTCTAATAAGTAAATCCAAAATAAAGTAATAAAATTAAGGAAAATGAACAAGTTTAACATGCTTTTTTAAAGAAATCTGCTATTTTTTTTGCTAATTAGGCCTACTGTATAAAATTCTTTCCTCTAAAGCACTGAAAATCTCGTCGACGGTCTTGTGCTGCCTGTTACCTCTTGGGTCGTTATCTTCGTCATCTGATATGCTCAGATTGTCTTGATAAAGAACCATATCAATGATGTCCTGGTCGATGAATTCACGTTCTGAGTCATCAACTGCTAACCAGTCACGTATCTCTTCTTAGTTAATTTCGTCATGTCCCGGCAAATTTTTAATGAAAGGTTTAATTTCTTCTGTCTTTTTCTTAATATTTTCTTCTTCAGGATCGTCAATCAACATCTTATCAAAAAGTTTGTTCCAGCATTTTTCCAAAGTTGAAGATTTGATCTTGGCCCACGACTCTGCTCACCAATAAAAATGTTTTATTGTTAAAGATTTGAGAATTTCGGAACACTTTTGGATTAATTCGTCTCCTGTAATAACAGATGTCTTAAGAATGCTTCTCTATATTGTATCTTGAATGTCTCTATGACTCCTTGGTCTAACGGCTGGATTAAGCATGTGACATTCGGTGGCAAAAATCTGACAATTGTCACCATTTTGTAGATTTTGAGGGTGAGGGCGCATTGTCAACAAGCAACAATGCTTTGATGAGAAGGTTTTTTGATTTTAAAAAGGATTTTACACTTGAGACGAATTCATTTTCAAACCATTCTAAAAATAAAGTGCTCGACATCCATGAACTTTTTTGGCTTCTATACCTTAAAATGCCTTTTCGGAAATATCTTTTAGAGCTCTTGGTTCTTGTGAATTCCCACCACACATAGATATCAATTGGTGAGTGAAATTATCGGAATTGTTTACGTTTTGCGACAAACATTTACTTTTTATTGACGAAATTATTGAAACTGTCAGCCGTTTCGGTTAAAAAGGTTTCGGTTAAGGGAGGTTTTATTGTATTAATCTCGTTTACGCTGCGGAGGTCCGTCAGAAGATCTCCGTTTTCATTTCTGATATTTTCGTTATATAGCTGTTTTATTCCTGGAATTATCAAAATTGCCAACACGGGCGTTAAAATCACCCATATTGATTATATATTCATCATTTGGGGTCTAGTTTATTACAGTCTGAAGGTGTTCGTAGAAGTTTTCCCTTGTAGTGTAATATTAGTTTTCGTAAGATAAAATGTAATTATAGATATTGCATAGTTTATCATCAGTTTTTAGGCACACTATTTCTAAGAATTCTCTTTTGTTTAATTGGTTTTCAGTCTTAATATCTTGGTTTCATTGAAATTAAATGAATGATTCTTACTAATTGCATGATCTATTATGCACACGTATTTTTATTATTTCTTCCGTTGTGCAATTCTTTGATATTTCAGTTTGCTATTATCAGATTTTCCCTTTTTGTTCTCTTTTATTCCAAATATTTTTACTTGTTCTAGTTTGTGTTACTTAGTTGGTATCTATCCTAATCAGACACGGTTTGCGAACCTATGAGCAAATTAACTCCTTTTGGGAGGTTTCTGACCTTACCAAGAGTCCATTGTCTTTTATTGTAGTTTGGAAAAGGTAATGTTGTCAGAAGTGACTTCTGAGCGACTAGATCCACCTTTTTCTGTTTATTATTGGTAGTTAACGCTGTGAATTTTTTGCAGTATTTAGCGATAACAAAGTTAAGAATATAATTGCGTTTGAAATCAAGCATCTGCCATTGTTTATATAAACATGTGTGAAATAGTGAATGATAAATAAAATGATCAAAATGGAGTGCTTTAGAATAATTGTCATAGAAAAATAATGTTAATGGCTCTGAAAACAAAAAAATAATACAAAACTACCTATTGGAAAATAGTTGTATTAAAACAATCTTTCCGTATTTCTACTGAATATTTTTTTACCAACATTAATAAGAAAATGATTTCACCAAAATTTTAATTTGAATTTAACGATGATTTAAACGCGTATTATACTAATCGGTACTTTTTGGTGTTTTTCCTAGTTAAACAATTAGAAAAACTTTCCCTTTTTTTATTACAAATCTAACGATACTGTCATACAATAATATATATACTAATATTTATTTATTTACATATATATCCTCTAAAATAACATATACTATATATTATAATAAAAATGCATTTTTCAGATACAATTTTTTATTTCTTTATGATCGTATTAGTTCACAAAATTTTATGATGGTCGCACGAATCAAATGTACCAAACTACATCTCAATCCGTCGTACTGCGTCGATTTTCGAAGGTAGTCTACAAAATACTTGCAAAAATTATTAGGAAAAGAGTAATAAAATATGATAACAAAGTAATTGAAGAATACCAGGGAGATTTTAGGTCAGGCAGAACAACTACTGATCAAATAAGTATGTTAAAATTAATATAAAATAATAGCTACGAAGAAAACTTAAGATTACATATGCTATTTATCGATTTTAAACAAATATATGTCTCCCTAAATCGAACGATACTATACGAGGCCATGAGACAATTAGAAATACCAGAAAAGCTTATAAGGCTAGTAAGAATGACGCTTAGGAACACGATGGAATAGGGTAACAATGGAAGGAAGCTTTTTAAGACAGTTCACAGTGAATAGAGGTTCAAAACAAGGGGTTCAAAACAACCTATCAACGAATTTATTCAACCTAATATTAGAACAAATCGTAAGAAGATCAAATATAAGCACAAACAGGACTATTTTTAATAGCAGGGAATAGTGCATAGCGTACGCGGATGATGTGGTGATACTAGCGAAAATAAAAAACATTTAGAAAAAGTTTTCCAGAAAATTGAAGAAGAAGCGAAAAGATACGGATTAATAATAAACCAAACAAAAATGCAATATATAAAAATGATAGGAGAGATAAAAAATAATAACAAATATATCAAAATGAAAGGAGCAAAGACTGTCTATAGTTTTGAAAAGGTGTCAGAATTTGAATACTTAGGAGTAACCATAACGAACACGGGAAAAGAAGAAAAAGAGATAGACAAACGATTAATGAAGGGAAGCAGAGCGATAGGGTCACTAAATTCATTACTAAAAGCAAAAAATATGTCAAGAACAGCTAAACTGCGAGTCTACGAGACAGTAATCAGACCCACAGTGATGTATGCCAGTGAAACGTGGATTATGAACCAGCAGAAAGACAAGAAGGTAGAGATCTGGGAAAGAAAGGGGCTCAGAAAAATCTTCGGTGGAATAAAGAAGGCAGAGAATATTTGGAGAAGACGAACGAATCAAAAAAATAATGAGGATGTATGGAAAACCAGAAATTACGGCAAAAATACGAGCCCAAAGAGCTAGATGGTTTGGTCACATTATACAAATGCCAGAGAATCGAAATGTTAAAACAATACTGAAGGAGGGAGAAATGGGGAAAAATGAGGTGGACGTCCAAAGAAGAAATGGTTGGAAGCAGTAAAACAAGATTTCTCAGACAATACTTGAGAAAAGGGACCGAAAAAATGTGGGGAAATAACCAAGAAGCCAGGGGCCTACAAGGCCTGTAGCGCTGTTATATATAACTCTAGAAAATGTATTTTTCAGATACAATTTTTTATTTCTTTATGACCGCATTAGTTCACAAAATTTCCTGACGGTCTCACGAATCAAATGCACCAAACTGCAGATCAATCCGTCGTACTGCGCCGATTTTCGAAGGTTGACCCAATTTTTGTGCTTCATTGCCTCGACTATATAGACTCATTACTATTCTGCTGACTATTAGCGTTTGCCATGTGTAGTCAATAAACGAGATAAAATACAATATGTATATCTATGCATGAGTAGATAATCGTAATGGACATAAAATTTGCAATACCAATACCGAAGACCTGTGCGATTCTGCAGTAATCTCATCAACGTACCTACATAAATTATATCACGCTACCGAAGGTGTACGATCACACGTGTAATAATTGTATAAACGGGATGCAAGCGAATAAGACCTATAGAATCGATACATATTGCCGCACACAAGTCGTGCTGGAGACAAACAAAAGCAGATAGTGAATTCCAATAAGCCAGACAGGGAATGGTGCGTGCAAATTGGCAAATGTGTGTAAATCGATTTCCGGAAGACATTAAGGTTGCGACAAAGAAGCGTGTTGGAGCGACCTTAGACGTTTATTGTTATGATATGTGGGGAGAATTGGAGCAACCGTGGTAAATTTAGCAGAAAAATTTAGAATTTATACATTATGGGATTTAACGTTTTTGCACTATAGAGTTTTCTTTTCATTTACGTTTCCATCACAACATAGCAGTTCTTTTTGCCTTTTTTTAAGGACTATGTAAGTGTCTGGACATGTATTTTATATTTTATAGTTTAAGAATTTTAACATATGACCTTATTGAGAAGATAGTTCTATTCTTTATATTTCCCACGTTAAAATTGAAACGATGATAACAGCGTCACGACCTTTTTTTTCTTTCGGATATACGACACCAAAGTAATGGATTTGGAAAATACAAACATAGACAAGTACGGTGGTCTGCTGGGATCAAGAAGTTCCTTTGGAATCTCCCTTTAATTTTTTCGAATTGTTCCAACAATTGTAATTTTATGCTGCTCCAGCATGCGTTTTAGAATTTCGTAACTTTAAAACCAAATTATCCATGTAAAAGTAAACCATTTATCGACGGTTATATTTCTAGATATAGGTCTATATTTCCAAACACAAACTCACATATTCTTTCCACTAAGTCGGTGGTTTTAGTACTAACGCGATATGACCCTGGAAGCTGAGCTCCAACGTATATATTTCCATATTTACCGTATAAAAACATTTGGCGTCAACTAAGGAAAATACTTTTATGCCATATTTGGCTGGCTTATTTGGAATGTACATGCCGAATCAGCAACGTCCACGGAATGCAAAAACCATCTTACCTAATTTTAAGTAAGTTCCAGGAACGTAATTAAGTTTTCATTTCTGATTAAATTGGTCAAAAAGTTTCTTTGTGGTGCAAGTTTGTCTATGCTTCTTCTTTCTTCTCTAGTATTTATGTCATTAAAATGTAAGCAACGTTCAAGAATACAAATCGCCTATGAGCTATAGTAACTCGAAACACCTCTTCACCTGTAATCCATCATTAATCCAAAATTCTCTGTAATTTCGGCGGCCTGCTTTGAAAACCCCAGCTAGATATAATAGACCAATTAACGAGTTTATTTCCATAATATCTGTAGGTCTGGCTTCATTCGGATCTGCCTAATTGTTTCTTAGATTAAAAATAAATATGTTTTCGTTCTGTACAATGGTTTCGAGAATATTATCATCAATAAAACATTTCCAACACTCTAAAGGATCAACTGCTTGACAATCATTTCCTTTTGAATCTGGTAAATATGAAATTAAATTAGAACTTCTCGTCCGAACATTTTTTGGATGCGCATGTTGTCTCCAGGATACCTCATCTTTTGCATAATAAAAGAGCCGCTGGTTTTCCGTATTTGTTTCAAAATATTTTAAAGTTGCAGGTTCCTCCACCAAGCTTTCCTCCAGTTCTGTTTCCTATTCTTCCTCCCATTCTTCTTCTGTGACTGTGTTGTAGTCACTTTCTTCACACCTGTCTGATTCTGGCTCGCTTTCTAAATCAATATTTTTTTCTTCTACTTCGTTATAGAGCTGTTGTAATCTTTGAATTACTTTCAGATAAGGATCTATCACTGAAATTTTAAATACAAGAGAAAACAATTAAAGACTGGAACATTACTATATTTATATATAACCATAGGAATTAAAATACTTACTCTATGTAGGTTATACTTCACAAAAAATAGGAAAATTAATTTACTTGTCGAACTCACAAAAATTATGTTCTCGAATAGCTGGGTAGAGTCTGACAGACCAAAATTGTAAATAACTAGTGAACTATTATACACTGATGCAAACCCAATTGTCCACTGTTGTTCGACATGTGAATGGAAAGGTATTGACAAACGCAGCGCACTCCGACATAAAATAAGCAGTGAGGCATTAGAAATAAATTGTCGCTGGTTTCACAGGCCCAACCCGACTACTCAACGGTTAAACACATGTGAGAAGTATCATTAAACTTTACCTTGAATTATATTTTAACCTTATCTACGAATTCGAAACTGTCTTGGTTTTTATTATTTCAAGATGAGTTACAAACCATTTGACACACACGTCAATTGATCTGATCAACGTTGCAGTGCTACGACAACTTTTTCAAATTTGCCACAAAAGACTTTGTATTTTCGTTTTGCTCTTGAATTGCATTATAAAACTTCTAATGTTCAGCTATCACAAGTCTTTTTTGACTGTAATGATCTTCTTATGTCTTTTTGTACTGCAAAAGACATTGTGCTGGGTAAATCTGGAGCTAGTAAATCCTTCAGGACATTGTAACCCTCTCCCCCTATCAACTTTATTAGTAAAGGAACTTTCTTCTCATTTTCAACCATATTACAGATAAACAACTGTTCTAGTCTTTCTATGTACGATGAAATGTCTGCTTCTCTAGGATTGAACTGCTCTACTGAATTGATTAACGACATTTTTTGAACTTAATTTACGACAACCCTAATAATTTACGGCTCGACCAGACTTTTGACGGACTTACTTAATGTTATGTATTTATTAAAACTAGAGACCGAGTTTGACTACTTTATTTAAACACATTAGTTTTATATCTATCCACAACACAAGATGGGCTATATAAACATAACATCTTTGCTGACATAACAATATTCTACTACACTACTCTACGGCATTTTCTTGACATCCCCCAAAGTATTCATTTTAAGTTATTGGGGTATGTTCAACAAACTATGACAAAAAACCAAAGAAACTGTAGAAAATAAACTTTAACTAAAAATTAAAACAATTTTTATGCACGTTTTAAATTTATTATATGGATTTATAAATTACTACTAAATAAAATTTATAATACATATGCTTTTTCCGAACTTAACATACATGCAATATTACCCTACTTTCCCCTGTATGCTGAAGCTAAAGCTGGCATTGAAATGATGTTTATTTGAATATCACAAGAGAAGGTTCAGCACAATTTATGCTTTATTTGAAGGAAGACTTAGTGAGTGTCGTGTGCAGGTCTCATGATCACTTAGAACTAAAGTTAATTGAAATTTTTTATATCCCACATTATAGCAGCCATAAAAGTGAGATACAAAGTATAAAATATTAAATATTTTAATACAACCAAGATATCACAGCTAACATACAGTGTGGAATAGACTACGAATAATTTACAAAATAAAAAATGGTAAACAACAGGTTCTGATAACTTTCCCTTCTCAATTTTTGACATAGTCTAATAGACATTTTATTATCTTGACAGGGGATTCTAATATAAATTATCTGAATTTATCGCACAGCCCTGTTATTACCATTATTGGTTACCGAATCAACCAGAGATAACAGCATATTGGATTATATTTGTAGTAATCTTCATCAGGACCTGGCTGTGTGCAGAGTGATTCCTTATTTTTCATCGGATCATGATCCCATTCTGTGTGAATTTCCCCTTTCTTTTTTGCGCCTACGCTCTTAAGAATCTACGTTTATGCTCTCCTGATTTACTCCATTGTCATAAAGATTTTCAATTTGGCATTTCAAAAAATAATTCCTTAATTAAAAAATAAAAAAACTTGAGTTACTAAAGGAATTAGAATTTACGACAAAAACGTACAATGGTTAAACTACAATAAAGAACATAAAAAATCCAATAATGAATTTTTTATCTATTTCTCTACATAGGTCCATGTATAAGACGGTAATTAAACTAGCTAAATATATTTGGTTTAAAATCTAGAATGGAAAATGCCAATAACAAGCAAAAGGAATCTTGGCATATAGTTAACGATATTAGAGCTAAAGTTCCCCAAACTATTGATAGCCTGGTCTTATATCCTAGTGAGCTGAATAAATATTACTGCTCGGTAGGTCAAGAACTCGCTGAAAAAATGCATTATTTTTCTGATCCAATGCATTTTTCAAGTGGAATGAACATTACAAATTCCTTTTATTTTCTTCCTACTAACTCGGCTGAAATAAAAAATATACTTTCTTTCTCCCCTTCCTTTTACCCTATCAGGGTATCGGATTTGGGCTAGCTATTTTAATTTCCATTTACCCACCTCTTCCATTCTTTTCTGTTTCCTGCCATTATTTTCAATTCCTCGAGTGATTTTTGTTTAAGTTTTCCCGCCTCTACTACCTGCTGTATCCATTTTTTTCTTAGTCTGCCTCTTTTTCTTTTTCCGATGTTTTTTGCTTCATAAATTTTTCTTGTTATTCTATTGGATTTCATCCTCATCAGATGCCCATACCAGTTCATTTGTCTCTTTGCTATTTTGTTCATTAACGGTTCCTGGTTGGCCATTCTCCTAATAGTCTCGTTGCTTAATCTATCCCATTTTGTCTTTCCAACTATCCTTCTTAGATGTCTCATCTCCATTGCGTTTATTCTGCTTTTATGTTTTTCCAGAATTGTCCAGTTTTCACTTGCATAGAGCACAGTCGGTATCACTATTGTGTTATATATTTTTATTCTTGTTTCTCGTGCAAGTTCTCTTTTTCCCATTATTGGGGCTAACGCATAATATAACTTTTTTGATTTCTTTGCTCTATTTGTTATTTCCCAGTCTATTTTTCCATCATTAGTTATTATACTTCCCAGGTATTCGTAAGTTGTTACTATTTCCAATTCTGAGTTTTTACATTTTATCTTTATTTGATTATCTTCCTTATCTCCTTTGCCACTGATTATCATTATCTTACTTTTTCCCTCGTTTATCTCCATTTTAAGTTCATCTATTTGTTCTACCCATATATCCATTAGTTTCTGCATTTTATTCTCGGAATCTGCTATTAGTACTATGTCGTCTACATACATTAAGGACTCTATTGTTACCGGTTGTAATCTGCGGTAACCTATTATTGTCTGTAGTTGATTAGTTCTGACTCTAGTGTTTCTTATCAATTCGTTCATTACTATTATGAATAGCAAAGGGCTGAGACTATCTCCTTGTTTAATACCTCTCTTCCAATTAAATGCTTTCGATCTTTCCCCTGTTATTTTTACCCTTCATTTTACCTCTTTTTAAGTACTTTCAATAATTTTTATCAATGCATTAGGTACGTTTATTCTCTTCAAGCATTTCCCTATAACATGTCTTTCTATCGTGTCAAATGCTGCTTTTAGGTCTATGAATGCTAATACTAGTTTTTCCCTCGTATCTATGCTTTTTTCTATTAGGTTTCTAATGATATATTATATATATATATATATATATATATATATATATATATATATATATATATATATATATATATATATATATATATATGGAACCGATGTACAGTCCCCGAAGATTGGAGAATTGGCATAATACTACCAATCTTTAAGAAAGGAGACCCAAGTTCTTGTGAAAATTATAGAGGAATTAATCTACTCAGTATCGTCTCCAAAATATATGAAAGCATCCTAGAAAAGAAATTAAGACACATCGTTGAACCACATCTGGATGAAGTACAAAGTGGGTTTAGGAAGGGACACAGTACGCAAGACCATATATTTACGTTGAAACAAATAATTGAGAAAGCTAGAATAAAGAACACAGAAATATATATGGCATTTCTAGATATTGAGAAAGCATTTGACAGAGTGTCCCAGGAAGCAGTTTGGAAAAGTCTGCAAAATAGAAATATTGACCATCAACTAACAGGTGCTATCAAAAGTCTGTATCAAAATAACAAGAGTTATGTGCGTAAGGATAACTTGGAATCAGAGATGTTTGCAATAAACGAGGGTCTAAGACAAGGAGGTGTTATGAGCCCCATACTGTTCATATTGATTATTGACGACATAATTAAGGAAACAAAAGCAAGTATACACAAAGTACATATCGGATATAGTAAACTACGACCGGTTGGTATAGCTGAGTGTGCATTCGCAGATGATCTCATGTTATGCGCTTCCAACGAGAGAGACCTCCAGAAAAATATAGATAGATGGAATAATGAGCTGGCAATTAGAAACATGAAGATTAATGTTAAGAAAACCAAGGTGATGTTAATAGCGAAAACGAACCGAAATGTTAACATAGAAATTAACCAACAACTCATAGAACAAGTAGATGCATTCAAATACCTAGGGGTTACAATAGACAGAGAAGGTACCATGCAGAATGAAATAACAGAAAGAATAAGAAGTGCTTCAAAAGTGTACCATAATCTTAGTAGAGCATTCATAGGTAAACCTGAAATCAGCAGAAGAACCAAAATGACAGTTTATAAGACAGTATTCCGACCAATCTTGATATATGGAAGCGAGAGCTGGGTTTTAACAAAGCAATTAAAAAGCAAGATACAAGCCATTGATATGAAATATCTAAGACGAGTCAAAGGAATAACACGACGAGACAAAATAAGAAATGAAGATGTTAGAGAAGAACTGGGCATAGAATCTGTACTACACGCTATTGAAACACAACAAATAAAATGGTTTGGTCATCTGTGCCGAATGAGCGACAACCGACCCGTTAAGCAAGTCTGGAAGGCTAAAGTGAAAAAGTTTAAAACCAGAGGCAGACCACGGAAAACCTGGGATGACGAAGTAGGGCAGATTTTGAAAAGTAGGGGAATGGAATGGTCAGAAGCTCAAAATAAGGCAAAAAACAAGCAAGAATGGACAAAATTCGTGCACAGAATAGAATAGAAAAAAAAAAAAAGAAAATTCTGTATTTTCATTGAATTTGAGATGTAATGTAATGTATTTCTGTAACATGTATTTGTATTTACCTCACACCTTAGGGTAGAGAGGTGTTCGATTATATATATATATATATATATATATATATATATATATATATATATATATATATATATATATATATAATATAGTAAACTCTTAAATATTGGGGAAATCTGCAAGAAAGAAATCTTTCTTGCAGATTTCCCCAATATTTAAGAGTTTACTATTTAACTAATCTGCAAAGATTAAATTTTTTTTCTCTCTCTCTCTCTCTCTCTCTATATATATATATATATATATATATATATATATATATATATATATATATATATATATATATATATATATATATATGTTGTCATTTGTCTGTCTTCCCGGTTTAAATGCCGTTTGTTCTTCTCCCAATACCATTTCTACTTCGTGTCTCAGTCTCTTCTCTATTATTTTCGTATATATTTTAAAGCATACCGATAACAGACATATTGCTCTATAGTTGTCGCAGTTTACATGTTCTCCTTTTTTGTATATTGACTCGATGATATTGTTCTGCCAGTCTTTAGGGATTGTTTGTTCTTCCCCACGCCTCTTTATATATTTTCCATAGCCAGTTTATTCCTTCTTCTCCTATGTATTTTACCATTTCCGGTTCAATTTCATATCGTGTTCTGGTTTATTTCTTTTGCTGTTCATTCGATTTTGTTACCTTCTGTATTAATATATATTTTCTATATTAATATACACCAATATAGTATTTTCCTATATTAATTAAACTTTTTTATTACAATACCAATTAATATTTATTATTTTAATTTAATTTAATTCTAATCTTAACTTTAAACTAATTTATTCTAAGGCCGGACCTGGATTTTTGTAATAAACTTATGAGGCTTTTATTTTAATATTTAATTTTTGTCGACACTTATTACTTTCTTATCTGCCAAGAAACCAAAAAACGCGTAGGAATGCCTAAGCGGGTCGACCCCTCGGACTTTAAAACATTCGCCAAAACCAGTTTTTTTAATCTTTCACACAATTATTATTTGTTTACTCAAAACTTGTTAAAATTATTTAAAATGGTTATATTATCTTACTTGTCTGATGGTATTTCTTTTATTCACTACTATCACCTGTACGCACTTAACTTTTAACTCTTATTTTTGAACTTTGTTGAATTTTCTAACTTATAATTCCCCAATTATTTGAAATTTATTACGAAGCGAAAATCAACGAAACTACTGTGTCACTTGCAGGACCGTCTCTCCCATAAAAAATATACAAATCATTAAAAATCCTATGGCTACAGCCTGGGATGATATTCCATCTAAAGTTTTATCCTATTTTCCTGATAAGGGTCTGAGAGTTTTAGCGAAGGCAATTAACAAATTTTTTTTTTAACAGGTTACTTACTAGTGATTGTTTAAATTTGCTAATATCTGCTAAGGTCATTCCTCTGTATAGATGTGGTGACCACGATTTACCTGCTAATTGTCATACTATCTCTTTGTTGCCGTCGCTTTCAAAGGTCGTAGAAAAATTGGTAAAAATCCAAATGGTGACTTTCTTACAAAAGCATAATTTAGTTTCTACCTTCCAATTCGGTCATTAAAAAGTACATTTGACACCATCGAATTAATTGAAAAACTGTAAATAAAGATTATGTTGCTGTTGCAGTTTTTTTGTGATGTATCTAAAGCCTTTGAATGTGTTAATCACAAAATACTTTTTAATAAATTAAAAAAATATGGTTTTAGAGGCACTGCTCTAAAGTGGTTCATTTCTTACGTGGAAGACACTCTTTAGCAGTCAATGAGCGTTCATCTAGTAATATCTTAACCTAGGCATTAATGGCCGATTTAATATATTTAAAGATGACACCACAATTTAATGGCAAAACAAGGACTTGAAGGTATTGAATCAGATTATTAGTATTAATCTGCTAAAAATTTTAGAGTGGTGCAAAGCTAATTATTTGAAATTTAATTTTTCAAAAACCAAATTAATTTCTTTTAAGAAATGATGATTTGGGGTTAGGTGGAAGAGCAGTTGAGCAGTTGGTATGCTTGTTACACAGTGGTATACAAACTGAATCTCGCCCTACGGATATAATATTTAATTGTAAAGGAAAATTAATTTGTTTGTTAATAAAGACATTTATTATTATAATATTGTTATTATCTAAACACCATTACTCTGGGTAATGAAGGCATTTTTTTCTGACACCGTAAACAAATTTTTAGTTCTCTATATTGATAATAAACTTAAATTTGAGCAACACATTGTATATTTACGTAACAAGATATCATCGGGTTGCTTTGATGTTAAATCAGTTGCACACCACTATTTCAAAGTGTTTTGTTGGCCTTGATTGAATATCATTTGAGATACGGTATTGTATTTTGGGGTAGCTGTTCTCTTTAAAATTTCTGTTGTCCCATTTTCCATCGTTTAGGCCTCTCTTACTCATGGCGTCGTCTACTTCGTTCCTTCAGGATTTTCGGGGTCGTCCTCTTTTCCTCCTTCCTATGGGGTTCCATTCGGTTATTCTCTTTATCCATCTGCTGTCACTAGTTCTTCTTACATATCCATACCACTTTATTCTTTTTTGTTCTATGTATGTTAGTATGTCTGTTTCTATTGATGTTCTTTGCTTTATTTCGTCATTACTTCTCCTATCCATTCTTGTTACTCTGCAGCATCTTCCCAGGCATTCCATCTCTGTTGCTACTATCTTACTACTGTAAGATAATATATAATATAATATAATATATATATATATATATATATATATATATATATATATATATATATATATATATATATATATATATATATATATATATATATATATATATATATATAAGGAAAAAGAAACGATAGAGGAGAAATGCTTCTCAATTTTATGAATGAACATAACATGTACTCAATGAACTCCTTTTTCAATAAAAAACCAAGCAGAAAATGGACATGGATGAGCCCCGATAAAAAGACAAAGAATGAAATAGATTATATCCTAACGAAGAATAGAAACCTAGTAGAAGACGTATCAGTATTAAATCAGTTTGACCTAGGAAGCGATCATAGACTAATAAGAACAAAACTAATAATTAACAAAAAACTAGAAAGAAAAAGAAAACATAAAAAAGATACAAATGGACATCTGAAGAAATCAAAAATAGTGAATTTAAGAAAAAGATAGCGCATGCATTAAATCAAGTTAGCATGCAGCAGATAAACTCCAATGATATTGATGATTTGAATAACCTTATTACCGAAACAGTGAATAAAAGCCTTCTGCAACTGAAAAATCCAAAAACAACATACAATGAATTAGACAAAGAAATATTACAACAAATAAAAAGAAGGAAGATCTTAAATAAATCTAACAAAAGGGGAACCGACGAATATAGAGAACTTAATAGGCAGATTAGAAAAGGAATCAGACAACAAAAAAGAAAAGAAAACGAAAAATTAATAACAACAACTATTGAAAAAAATAAGAGTATGAAATGCCTCAGGCATTTCATACTCTTATTTTACACCCGACATACCGACATTTCATACCCGACCGACACTAGGACGACGTCAGATGATATCATTAATGGGAAAAGACGAAAATGAAATCACAACTAGAGAAAACATACTGACACGAATAGAAGAATTTTACACAGAACTTTACAGAACACATCAACAAGATGATGAGATGAGACCAGCACGGAAATTAATAAAAAATGTTGGATCAGAAATAATGCCAAAAGTAACAATTTCAGAGGTAACTACAGCATTGGAAAATATGAAGAGAAATAAAGCTGCAGGAGAAGATAATATTACCAGAGATATGATATTAGAAGGAGGTAAGGAACTAATTGCAATTGTAACTAAGCTTGTGGACAGTTGTTTACATCAGGGCAAAGTCCCTAAGAGCTGCAACAACTCTAAAATAATCTTATTACACAAGAAAGGTGATAGTCGAAAATTGGAAAACTACAGACCCATCAACCTACTGTCACACCTATTTAAAATACTCACCAAAGTCATAACTACTCGACTAACAAGGAAATTAGACGAATACCAACCATATGAACAGGCAGGCTTTAGAAAAGGCTATTCAACTTCCGATCACCTGTTAACCACAAAAATATTAATAGAAAAATGTAACGAATACAAGTTTCCAGTTTTCCTAGCATTTGTAGACTACGAAAAAGCTTTCGATACCATAGAACACATGGCCGTAATAAACGCAATGCAAAATTGTAGAATAGACAGCAGATATATTAACTTAATAAAAGAAACTATGAACCAAGCTACAGCTACATACTACCTAAATGAAAATGAACACACG
Source organism: Diabrotica undecimpunctata (assembly GCF_040954645.1). Classification (NCBI taxonomy): domain Eukaryota; kingdom Metazoa; phylum Arthropoda; class Insecta; order Coleoptera; family Chrysomelidae; genus Diabrotica; species Diabrotica undecimpunctata. The sequence goes on from NC_092806.1 coordinate 16,300,703, forward strand.
AACCCTGTACCATTAAACAGGGGAGTCAAACAGGGAGATACTTTATCACCCAAACTGTTCACCTTAGTTTTGGACGACGTTTTTAAAAACCTAACTTGGAAATATAAGGGAATAAACATCAATGGTCGCTACCTCAGTAATCTACGATTTGCAGATGACATAATCCTGATAGCTACTGACCTACAAGAAATGCAAACCATGCTTTTAGAACTAAATACCGAATCTTCTAAAATAGGACTGAAAATGAATTTAAACAAAACAAAAGTCATGCACTCCGAAGACACCGTGACAATAATAAACGATAAAGTTGAAGAATATATATACTTAGGACAAAAAATAATACTAAATAGAGAAATTCAAACTGAAGAAATAAAAAGAAGAAGAAAGTTAGCTTGGGCAGCATTAGGTAAACTGAACTATATACTCAGAAATCAACAAATTCAATTACATCTTAGATCTAAAGTTTTTGATGCATGCATTATTCCGATATTAACTTATGCGGCACAAACATGGACAATCACAAAAAATAATATGAATATACTTAGAGTCACTCAACACGCGATGGAAAGAGCAATGCTAGGTATATCACTTAAGGACAAGAAAACAAACACATGGATAAGACAGAAAACCAAAGTCACCGATGTGGTGCAAAAATCATTAAAGTTGAAATGGGAATACGCTGGACATGTAGCTAGGAGCGATCTAAACAAATGGCACAGATCAATTTTAACCTGGAGACCATACCAACACAAAAGACCCAGAGGCAGACCTCCTATGAGATGGACAGATTATCTGAAAAGGACTGCCGGGAAAACTTGGCTACAAGTAGCGTACAATAAAAAACAATGGAAAGGAAGACTTGAAGAGGCTTATGTTCAGATGTGGACGTGAATGGCTAGACGAAGAAGAAGAAGAAGAATATATATATATATATATATATATATATATATATATATATATATATATATATATATATATATATATATATATCTTATATCCTTGACATAGCATGCTTAATTTAACAAAAAAAACATTTCCGCTTCTTCATTAATTAAAAAATCATTTATTAACACTGGAAAGAAAGTGTTTAATCAACTACCACTCGATATATCCTCAAGCAATATCTTTGTAATTTGTAGTGCAATCCAGAAGTTTTTATTATCTAAGTTTTACTACAGTCTCAAGGAATTTTTGAGCTAATTGATCGCTTTGTAATATTGGAAATTTTATAATTAGTATTTTAATGTATCGTGTACTTTGTACTATGTCATGTTGTGTTTTATAAATGTAACCCATTTTAGAAACGATGGTCTATACATTGTCGTTCATTTATTTATTCACAACAAGATTCTTCTAGACTTTTTGTTTAGTATAAATCCAGTACCATACATTCCCTGTTTTGAGCCGCTCCTGAAATATAAAGATTACTTTACACTTCACCTTTTTTCTTCTATCTGATTTATTGCAAGACAGTTACATTCATCTTATAATCTTCCGATATCTCTGCAATTTCTGAAATATTTCGTGCTTTCAATAATGTTTGAACATTCCATTTTCCTATCTTTACAATCGTATTCGTACCCTTTTTGTTTTGCGTTAGTTGTCTTCGTGAAATCCGTCCGGTATCTCTATCTTGAATTGGTAACAACTCTCTTTTGACATGAACAGGTTGTTAGCCTTCTACATCGCCTCCAATCTAGGGGATCAAAGACTCTTCTGTAGGGGCCGTTAGCCAAGCGTCCCCAGATTTAGGGCCCTGGAATTTCAATCAAACTCACCATCAACTTTGTTGACTCCTTCTTGGCCAACTTATTTATATGAAAACTGATTTAATTTGAGAAGAACTTATATAAACAGAACAGGCAGGAGATGGCCGTTAGTCATATATTACACTCTATTCAACATAAGTTGTGGCAACAGTTTCATATTCTATTTGTGGTAATCCCAAAATCTCACAACGAAAAGAATCCACTTTCTTGAAAATTTGGCTATACTCATAGAACCACATCTTAGGAGACACTTAGCAATTCTAAATCTTTCTAACAATATAATGTCACTAATACATGAAGTCATTCCAGAAGAATTAGAAAATCCCACCTAAGAACTTCCGTCTGACAAACTTCAGACACGCAATACATGTTGCATATGCCCAGCACGAAAAGATAGAAAAACATCATACACATGATATGGCATCATCAAAATGGCATCATCGTTTCACTTTGTTGCTGCTAAACATTTAAGTATAAGTTGTAGATTTTTAAGTGAAAGAAAACAAGGAAACATAATGGACATGAAGGACAACAACCAATGGAAATTGATGACTTTCATACAAACGTCCTTCGGAGAAAAGTTCATTCGTTCAATTTAAACAAGGAGATTCCTACATTGGATCAATTATTAAAGGCAATAACAGATAATAATTTTCCTTACTTTGGCCGAGAAAAACTATGGAAATTAAAGAAAAAAACCAATATTAAATTGAACAATACAGAAGAAATTGTTTGTTGGCGAAGGCAATATTTGAGAACCATAAACAGACTTAGATTGGAAGTACAGACAGTTTCAAAAGTATGGCTGGATTAAAATATTACCAGTTCTCGACAAGCCTTTCTAGAAGGATATTCTACTGGTTTAAATGCTTCCGAAGGAAAGGGTGAATGTTTTGTAGTGTGGAGAATGGTTTATTTGAGTTCCTTTCAAAATCCACTAAAGATTAACATGAAAAAATTAACTTAATTATATTTTAAATATAATTAAATATAAATATTATATAAATTAATATTCATTATTTTAATTAGTATGATTATTTTTTCACTAACTATGTATTCAGTAATTACAATAATGTAATATGTAATAAAATATACTATGTAATAAAATCTAATAATCGAGAAAAGGGAAAAATTAATAAAGTGATCTACTATACTGTTACTATCGGAACGAATAGATAAATTTTGAACATCTTAAACAATTAAAATACAATTTTCAGAAGCATTCCACATCTAGATATAAAACCTATAATCAAGAACTTAATAATCAATGATTGTCAGACCAAGTGGAATCAGTCAACATCCAAACTACGAGAAGTAAAACATTCTATATTAGCTTGGAAATCAACCCCAAATAAGCGTATACATCAAACCATCCTATTATCTCGTCTTAGAATAGGCCACACCGCCATCACCCATAAACATCTGCTGGAGAGTGAATTAAAACCACAGTGCTACATATGTGATATTGTGCTCAGTGTTCGCCATATTTTACTGGAATGTCCTTTATATTGCATGGAGAGACTTCAATATAAATTACAAAATACCTTACAGGCAATATTAAGTGACGGAACTGATATGAAAAATTTGACATCATACTTATATTCCATAAATGTACTAAATAAATAAAAAAAATACATAAATAAATAAATAGAAAAAAATACAATTTTATCGTTGTTTACACGCCTTGCATCGCTTATTGAAATTTAGTTTAAATGACTTCTAAACCCTTCATGTTATAGTGTTGAGCCCTTATATTTTGTGTAAAATGGATTTATTTTTTATATTTTTAGATCCCAGAATGCGATATGCTTATTTAAAAATAGAATTGTTAATTCTATTTTTAAAGAAGCTGTGTAATAAAAAATAATTCCCCTCAATAAAATTAATTGAATTGAACAAGGGAAATAAGAATCTTGGATAAAATAGTATTTACTGCTGTTTATTGTTTTACCCTTAAACTTTCATATTAACATCCACGTGTTCTTTTATCAACAGACACGTAAACTTTTCAAAGACAAATAAAATGTTCAGTTCCAAGAAAGTAGTGAGTGCAACTCATTCTTTTTACTAACGTAAAAGCAGTACATCTTATTATCTTACTTTTACGCTTACACGTGGAGGAAAGGGCATGCAATTAGCCTGCAGTTTTAAGTCTTTTACTTTTTGTTTTAGTAGTGTTTAAATAATTTTAATGAAGCTGTAAAACTCTGCCGTAAAATACATTTTATATTAAATTTTTGTCTCTCTTTTTATATTAAATGGCAATTTCTATTTATGTTGAGAGTGTAGTTCTATAATAATTACTTCTAAATAGTTAATAAGTCTTCTAAGCCACGTGCGAACGTTTTAATATAAAAGCTTCCAAAAGTTTAAACTCCCTATTGTTAGTTTCCATCTAGTTCAATGTGTGGTTTATATTTGTATGTAATCTATTTATTATTATACCATGGAAAACAAAAGATACTCATAGTAGCGAAAAGTTGTTCTTCTCTTTTTCTCCATTCAAGGGATTAGGCATTTGGTGCATATTCTAGCATAAAAATTGGCTTCATATTTCCGAGGGACGTCCTATAATTCCTGTCAAAAAGAAAAAGTAGACAACCTTCAAAACACAAATGTGAAGGAATAGGAAATATCCCAACCATAAACAACTGAGAATAACTAGACTTCGAAAACTTCATACGAAAAGCCATAAACAACAGCACTACTAAAAAGAAACATACCAGCAACAGAGGTAGATTCGGAGATATCAGCCAAGAGCAAAAGGGAACTAATTAGGAAGAAAAGAGTCAGAAGAACATGAGAAGGAGATAAGAACAGAGTAAACAAACTAAATAGACAGATCAAAGACGAGCTCTAAAAACGCTCTAGCGAGAAAAGGGACAAACGTGTAAAGCAACAAGAAGACAACAGCAAAAACATGGACCATGTGTAAAAACTACAGACAATCCTAAGAAACGATAGGAAATCAATGTCACCTCTACATGGACAAAATGGCATAGTATTTACCACCGAATACAAACATCACCAAAGAAAGCATCTGGACCGGACAAAATAGCCAAGAGGACTCTAGAACACTCTCAAGGCTCGAAGAGAAAACAGAAAGACTACAGATCTTTCCAAAAGCCCAGTTTTAATTTAAAACTAAACACTCAAGCGAATACTAGGAATACACATACTCACAGAATACATCGCAGCAGGGTTCGACATGTGAGTCTTTGAGGGTTTTGTGAGGCTTCGACCAATGCTAGACAGTACACTGGAGCAGCCTTACTAAACGTAAGAAAAGCATTCGACAGAGTTTGGAACAAAGGACTGATCTACAAAATGGAGAATCATAAATCCCGCAATGCCATGACACAGCTACTCTCCTTGTACCTAGCAAACCGAAAATTCATAGGTCGGAATTCCGGAGACAGAAGTACCACAGAGAACTGATCTGTCTTCGCTGTTGTATAAAACATACATAGCCGATGCCTCCAGAATACCAGGTATCATGATAAGCCTTTAGATATTGCAACTAGAAATTTTCAGATAGAACTGAACTCCATTGAAGAATGGTTAATACAGTGGAAAATTGCCTAAATCTTAATTTAGGAGATGACCCAAGCAGTGACATTTAAGAAAAGAGACATCGGACCAGCAAAACAACTAGAGATGTTGGACAAACCCATCGGATGGTCACATGAAGCAAATGTTACCATGGACAAGCGAGTCACGTTCACATCCCATGTTATAAGAACAGTACAGAAGGCAAAAATGGTAAAAGCCAATACATGAAGCCTAACTGGAAGAAGAAGTAAATTCATCAACCAGCCTATATTTGACCACTGCTGAACGTAGGCCTCCCGTAAAAGTTTACACCTATTTATATCTTAAGCTTCTTGCATCCAATTTGTGGTGATTCGTTTCATATCATCCGTCCATCTAGTCTTTTTGATCCATCTATCATCCTTCAATCTGGCAACATGTCTAGCCATTTAGCCATGGCTATTTTTTCAATTGCATCCGTGACTCCTGTTCTTCTTATTTCTTGGCAGCCCATGTGAGACCTATTCTTCTTTGTATTTCAGTTGTCTGATTATCTCGGCCTAAGCGATATTTGTCAGCTATTACTTGGTCGATGCTAAGGCTTTCAATCTGAATTTTATCGCTAACTCGAAGGTTGGTCATAAATTTTGTCTTTGAGGTGTTAATTTTAAGACCAATTGTTTTTGATGCTTCGTAAAACGTTTCCAGCATTTTTGTATCTTTGTCAACTATATCAAATATTACATATGCCATAGGTGGTTCAGATTCTCTCCATTTATATTAATTTCTGTATTATTCTCTTACACCATTTGCTTGAACATATATTCGATACAGCTGTAAACAATTTCGGGCAAATAGTATCACCCTGTCGAATTCCACGTTCTATTCAGAACTTTTTGGCATCTTCATGAAGTCAAACACAAGCTGTATTAGCTTCGTTGATACTTTTAATTAAGCGAATATATCGATAGTCGATGCGGCAGTCATCCAATCCTCGAAGCATTGTATGATGATCTAAAGTATCAAACGCCTTTTCATAGTCTACGAATATCAGAAATACAGGCTTCTTGTATTCTGTGGACTTTTCTGTTAACGTTTTAATAACGTAGATGATCATTTGTTCCATATCTAGAGCGGAACACAGCTTGTTCGCGAGGTTTATAACTATCCAGTTTGTTCATAAGCCGTTTTGTTATTATCTTCATGATTGTTTGTATGTATGGGAGAGCAAACTAATAGGTCTGTAATTCTTTAGGTCTGAAATGTCACTTTTTTTATGCATTATGGTTATTATTGCATTATGCCATTGGGAAGGCATATATAAATTAAAATAGCATTGGGAATGCGAAATAAATTATTCCTATGAATAAAAAGAAAAATTAATTAACGAAGGTCCTTTATTCTCCACCAATAGTACTTATTGGTTGTGTTTTTCATGAATAAAATAACATCATTATTATTTAATATATTCCATTCGGTATTTAATATTAACAAATTTTGTGGGTGGTACAAAAACTAAATTACCATTTATAAATCTTTTTTGTCAGGGTTATGTAAATGATCTAAATAAATATGCAAACTTGTCCAAAGACATGTCATTATAAAAGGTACCTTTTAAATGTTGTGGACATTTAAAGACAACACGGATTACGTAATATCTTTTGATGTAGTGTTTAAAGCATAAACTGGATTAATGGGTTTTTTATATCGTATCCTCAAATTATAATTTAGTATTGTGTAGTATATCGTTTGACATAAAGTAGTTTATGATAATGTATTACTGACAAAATTATACATCGTTGATGTTTTGATGTAATTTTATTGACATTTGTGCGATTTTACATTTTGCCTCAAGAACTATCTATTTTTACCTTATATGTCTTCTAAAGTGTATTTTTTTAAAGGTATAGAAATGTAAGTTGGTAACACTTTTTTAAGTCGGCCATTTTGATAGCTGTCAAGTAAAAAGTGTGTCAAAAAAAATCCAAATTATTGTTCCCTGAATATTTTCTAAATAGGTAATATGATTTGTACAAAAGCATTTGCCAAATATGAATACCAATTTTTTTTACCATCTCACAGTTTGACGGCTACAAGGGTAGTAGGACACTAGTTGGTCGAAACGATCCATTCCGCTCATATAGGTATTATATTCTATAATGTGACGAGGCTTTACTTACAATTTTCCTCTTTTGTTCTGGATTTCTTTTAACTTATTTTTAAATTCGGTAGACGTATAATAGACAATCTTTTCGTCTTTCCATGCTCCTACCATTGCGTCATTCGAGTATCTTGCTATAGTTTCTCCTTTCTTGAGAGATACCGAAACTACATCTTGTGGCAGGTCTTTTCTTATATTTTCGTATAGTACCGGTACAGTACGTATTATTTTGAAGCAAAATTTCTGCTAAATTTGTACTTTTATAAAAATTATCCATGAGCAAAGAATGTCCCACGTTTAATTTTTCCATTATTAGATGCACGATGACTTTTTTGGTATGACCTGATCCACCCAGTTCATCTAGTTGATCCGTGTATATAACAATTGTTAAAGGTAAGCCATCAGGTTCGGCCAAAATATAAAACTTAACCTCATATTTATGTCGCTTATTTTTTATGTATTGTCCATGGACTTAACCAAAGATAAGTTTTTTCCAAGGTAATAGATTTTATTCACTTTTTCATTAAAATAATCAACAATAAGTCGGATTTTATATAGCCGATCATTTATAGGAATTTCTGTTGGGGGAGAGAAATGCAAGTACCTTAAGATGGCTAGAAAACGATCTCTACTCATATATTGTCCAAAACACAAACTAAATAATCTGGGAGTTCTCCAATAATCTGGCAATCTTGAACCCTTTATTGTTGCAGTGTTATTCCAAACAGCAAACCAATAAAACAACGCAATTCTTCAGCAGTCACAGGTTTCCATAAAGATATGCGAGATTTTTGATAATTACTTTTTAATGTAAATTCGCTTTCCGTATATATATATATATATATATATATATATATATATATATATATATATATATATATATACATATATATATATATATATATCTATATATATATATATATATATATATATATATATATATATATATATATATATATATATAAGAATAAGAAAAAAGAGAAGTACTTGTGACTCGTTTGGAACAAATATATAACTGTTTTGGATGGGTTGGAGTCAATAATAGGGCTATTGGTTAACTATTTTTTTATTCTCGAGCTTTCAATTGTGTTTATCAAGAGCTAAAAAAGACAAAATACTTACAAGGTTGAACTAAAAAGAAAAAACAATTTTTGTTAACTTACCAAATAAAAATTAGTTTGGTAAGTAAAAATCACTGCTTACATCTTCAAAATATTTAATAAAAAAAATGTTTTAATCTAATAAATGTTTCTCCGAAAAAATTTTTAATTTTGAAAACATTTTTTTTAATATAAAAATAATTGAATTTATAAATAAGTTCAAATAGCAACCAATTACAAATAGCCTCAATGTCATAAATGCCAACATAAAATTTTTATTTTTGACAATTATATTGCCAAAAGTAAAATTTCGTTTAAACATTCTTTTTTGTTTAGTAACAAAAAGAAGAAGATTTATTCACCATTGACAGATGTCTGAAAGAATGTGACAGATATATGGAGAATTAAATATGACATTTTACAAGTTTTATATATAAATCATAAAGAAAGAATATAATTATAAATTTTGCTTAAATTTTGAATTTCAGATCTTTTGTTTAAACTATTATCATTTTTGCTAATACAAACCATTTCCAAAAAAGTCCTTTTAAATTTATTACTTTCTATAATAATATATATATATATATATATATATATATATATATATATATATATATATATATATATATATATATATATATATATATATATATATATATATATATATATATATATATATATATATATTATTCGATTGGTTAACGATAACGCGCTCTCCTGGGCGCGGTGTGCTGCCTCAGACAGATAGTAACCGGTAGCGCACTTTATTTGGTCTGACCATCGGAGTGGCGATCTTCCTCGGGTTCTTTTACCATCTACCTTGCCTTCAACCACCAACCTCTCCATGCCTTCCATTCGTCTGGTAATGTGTCCAAACTACCTCAATATATTTTGGTTGATGATTGTGGTAAGCCTAGTATTGATGTCAAGTTCTGTCAATATTGAGACATTTGTGCGATGTGCTCTCCAGGGTATGCGCATCATTCATGGTTAACTATATGTTGCACTAATTCGTCATCAAACAGTAGGCTGAAGAAATCAAATGCATTTTTATGCTCACCCATGTCCACAAGAAAGTTCTGTGCTCGCGTAAATAAAATGGACTTCATGGAACATTGAGTTTCATTCCAGACTCTAACTTTATTTGCTATTTTAGGAGTAACGGTTACTTGGTCATTGATAGGTGGTTATGTTACCTCTTCAATATTAGCAATAATAGGTGGTTCTGTTACCTTCTCAATATCATAGATGATATCATCTAAAAATAGTAAGAGATACAACCTAATATTAAAAATGTGTATAATCAGAGACATACATGCGCACCGTCCGCTATTGGTAAAGGCACCTTGTGGCTTACATGTATGCCATCCGCACGGAATGTATGATAGAGGTTTAAGTTGATTAGTTGAAGTGTTTTGTGATTAAAATTCATAATTTTTCCACACAGATATTTAATAACTAGGTATAATTTCGTATGCCACTGGCTCTCAGCTTGCAACTTTGATAAAAGATAAATATATAATTAAGATAAACAATGAAGTAAACTAAATAAAGTCAGATATTAAAAATATTATAAATAATAAAAGATAAAATATATAAAAGTAAGCACTAAATATTTTTCCAAACAACTTTTATTAATTGGCCTTTATTATTGGGTAATTTTAGCTTTAACATTTTACGTCAGTATATGGACTCTTTTTCTTCCCTTTTATTTAACTGACTATAGACGTCATTATCCCTTAAAAAAGAAGTCTCGTTTTATAGTATCACTTACTGGGTGCATTTTGTCCTAATATAAGTATTTTAAGAATGCAGCTTAAAAATTTAAATTGGTAAAATTTTACTTTAACTCCATTTCGCTCTATTATGAATAACTCATTTTTGTCGAAAAGTGCATTTATGTGTATTGCACAGTTGCACCGTCGATATATAGATTATGTGTTAATCTCAAAATAACTATTACATATAAAAAGAAACCAATTTTAATTCGAATATTCATGAGTCGTAAAAAAAGTCGATCAAGGTTATATTCAAATGATGCGAAATAATTTATTTCACTTGCGTCAAAATGTTGATTTCAGCTCCGGAAAATATTTTGATAATTGTTTACGGTTGGAGTAGGAAAAACATGTTTAGGAGTGTAAAAAATACAGAAAATATTTTCTTTTTTTTTCGCTATTTTTTGTTAGTATCGCTTTTACATTATAATTATGTGTATGAGTGGGCAAATTGGCGTTAAGCATCCTTTTGCCACAGAACTGTAATTTTATTATTATTCTTTGATTGAAGACTTCAAAATCTTCATCAAAATGTCATATAGGGGAAACAATCATGTAAAGTATATAGTGCAATTGTATATTTGTATACAGTGAGGGACAAACTAATTATGGGATAAATTCATTTTTTCGATAATAAGCAACTTTGGAAACAAGTAGAAAGGGATGCGCTTCACCCCACTTTGACCTTTGACCCCTGACGTCACAAGCACCGTCCGCTCACTGGTCACGTCCCGCGATGACGTCATGAACGCTAGCCCGCGCCCCGTCATGACGCCCAGCCTACTAGGCCAATCGGTCATTTGGTAGGTGTCAATAGGTATAAAAAAAGTATTTATCAAAGGTGTAACGGTCATTTGTCATGGTTAGAACGGGATATACGAAGCAATGTGTCGATATAGGATCCTGGACACACATATAAAAAGCATGGAAAACGGAAAGTCTACCTTGGACAGTGGAGTCCTGTGGTGGACATTTGAGTCAACCTTGGACGAAAATTCAATACAAATTAAATGAGTCAATTCTCTGTTAGACATGATACAGTCTAGCTTGGACTGAGCTATTCTAAATAAAATTGCAATGATTACCACATTAAAAACTGTTTTTTTTTGTTATTAAATAAAATACCAAAATGTTACGTATTATTTATTAAAAATTATAATAGATCTAACAATTTTAAAATAGTTTCTCTTTGCAGTTCGGCCTTTTTGTTTAAACCTAAATTCATTAGTTCAGCAATTATGTTACGTTTTTTAACCATTTTTTCTTTGTATGATTTTCGTATCGCCATCCCACGTTCTGTTTTGTAAAATTTTCTTCTCTTTTCATTTGCTTCATCTTTTTTTCTAATACCTTCCTCACCTCTTTCACACTTGCAGGTTGATTTTACGTGTAGTTCATGCTCTGATGTATATTTTTCTAAATTGTTAACGCCTCTGCTCGCTAGGGTAGAAATTTCATTACGTATACCTGCACAGAACTTTCCTCTCGAATGCAACCATTCTGATTTAAATACTCTTCTCTCGTAATGGGAGTGAGGTTTACCCAAAAGTCCATCTCCATCTCGACGAAGGGGTTTTTGACCATCAGCACAGGCAATGTATCTCAAAACACCAACACAATGGTCCAAACAAATAATTTTTCTAAAGGTAGTTTTTGGATGTAGTCTTTTCCCTGCACGTTGTATTTTCTTCTTGTAAGCCAACATTGTGGATCCACCTGTAAAGTGAATTAATGCATGGAGGTGTTCGTGTGCAGTACTTCCGTCGTCTGCTACTAAATGACATCGGCAAATAGAATACCATTTTACATTAGGAGCACATACTAGAAGAGAAAAGTCACTCTCATTTAAGATTAAATGATACCATTCTCTTGGTGACGCTTCGTAATCCTTTGCCATATCCTGTGGCGAAAGAGCATTAATGTCGTTGACACTCAAAAGAGCCAGATAGTCGCTTTTTGACAAAATAGACATATTTTAACTGAATGCTTAAGAACAAAGAACTAAACTCTCGAAACTGTCTCACTAGACTAAAAGAGTCCTTAAGAAGTCGTTAAATTTATCTACCAGTACAGCTTCCCCCCCACCCTAATTGATTATTTCACGCATGCTCCATTAACACGGTCAAAGGTCAAAGTTTGCCTTAAGATGGTAAATGTATTAGGTTAGATTGTCTCTGCACGTCTCTGCGTACCTCTGCCTACGTGTCATAGAACGTCACACGTTACGTAAAAACGTCACACGAAAAACGTCACACGTTACGTAAAAACGTCACACGTCACGTACACAGAGGTACGCAGAGACGTGCAGAGACACACAGAGCCATCTGTGACACGTAGACAGAGGTACGCAGAGACGTGCAGAGACAATCTAACCTAATACATTTACCATCTTAAGGCAAACTTTGACCTTTGACTGTGTTAATGGCGCATGCGTGAAATAATCAATTAGGGTGGGGGGGAAGCTGTACTGGTAGATAAATTTAACGACTTCTTAAGGACTCTTTTAGTCTAGTGAGACAGTTTCGAGAGTTTAGTTCTTTGTTCTTAAGCATTCAGTTAAAATATGTCTATTTTGTCAAAAAGCGACTATCTGGCTCTTTTGAGTGTCAACGACATTAATGCTCTTTCGCCACAGGATATGGCAAAGGATTACGAAGCGTCACCAAGAGAATGGTATCATTTAATCTTAAATGAGAGTGACTTTTCTCTTCTAGTATGTGCTCCTAATGTAAAATGGTATTCTATTTGCCGATGTCATTTAGTAGCAGACGACGGAAGTACTGCACACGAACACCTCCATGCATTAATTCACT